>NC_057863.1:26540135-26913469 GCF_019393635.1 Dromiciops gliroides
CTCTTTCATTAAATAAAGACAACATTTCATTCTCTGCTGCACTTGGATGATGTGAGGAAGATGCCATGTAAAAACCCTATATAAATTGTAATTATTATTATCATCATGTTCGCACTTAATGCCTTTGTAAATAACAAAGAGACAGATCAACATTATGGACAGTTTAACAATAAGAGTAATCACTGGTCCTCAGACAGTGGTGATAAAAATTATTATTATTAATTGACTGGACTTATTACTTTACACCTAGTGTCTGAAATATAAATTACAATTTCCAACCTGTTTAGAAAGCACCTAAGTATAGCTTCAACTAAAAAGAAATAAATATATGATTGCAAAAGAAAACCATGGGACAGAACAATCCAGTGGAAACAGCAGGTATCTTATTTCTGGCAATATCTTTTTTTCATCCCAACAAGAAAAGGGGAGGAACCAAAATCTCCTATATCCCTTCTAGTCACAGCTCTCTCTTCTGAACAGCCACACCTCCTCAGGTTAGGAGCTAAGACTCACTGCTTTCTGGTTGTACTTTGGACTCTCCCTTCTGCTTCTCTCCACTTTTCTCCTGAGTAGTAAGAGATTAAAGATGTTATCAGCCACACCCAAGCACCAAACTCAGTAGAATCCTTGAGGCCCACAAACCTTTTGCTCCCACTAGACACACCCATAATTACTACAGCACACAAACACTGGTTTATTTACTCAGAGGGGTACGATGACAAGTGCCTAGGTAAGCCAAGAATCCTTCCTGTGATCTTTAGAGGAAGGGATGAGATTTTTAAATACCATACTGGGTCACTTAATTTAGACCATATGGTTAGGTAAATTTCTCTCCTCTACTTGTTGGAAAGAGCCTGGGATATTCGAAGGAAACACAGGTATTTCAAGTCAGTGTAGTTTCCATCACTACCTGCCCTTTATGGGGCTGTAGTCCTTGGAATCCAGGATGGTGAAAATGAAACCCAGAGAGGTCAGATGCCCTCAATAGGCACTGCCATGCAGCTTCTACCCCCACCAATCATAAAGACTTCCACATTAACCACATGGTGATTAGTAGCCCTTTGGTAATAACATCACATTTTGTCATTGTTGCAATTTGTCAGTCCTCCCAAACAGAGTATTCACAATGATAGTATAAATTTGGACTGTGTGCGCAACCAAAATGGATATACCCCTCAGCTACCAGTGGATTAAATAGCCCCTTCCCTCAATCTTTATCTTTATCACTGTCTCTATAGTTTTAACTTTTGGGTTTATAAATGTGAGGAATTTAGTTGTGAAAACTCCCTTCTCACAGGTAGATCAGAGATTCTTCTGTGATTTATATTTGTAGAGAGTTGTCTGGGGGCAAAGAAGGTTGAGCGATTTGTCCAAAGCAAGTGTCAAAAGCAAAATTAGAACCTGGCCTTTGTGATTTCAACTCAATCAAATAGGAAAATATTTATAAAGCATTTAGCACAGTTTTTGGCACATAGTAGACACTATACGCATTTATTTCCTTTTTCTTCCCTTCCTTTCCATACTTTACGGTGAAGTTTCTTCCAATCATTTAATAGCCGATGAAATGCCACATTCTCTGTGAAGACTTAGGCAATCCTAAACCCCCTAAAGGGAGGCTTGTCTACTAATAGGCCAAGGAGAGCTATACATAATCTTATATCATCAAGCCCACTCCATACCACCATTCAAAAGCTCATATGGTGCAGTGGAAAGAAGACTAGTTATGGTACAGGGCATATGGTTTTGAATCCCAGTTCTTCCAGATACTCATTCACTGTCTAGGTGACCAAGTCAGAAGACTTGAGCTCTCTTGACTTTAGTCACATCATCTTGCACTTAATGTGAATGAAAAAAAAGATTTTAATAATGAATTCAGGATACTAATATTAACCAAACTTGGCTCATGGGTCGAGAAAATATATCACGGGGTAGAGGGGTATAAGTATGGAATATGCTAACACTCTCATTTTCAGGTCATACATTAGTTGGTTTTACTTCAGTGTTTGATTTTTTATCTACATCTATATACACACATTTACATATATGTATATATATATATATCTGTGTATGCCTTTGCACATGTGTATATGCATGCACATGTACACATGCATACATGCATGTACATGCATGTGTGTATATGCATTGGTGCAGACACAAATGCATGCATGCGTGAATACATGCTTTATATATTAATTATCTGTGTACATGTTATCTCCCTGCACCTATAGAATGCAAATTCCTTGAGGAAAATAGTGATGGGTGGGTATGTATGTATGTGTATATATACATACGTATGTATGTATACACATGTGTGTATGTGTATATACACCTACATCTATATGTGTATATATACAACAGATATGTATGTGTATATACACCTACATCTATATGTGTATATATACAACAGATATGTATGTGTATATACACCTACATCTATATGTGTATATATACAACAGATATGTATGTGTATATACACCTACATCTATATGTGTATATATACAACAGATATGTATGTTTATACATATATATGTATTCATACAAATGTACACAATTTATGTATGCACCCCATGTCTTGCACATAATAATAGCTGATTTTTATATAACATTTTAAGGTTAACAAAATGCAACCCTTATCTTATTTCATGCATACAACAACCCTGTAAGAATAATATTGGTATTATTCATATTTTGCAGATGTACAAAATGAAGCTTGAGAGGTCTAAGGAAGGAGGATTTGATAGCGCCAGTGTATTCTGCCTTTGGCAGAGCTCATCTACAGCATGATTTTATGCTCTGTGCATCATACCTTAAGAAAAATATTGGTAAACTAGGGAGTATCTAGAGGAAGGTAACCAGTCTGTTGAATCATGCTATATGTAGATTGCTTTGAAGACTTAGTGAAGAAGACTCAGGGGAGGAGGTGCGGGCATCATAGCTGTCTCCATGTATTGGAAGCCATCTCTTTTTTGAAAAAATTAAATGAGGGAAAGGGGGTAAAAGTTACAAAGAAGCTACTTTAGTCTTGATGCCAAGAAAAAACGTTCTACCAACAGGGACTCTCTAAAAGTGGAATGGCTTGTTCCTCTCCCTTGGTTGGTTGACTTCGAGTACAGGCTAGCTGAACACTTGACACATATGTTAGAGCAGGGATTCCTTTTGTACATGGTTGAACTAGGTGGAGGCTAAGGGCCCTTGTACCTCTCAAAAACTGACTCTGACAGTGCTTGACATATAATAAGAACAAAATAATTTTTTTTGGATTCAATTAAATTTCTTTTTTTTTCTTTTTTTTGGTGGGGCAATGAGGGTAAAGTGACTTGCCCAGGATCACACAGCTAGTAAGTTTCAACTTTCTGAGGCGGGATTTGAAATCAGGTCCTCCTGAATCCAGGGCCAGTGCTTTACCACTGCATCAACTAGCTGCCCCCAGATTCAATTAAATTTCCATATGACTGAATAGATTGGCCTGATAGATAAGGTGACTTCCAGTTCTAAAAGCTATACTGTTTCAAAGGTGGTTTAACTTTCTTAGACACAGTGAAGATCACACTGGTTCCTAATTGGATTGAAGGGGGAGGGAGGAGAGGAGGGAAGAAGAGAAGAAGAGAGGAAGAGAGGGATAGAGGGAGAGAGAAAGAGAGAGACACAGAGAAAAAGAGACAGACAGAAAGAGAGTGAGAGACAGAGACACAGAGAGAGGCAGAAAGAAAGGCAGAGAGAGAAAGAGAGAGAGAGGAGACAGAGACAGAGAGACAGAGACAGAGAGACTGTACTTGGGTGCCAGGAACAGGGATAGTGATCATGAGATTCTCATTCTCTTAGTTGGGTAATAACTCTGGCTGAAACAAAGACTTTGCAATGAACCTTGGGAACTCTGCACAGAAATGTTCAAGTTCAGATTCCATTTAACATTTTCCAAAAATGACTCCTCTTCTAAGGGAAAGCATCTTAAAAAAGCTGAGAAGGCTTCTTGGACATGGACCAGTTCTTACAAAAGCAACAGTCAGTGTAAATGAATGAGAAACACAATGATTAAGATTCCTCCCAAAATACATGAATTTAAAGCTTAAAGAGAACAAAAACCAAAGTAAAAAATGGTGCTTTCAACAGTGTTTAAAAATTCTGGATATTTTCCTAAAGAAAGAAGACTAGTTTTTTTTGTTTGTTTGTTTCTTTGGGGTTTTTTGTTTGTTTTTTGTTGTTGGTGTTGTTTCTTTTCCTATTACTATTTGCTGACTATGAGGCCATTTCAGATTTTGGGATGTAGTTAGTGTTATCAAAACTCACTTAACTGGGAAAGCTTCATTACTGTGTCATGGCTTAAAAGCCTTTGTCATGTCACAAGAAGCTCTGGGTCACAATGCATTGAGAGGTGACCTCCATGTCAGGAAGACATGGTTGAAATCTCACTTTCAGACACATCTCATTTAACTCTGGGAACATTTCTTAAGCTCTCAGTATTCTAGGCTACTCTCTAAGACCATAAATTGCAAAAAGGGGGGAAAAAGGTCAAACTCAAGACTCTGTGTGCATCTTCCTGAGGGATTTACAACAATACTATTATTATTGATATAGAATTTTATCAAAACTACTTCTTGTATATTTTGCATATTAAACATTTTGTTGAAAAAGTATATTTCACAATGTTAATTGTTTTTCCTTTTCAAACTATGACAACTAATTGTAATGAAAAGTACAGTAGATTAGGAATCAGACAACAAGAGTCCAGGCCTGATTCTGCTAATCAGTGTCACTTAACTTTCATGATTCTCAGTTTCTGCATATGAACAATGAAATAATAAACCCAGTCTCCAGGGATTGTTGTGAGCATCAAATGAAAATAGAAATGAAAATGAGTTGAGATCTTGGCAACTTGGGAGAGAGGAATAAACTGAGGACTTCAAATCAGGGGACCCAAGTTTCAGGTTCCTCATTCATAAAATGTAGATAACATTTCATTCTCTGCTTCACTGGGATGATATGAGGAGGGTGCCATGCAAAACCCTATATAAATTGTGACTATTATTATCATCATTTTCCTATTTATTTCCTTTGTAACTTACAAAGAGACAGATCAACATTATGACAGTTTAACAATATGAATTGAGTGAGTACTGGTCCCTAGTGTGTAATTTAAGATTCTAAATGTGGATTCTAATCTGTTCCCCCAGTTTTGGGGAAACTGACTAAAATCACTGATAAAACGAGTTTAGGCTTTTAAGGGTTTATTGGAAAATAGAAAGAAAAAGATTGAGAAACAGAATTCCAACAGCCTGGCATTCCTATCTTTTCTCAAATTTCCTGTGAAGTCCTCTGCCGCCACCACCACCAAGTCAGGAACCCAAAAGCCCAAGAGCTCTCCGCACAGGCTCCCTTTCCTCCTTCCTGTCTCCTCCCAGAAAATAGGAGGCTCCTCAAGTTGATTGGCTGGTAGCCTTGATAGACAGCACCCATGAGCAAATGTCATTTCCTGACACCAAGGAAAAGCCACAATGTCTCTGAGGCATTTTCCTCATGGTGGAGCTTTCCCACAGCAAGTCTCCAGTAGGTGGCATCATTCCAATCATTACACTAGTCAGTGGGGATATAAATTATTATTATTATTAATTGACTGGACTTATGACTTTACCCTTATGCCTGAACTATAAATAATATTTTCCAACCTGCTTAGAAAGCAGATAAGTTGGTTTAGCAGTACCAGATCTCAAACTGTCTTATAAAGTAGTAATTATCAAAACGGTTTGGTACTGGCTAAGGAATAGAGAGGTAGATCACTAGAACAGAATAGGCAAAAATTACACTATAGTGAGTGACTATAGCAATCTAGGATATGATAAAACTAAAGATTCAAGTATTTGGAACAAAAACTAATTATTTGTCAAAAACTGCTGGGAAAAGTAGAAAACACGGTGGCAGAACCTAGGTATAGACCAACATTTCATACCCTAACAAAAGATGCCAGTTTGAGCAGCTGGTGATGCAGTGGATAAAGCATTGGCTCTAGATTCAGGGGGACCTGAGTTCAAATCTGACCTCAGACACTTGACACTAGCTATGTGACCCTGGGTGAGTCACTTAATCCTCATTGCCCCTCAAAAGAAAAAAAAGAGAGATGCCAGTTTACCAACTGGCAAATGTAAGGCGGAGATATAGAAAGAAGCCTTTTCCAAGAGAAATAGTCAGAATTCTTTGTTAGCAAAATCACCAGAGGTGGATGACTACAAGCCTTTTGGTTTAGTCCAAAGGCCAGTTGGCCATCTTAATTTTGTCAACTGCCTTGGACTCTTGGCACTCTCTCCCAGTTCCATCCCCATCTTTGGGATCAAGAAACACCCAGCTATCTATGGTAAAATAATGAAATTTGTCAGATGCCCAGGGGTCCACCTTGATTGACTTAATAGTGTTTGAATTGGGTGTGAATGAGAAACTACTAATTACCCACTTAAAGATGATTAGATTTGAGCCACACCTGGCCTGCCCTGAATAGGGTGTTGTTCTCAGAAGTGGAACCTAGTGAAGGTTGATTAAATTGATACCACAGGTGGCCAACCCTGAGTAGGGTTTCACTACTAAGTCAATCAAGTCAGACCCGTAGGCATCTGCCAAATTCCATTATTTTATCACATATCTATCCAGGTGTTGCTCAGCATTTTCCTTTAAGATTTTTAAAATATTCTGTAATCTTGCTTAGCCTAGTCCCCAAATGGCTATACATTACTTGCATCTATTGTGGACTTATAAAACAAACCACAGTGAAGATATGGAACACTATCTCTGGGCATGCAGAGACAGAATATGTTCCAAAGGGATGTTATAGTACAATGAAAAAACAAGGCTGAGGGGGACACTTTAGAGGTCTACTTGTAGGTAGGAGACAGTCTAAAAGTTTCCAATGCTGCAAATCAGAAACTAGAATTCATTTAGATCCATAATGTATTCCAAAGAACATTGGGAAAGGTTATCAACAGGAACACACCACTGAATTAATTAATCAAAAGATTGTACTTGGTCAAAAATCACATGAATTCAACCAACATTTTTTGGATAAAAGAAAAAAAAAAGGAAAAAAAAATTATCCTTGTCATGCAAATACGTGCTTAGAAGCAGAGCAGTCTTCAGTTGTTATTCAGCATCAGGTCAATGCTACCAGGAATTTTTTAAAGTTTTTTTTTTTTTTAGAAGCACAGTTTTAATGACCTTTGAGACTGTACAACATATCACTGAAGGTAGTAAACATTCACCACCTACCAGAAACCCAGTACTACACTATGCTTCCTAAGCAAAGAGAAGACAAATCCCTATATTTAAATAAAGAACACAAAACATCTTTGAGAATTTAATAGGAAGAAAATTGTACTTGAATCAAGTCATTATCACAGGGAGAACTGATGCCCACAATTGTCTGTCCATAATGCTGATTCATAAAAAGATGGCAAACAAAATTCTTTGTAGAGGTTATCATTCTAAATATGTATTATCTCAAGTGAAATAGAATGAAGGGCTTTCAAAATACAGAGTTCAAGAGGAAGAAGTAAAAGTCAGGTGAAAACAGACAGGTATTTTATCTATCTATCACTATTTAAACTAGATAAAAATAAGATAGATGGATAAGATAGATAGGAAAGAGGGAAGATAGAGAGTTTAGAGAGATATACTCTTCCCACTGCATCAACTGATAACTGGAGTTTTACTAAAGATGTCATGAAAATCAGTGAAAATAAGTTGATATCCCAACTTTTTTATTCATTTACATAATGTGGTTATTGGATACACCTGTGCAATAGTCAAGTCAGAAGAATATTGCATAAAAAATAAAACAACAGGGGCAGCTAGGTGGTGCAGTGGATAGAGCACCAGCTCTGGCATCAGAAGTACTTGAGTTCAAATCAGGCCTCAGACACTTAACACTTACTAGCTGTGTGACCCTGGGCAAGTCACTTAACCCCAATTGCCTCACCAAAAAAATAAAATAAAATAATACACCAGTAGGATACTAATTCTCCTAGCACTATTTCTATAAGAATACAATAAAAAATATGAGAAAAGTGAGATGAGTGACTATAAGAATAATTTGTTACTACCAGATTAGGAAGTGTCAGTGTAGACAGATAACAATTTATTTGAACCCCTCTCCCCTCCCTTTCCTCTCTCTTAGTCTAGAGTCTGTGCTGCATTTCAGGTTCCTTCCAATTCTTAGACACTGTTCCTCTCTGGTTTTCCTTTTATGTTCATGGTGCCCATGACTTTGATCTGTGGTGCCATATTATCATACATAGTGTAAAAGCTAAATATTTATGCAAGTACCTTGGCAGGTACTTAGAATAAGACCTGGAATCATGAAATAGCTTCCTGAATGATTCCTTTGATTACAGATCACACAATCTTTCTATTACATTATAAAGCCTCTCTTTGCAGGGTGAAACATCACAATTCAAAGAATGGAAGTAGGAAAATCCTTGGAAGATAGTAAGAAAAATGGAGAGCTCTCCTTGGGTAAGAGTGGGCTGAAAGTTCAAATGGCTATATTGGGGATATTTTGTGGATGGCTTTGGATGCCAGGCTGTGGAATCTGTAGCATAATCTTTAGGCTCTGGGCAATTGCTAATGATGACTTATGCTTTCCAAAGTCATGGAAGGAAAATAGGACAGAATCACAGAACCTTAGAGATATTTGGAATATTAGAATCCTTCTAGTAAAACCATATCAAAACAAAAACTCCTTTAATCTATCAAAGTTCTTTCTGGTTTTAATATATGGTCCTGTGCCCTACACCCTAATCAAGTGACCATTCAGTGAAGAGCTTCCATGAAGTGGTAACTCAAGACTTCTTGTACAGGAAGTTTTCTATTGGTAAGAAATGTTTTTTGATGTGGCATCTAAATTTTCAACTTTTAACCATACTCCTTATTCTGACATCTAGGACCGACCAGACCAAGAGTGATCCTTCTTCTTTAATACAGCCTTTAAAATATTTAAGACAAATATGAGTCTCCCTCTCCCTACCCCCCACAAATTTACTTTTCCAAGCTAAACATCACTAGTTTTACCAACTGATACTTTTATTGGCAAGACTTATTTTCTTTTCTTTATCTATATCATTCTCCTCATGACACTTTCCAGGTAATCCATATAATTTTAAAATGTAACACTGAGTGGCACCTAGGTGTCAGTGGATAAAGCACTGGCCCTGGATTCAGGAGGACCTGAGTTCAAATCTGGCCTCAAACACTTGACACTTACTAGCTGTGTGACCCTGGGCAAGTCACTTAACCCTAATTGCCCTGCAAAATAATAATAATAATAATAATAATAATAATAATAATAATAATAATAATAATGCAACACTGAGTTTAGAACACAGTTCTCCAGATTGATCTGTGGGTCATCCCTCTAGTCCTAGACTCTATTCTATACGTCTCTTAATGAAGCCTAAGCATTTTTAGCTTTTTTGACTTTTATATTACTCCATCAATTTATTTTGAGCTTCCTTCTTTTTACACATTTTTTTTGTTTGTTTGTTTGGTTTTGGTTTTTTTGCAGGCAATGGAGGTTAAGTGATTTGCTCAGGATCACACAGCTACCAAGTGGCAAGTGTTTGAGGCCAAATTTGAACTCAGGTACTCCTGAATCCAGGTCCGGTGCTTTAACCATTCTGCCATCTAGCTTCCCCCTTTACACATTTCTAATTTCTCTGCTCCAATCCTTCATAAGTCTGTGTCAAGATGAAAATTACAACTATTTCAGATGTAGATCCTCATAATTATTGGTTAATGAGAGTTTCCAAATGCACAAAAATCCTATTTCAATTTATAAGTATGGGGTGGCAATGGCAGGATCCATGTGGCCTGAAAAAAATAAGGTAAGGAATCCCACCCTTACCCATTCCATTGCTTGGCATGCCCCCAAACAGATCTGTGGCTACTCTTTGGTGGAAAAAGAAGAGGAGGAAAAGGGGAAGAAGAAGAAAGGAGAAGAAGGAGATGGAGAAAAAGAAGAAGATAGGAGGGAGGACAGGAGCAATAGTGACAGTGACAGTGACAGAATGAGAGAGAGAGACAGAGAGAGACAGAGAGAGAGACAGAGAGAGACAAAGAGAGAGAGAGAGAGAAACACAAGAACTTACCCATATTTTGCAAAACTGGCCCAGGTCTTCATAATGGAGCGGCTCAGAATTTCCTCTGCTTTGGTGTAATTAACTCTTCTTTCCAGAGGTAAACCAAAGACAAATTCAATTTCATAACCATGCATGACTCCCATCCATTCAGGCCAAGGAGTTTTGGATGACCGATGCTCAAAGAAGTAGAAAAATGCATTATTCCCTAGTTCAGAGAATTTGTGGGTAAACTCCAAAGCAGGGCATATAAAATTATAATCTCCAACAACATCATCCAATGCATCACGAAAATTTTCAGGAATCTTGTCATCTGACCAGCCAGTGTAGTGAAACTGTATGGATTCCACTCCCAGTTCACTCACTCCTGGGAAAAACTGTTTTATCCCCTCTTGGAATTCCTTTTGACTTATCATACTGTTGTTATCTTTGCTGAAACCTGGAGCCCCATAGACCAAAAAATATGTCCCCTCATCTTTGTTAACTCCCACTAATATCTGTGTTTGTTTAAAATGCCCCTGCTGGATAAGGCTGTCTGGCATGTCTGTGAGAAAGTCCCCATCCACAGTTGGACAAAAGTCGATTTTTAAGGGAGAAACAGAGGAGAGAATGGGATTTACATGTTGAAGTATTTCCTGAGGATTTTTATTGCGCAGACATTTAATTAGCTCAGTTTCATTTCCTCTAGAACAACTCAGGGATTTTGCTAAATCCAGTGTTCGGTTTCTGGCCTCCAAAGGAGACATTACTGCCCACGGGGCATTGGCCGACCCACTTTGGAGAATAGCTTTTGTAAATAATGGGTGACTTTTAGGAGAAAGAATATGAAAGTGGACTGAAGCAGCCCCTGCACTCTCTCCAAACAGAGTTATACTTTTAGAATTCCCACCAAAAGCTGCTATATTATCTTGGACCCACTGAAGAGCTAATTGTTGATCAAATAATCCCATGTTTCCTGGGGCCTCAGCATTCCCTGGAAAGGCCAAAAATCCAAGGGCACCCACCCTATAGTTCATTGAAACCACAATTACTCTTTCAACACGAGCCAGAAATTTCCCATCATAAAGAGGTAAAGATGATGTCCCAGACTGAAAAGAGCCCCCATAGATCCAAACCATGACTGTAGCATTTTTGGGTTTAGGAAATGGAACCCAAACATTAAGATACAAACAGTCTTCACTAAGTTCAGTGTTTGGATTCCACATCTCAGATCCTGGAAACCCAGGAAAACTATCATCAAAGTTCTGATAGCAAGAGTTGGAATATTTGGTGGCATCCCAAACATCAGACCACTTGTTTCGGGGGCGTGGCTTTCGAAAACGAAGTCGACCAATGGGAGGCTCCCCATAGGGAATACCGAGGAATGCTGTCACCATGCCTCCAAGAACTGGGAGTTGCAGACCTTTGATTTTTCCTTTCTTGGTTGTGACAATAAGGTCTTCTTCAGTCTGGGACTTTCTGATAAGTGTGCAGAGTAGAAGAAAACAAAAAAGGAACAGGATAGGAACACTAGGTCCATTGCTGTTCATCCCGATGTCTGAAATACAATAAATAAAACATTGAACCAAGGTGCATTTCATACTCACATTAAATTAGAAAAGATAAAAATTTGCTGATTAAAATATTTAACCAGAATAGGATATGAACTTGATGCTTGTGATCCAACTAAAAATCCAACCTGTTAAATTAGTTGGCCAGTAAGAAAAATCTTCCTCCCTACGGTTTTAACCCTCTGAACGGCGACAGCTGACCAAAAGTGGAATGGGCCATGTAGGAATTGAGTTTAAAATTAAACTACATATTATTGTAGATTTAAACTGAATGTCAGCAATTAGCAGTTTAATGACCACTTATTACAGAGGGAATCATGGGAGACTACACGGTGCCTATAGTCTATTTCAAATTGGGATTCTGATTCAATCTTCTGTGCTGTGGTAGTAGAAAATTATATGTGTATGTGTATGTATGTGTTCATGTGTATTTCCTAAATTGACAAGTTTTAGGGGGAAGGGGAATGTTTTCCCCCCCTACCCTTTTCTGAAAATAACCAATGCACAGAATTACCAAATCCCATGAGAAATAGGGTGGGAGGTTAGGGAAGTGGTTACTGGGAACCCAGTGAGATAAACTAAAATAAGAAGTTATCCCTTTCAATGTGTTAGCTTAAACTGGGACTGTGCTACTGCTAATTGTGTAGGCTCAGCAAGAGGCAAAATTGTGAAATGAGGAGGAGGATGAGGAAGATGAGGAGGAAGACAAGGAGAAGGATGAAACCTGTCATGCAAATGGTACCTTCAGGTTTACAAAATTTTTACATTTCATTGGAACCTCACAAAAAAGCAACGAAATAGTTACTGCAAGTATTATCACTCCCATTTTATAGATGCAGAAACTGAGACGGAAAAATTAAATGATGAACATGGTCACAGAGCTAGGAAATGTAAGCAAATGACTACCTTGAACTGCCTGCAAGCTTCCTTTTCTCTCTGTTTCTCTCTACACACCCTACTTAAGCACTCAATGTCTTGCCCCACTTTGTTCCACAAAAGGCCTGCTGTTAAGGACTGAATAAACTAAATCACATCAGGACCACCCCAGTGCATAGCACTATGCTTCCTCAAGGCTTAAATTGTTACTCCAGGTGCTAAATTAACTCATGTTATTGGTTTATTTATCAAGGAATAAGCGATTGAGATAGACTATTACTCTAAAGGGCATTGGGATTTTCATTAAAGATAATAAACCTTAAGCCAGGGAAACACAGTTGTGAATTTTTCTAGTACCAGGGCCCAAAGAAAGGAGTTTTGAGGGGGCCAGTTGAACTCCAGAAGTTGCTGAAAGTTCACTATGATAGGTAGGCACAAAGTCCCTACCATTCATATCAACATATAATGCTAGAAATCTTCACTCAGAATTATTTTCAAAGATCATTAGAGGGGTAGGATGCCTGGGTGAAACAGTGTTTTGTATGAAAATCAAAGGAGCACTTTAGGTGGTTCAGTTCATAGAGCCCTGGGCTTGGAATCATGAAGATTCATTTTCTAGCGGTTAAATCTGGCCTCAGACACTTCATACCTATAAGACCCTGTGCAAGTCACTTTACCTTGTTTGCTTTGGTTTCCTCATTTGTTAAATGAGCTATAGAAGGAAATGACAAACCACTCCAGTACCATTGCCAAGAAAACCCCCAAAGAATTCACAAAGAGTCAGACAACAACAATATAGAGATCACAACCTAATTTATAAGTCAAGGAAAAGTCTTGCTGAAAATGTTTAGAAGAGCCTTAATTTTTCAGTCCAAAAAAAAAAAAAAATTACAAAGGAAGGCACAAAAAGTCAACAATAGAAGTTGCAAATAAGAAAGAAGCAAAAACCACCTACCCAAAGGCACATATTTTAAATCACTCCCCCTAAATTCTCAAGGTGAGGAGAAAAAAATAGCAATTTATAAAGTCTATAAATCTCTTAGAACCAATATGGCATAGTGAATAAAGTTCCAGACTTTCAATCAGGAAGCCCTGGGTTCAAGCTTGACTCCACCACATAGTAACTGTGTGACCAACATCAAGGAACTTAAATTCACCAGGACCTAGGCAATGTTCTAAGAGTTAAAAAGGGGAGCTGCTTTGGACTAAGAGAACAAATAAAAATCACCCCAAGATAACTTAGGCCTAAAGGAAGGGAAAAAACAAAAATAAGTTTATAGCCATTTATTTATACCAAATGCTTGAGGAGACTGAAAAAAAAACAAGTAACAATTATTGAGAAAAAAAAATTAGTAATATAAAAATAATCTATTTCACTACAAAATAAACTGATGGAAAACTTGCCTTGATTTAAAATTTCTTAACTCAACTCTAGAAATATGTATCAAGTGATCTGGCCTAGATTTAGTAAGTAAATAATACATTTCCCCCAATCAAAAAAAAAAAAAAGGAAAGAAAATTTAAAGGTGTCTGTATGTAATAAATCAGGCTAGTTTCATTTTATTGTTAAAATATATTTAAAATTTATATTTTTGACTGGCATTTTTCTTCTTTTTCTATCATATACATTTCCATTCCCCTCTTATTCAGAGCTATGACTTTCATAATATGGTCATTTAATAATTTGACTGACAAAATGATATGTGATTGCTACCCTCTAAATGGTAACAATTAATATTACTGTGATCCCTAGTACCACAGCCAGGCATATATTCTGTCTGTGTTAGATTGTGAGCAAGGCCTCAGGCAATGTCTTCATTACCATAAATTCATGAAATGAGCCCTGTTCAGATTCAATGGTGTGATTCTCTTCCATTCTCTAAGAGAATATGGGGAGGGGGATGAATAATAGAAGTCCATCCTCTTGAGCCAACCATTTATGTTGACTAATGTAGATTTCACTAACTTTTGGGGGGGAGGTATCACATTTTATTATATCATAGAAACTAAGTTTAATGTTGCAAGGGACTTTCTGGATGAAAAAAAAAAATTAAGGCTGCAAAGATTAAGTGAGTTGCGCAACACTGCACAGATAGTTGCTTCATATGGTGTCTTACATACGTAAATATTTTAAGGATCTTTGTCTTTGGAAAACCCTTTTCTAAAGCATCAACATATTTCTAAATTAGTAAAGCAATATTTTTATATGCTTCTTTTTTTAAAGTTATATCTCAAAAGTTTTTATATACCTAGCTTAGGAACTCAATGCTATATTCATTTCTGCATGCATTTCATAACACTCCATTATGTCTCAGAATATATGCAAGTGATTTCAAAGATTTTAGTCTCATTGTTCACAGTTTTTGGTTTCTCCCCAATTTTTTGTGTGTGCTACATTATCCAGAATCATATTCTGGGAAATTATTTCTATACACGCACACTAAGCTTTTGCCATTTTTTGATTATATAACATGTCTATGACCTTTAGTCTCATAACTAATATTGTTGTTAGTCTATATTCAAATTACTGATGCTATATTTGCTAATTACCAGTTCAGCAAATAGTTTCACTCCTCTGTCATACTACCCACTGAGAAGAGATCTAGTGTATATAACAAATCTATATACAGAACCACAATATAAGCAGTGACTGGTGCTTCATTCCAAAGCAAGAAAAGTTAAAGAGCACCTCCCACATCATATGAAAAGTGATTCTTTCCCTGTCCAAATCCTGCCCCAACCCCAATCCACATCCTATCCAAAGGACCCTTTATTTCCCTCAAAGAGTCTCTCCCTTTAGTACATGAACTCTGTCTGATGTAAAACCTGAGATGCCATGGGGACCCATTCCCAGCTTTCTCTAGCCTACCCTTCCTCCTAAGGTCCTTGCAAAAGCTGAGACCAGTTTCCATGATCAGCAGATTTAGAAATCTTGCTGTTTCCACTTGTCTGGCCTCCTTCTACTGCAGCCATACTGTAGTAGACCTTGTTCCATCTCCCAAACACACAGAAACACACCCACATTTGCCTCAGGTGCTGAATTTGTTAGATGAATATGCTATATATGCTGCATATGCTGTGTATGGAAATATGCATATACAAATATACTACAGTTTTCAGGCTTTGGTCTTAATTACAAACATATCTATATTGCCATCATCAGTATCCAATTAAACCTAGGAATTTGTTTGAAGAACATAATACAAAGACACAATAATTTGATTTTCTTCCTCAGAATTTTATTGGTAGCTTTGTTCTTCAGGACAATTTCAATGATTGTTTTTAGTACAAGGGAAGAAAAATGTCTACACTTGTAATCCTGAAAAAAAATATTGAAAGGACATTAGATAACAATCATTTTAAATTATTAAAATGATTAACAAATAACCAATCTCTAATTCGAATGATTGGAAAATATTCAATTGTTCAAGCCAGCTCTATTTTCACCACTGAGATTTGGGTTCAGGCAGTGTATGCTTACTTTAAATAAACTATTCTTTGGAAAAGAACACTTATTTCCTAAGAAGGAGATAAGCTGATGCTCTTGGCAAGTACAGTTGCAAGTTTAAACTGAGGCAATTGAGCTTGTTTATTTCATTGTCATACACATGAGAAAAAAGGAAGAAAATGAGGGAAGGTGCATAGCAAACTTGAAAGAAGAGCAGAAGAAAAGGAGAGGAGGTAGGGGGGAATGTGCAGCATTCTCTTTCTAGCAAGGCCTTGGGAAGATTAAAAAAAAAATTATAATTACAATTAAATTGGGAAATCAGGAAAAATTGAAAAGTGATCTAACTCACAAGAAAGGAAAGTAGTAACAGAAATTTTCCTTTATTGTGTTTTCAGACTCAAATCTGGTAATAGGCATAAAAGAGTCTAGCCTAGATTTGGTGGAAAAATTAATGTATACTCCGTCATAAAAATATGCCTAGAAAGAGTATATATACACAATGTACATATATACATATATGTGCATATATATACATTGTGTAGTTACACGTATATATGTATGTTTACTCTATCTACATTCCCTTCCTCATTCACCTATACAGAGAGCCTTTCCTTTTAACAAAGGAAAAAGGGGGTATAAAACAATCATTCAACAAAGTAATCAACGTATTGAAAAATGGCATGCCTGCCTCGCCTCTTACTAATTTCTTTAAACCATGGAAAGTAGGGAAGCAGCTATGTATAAGCCCGGTTGAAGTGATGTCAATATGACCTAAGGCAACTAGGAGAAAACAACCTTCAGAGAAACAGAGCAAGAAGTGACATCAGAGGTCTTTAAGTCCTACCCTCTTCATTTACCAGGTGAGGAAACAGCCCTACTCAGGTTAAGTAACTTATCCAAGGTCACTCCCTTAATAAGTACAAGAGAAAAGAGTTGAACCCAGGCCTCCTTTCTCCAAAACTTCACACTGCAGATCAGTGCACTTTCTACTCTCTCTAACAACCTGCATGGTTGCACCTGAAATTGAAAACTTAAGAATCAGAAGCCTGCTCCTGGGCTAAAACCTCAGATCTTTGACATGATTTAATCGGTGACCTTAGGCAAGTTATGCAACTTCTCTGGGTCTCAAAAAAGTTCTTATCTCTAGTGACAGGTGGCAGGTTAGATAGAGCACTGGTTCTGGATTCAGGAGGACCTGAGTTCAAATCATGATTCTGACTCCAGGACCAGTGCTCTATCTAACGTGCCACCTGTCACTAGAGATAAAATTTTTTTTGAGACCCAGAGAAATTGCATAACTTGCTGTGTGGTCCTAGAGAAGTCACTTGTACTCTCTAATCCTCAGTTTCCTCTTGGAAAACAGGGATAATAATTCTACCTATTACTATAAAGGTTTTTATGAGGATTAAATTAAATTGTATTTATAAAGACCTTTGCAAACCTAAAAGCACTATGCATATACAAACTGTTATCATTACTACCACAATCCCTGGAATACAGTAGGTATTTAATAAATACTTATTGGATTGGACATGACAGCCTAAATGTTTGAAATATTTTAGTACATGTGAAATTGAACAAAATGGAACAGGTCTGATGTTGGGTCAGTGAGAGGTGTTGTCCTGACCTTTGATATCAGGAATTGGCCCTCAGCTGTTTTAAATGCAAATAAAATGCTGACCCAGCTTCAGGAGCAGTTCACAGTTGTAATGAATAAATGTTCACTTTTTAAAAAGGGTTTAGGTTTGAAATCTTTGAAACAAAGAAAATCTCTAGTTTAAAAGTCTTCTGTGGTATTTGCTTTTAGTGGCTAGCCATCTAACTAAAGATAATCAATAGTATTCAAGTGTATTTCAGATGAAGAAGTGAAGGATTAAAAAAAGTTAGTGGTACTACTACAGGACCCAAAGCAATCGTGCAAGTCGAGAGAACTCTGTGACTCCAATTAGGAAATTTGTTACAGTCTCTACTCGTTGGTCATTCAGAAATATTCCATTATGTTTCTCAAAATCTCTCTGACAGTCATATACTTATGCCTGAATTAAATAATGGTTAGTATGTATGTCAGGTATAGTTCAAACTCAACCCACATGAGCTTGTCAAGGTAATAGCAGGCATTGCCAAAATAAAAGTCATTGATTTCTGTTAAAGGAAAGGAATCAATAAAACCTCTGTACTGTTTCAGAAGCAATCATCCATTAAGTGTAACTTCAACCCATTCTCCCTTTTCATTCAAACTTCAAGCTCATTTCTAAGAAAAGCCATAAGATGTAAAATCCTTAGCTTTCACTAAATTTGAGTTGGCAATATGGATTAATTTCAAAATGCTAAAGCTAAGTCAATAGGTAAATAAATTAAAAAAAAATAGGTAGATACACACATAAGAAAAGTGAATGATCACCAGTGTTAAACTTTACAAAGTGGAGAATCAGCATTTAATTAATTTAGAATATAAGCTTGTTACACTGAAAGTACACTATACAAAGGGGTGAAAATTACACATAAGCAAAAGCATTCCTTTTTCAAGTAGAAAACAAAGTTTTCATCAGCACTTCCCCAGCCCCCAGTGCAAACTGATGTCCACTGAAATCCCTGAATGCTAACAAGGATTCATCCACCGTCACTCCAGCCCCATTTGTCCCCCTCCAGCATCAGAAACATACCAGTAGATCATACTCCCCAGACAAACAGCCTCCTTGCCACTTCCCTGCAGTCCTGCTCCACACATACAAAATGACTTACCCTGTTCCCCAGCCACAGAGATGATAAAGTTTGTAAGGACTCCGGATCACTTACTATTTCAGTGAAATGCAGCCTGCAGCTGCTGCTCCTAGCTTGGGAATTGGACAGCCCTGACATTATAATCAACTGTTACTGACACAAAGCTCGCGAGACTTGGCAGCAGCAACCTGATCTGGAGGCAGCCCGTCCTTAGTTTCTGACATCTGTTCCAAGGCTAATGGTATGGTGTGAGCAATGATTCAGTTACAAGAGCTTTCCAGGGTTCCTGTGGGCCTATCTGAAAGGGAAAATACAAAGACTTCTTAGAAAAAAGCTACAATTTGGCAACAATGGAAGTCTTTCATGGAGCTAAGAAACTAATTTTTTTAACCCTTTAATAGCTGGGGTAAACTTATTTCACTATTTTTTGCCCTAGCTTTAAAACATTACAGGATGTTGGAAGGAAACAGGTATTACAAGTCAATGTAGTTTCAGTCACTCCCTGCCCCTTATAAGGGATGTAGTGCTTGGAATCCAGGATGGTGAAAATGTAACCAGGAAAGGACAGATGCCCTCAGTAGGCACTGCCCAGAAGCTCCTACCCCCACCAATCATAAAGGCTTCCCCATTAGCCACATGGTGATTAAAAGCCCTTTGGTAATAACATAACATTTTGCCATTGTTGCAATTTGTCAACCCTGCTAAACAAAGAATAGTATTCACAATGACAGTGTAAATTTGGATTGTGTGCACATCCAAACTGACTATATTCCCTGAGCTACCTGTTGGATTCAATAGCTCCTGCCCTCAATCTCTATTTTTGTCTCTATCTCTAGAGTTAGAACTTTTTGTTTTGTAAGTGTGAGGAATATAGTTGTGAAAACTCCCTTCTCAGAGGTAGATCAGAGATTTCTCTGGGATTTATATTTGTAGGGAGTTGTCTGGGGGCAAGGGAAGGTTGAGAAATTTGCCCCAAAATATGTGTTAAAAGCAAAAATAGAGCCTGATCTTTGTGCTTTCAAATCAATGCTATACAATATGCCATGCAATGTGTCTATGATGTGTGTGTGTGTGTGTGTGTGTGTGTGTGTGTGTGTGTGTGTGAGAGAGAGAGAGAGAGAGAGAGAGAGAGACAGAGACAGAGACAGAGACAGAGACAGACAGAGACAGAGACAGGCAGAGAGACAGAGAAACAGAGAGAGAGACTGACTAGTAGAGTGTGGCCGTGTGTGTATAGTGTATTTTGGGGATTAATCCCAGAGAGAATCAACTGAAAAAGGGAAATAAAAACAACCACAAAAAGAACTATCCATTTATTGTTATAGGAGAATTATTTTAAACTGCACAAAAAAACCTCAAACCAAAGAGGTGACCTAATTTTTTAACAATTGTGGAATGATTAAAGAAATTGTGATACATCAATGCCATGGGTGACTCTAAGGCAATTAAGACTGACAAGTGTAATAATTCAAATTGAAAAAGTAGAACCAGGAAAATGGAATACAGGCCCGCTCTTGATAGGCTGCATCTAATCCTTACAAGAGGGAACAATGGATGAAAAGGAAATGCCTGAGAAATTTGTTGAAGACATTTCAACAAAACAAACTGAAAAGCTCCAAACTTTCTGGAATATTTGGCTACATTTAGCAAAGAACATGACCTAGGTCAAGGGAGGGAGATGCCCAGGAGTCCTTCCTGCTGCACACTGGTCAGACATCATCTGCAGTGCTATGGGCAATTTTGAATGCCAATTTTTAAGGAGGATATTGATAAATTGGAGGACTTGTACATAAGGATGAGAAAGGTGGAAAGGGTCTCCAGATCAGTGAATATGTCTGGGGATGTCAATGGAGAAGAAAATCCTAAAGGGAGAGTATTAAAAATTATGAGAAATGATGAGCTGGTTGATTTTAGAAAAACAGATGGAAAGACTTGGACCTATGAAGGAAGATGCTATTCCCTTCCAGATAAAGAAGTGACAAATAGAAATATGTACAGGATGGTTTTACATACATGTATACATATATATGTGTATATATGTATATATATGGTTATGTGTATATGTGTATGTGTATTTTTTCTTACATGAGAGAAAAAATGCACAGCAGAGAACAAAAGAAAATTAAGAAGGAAGAACAGAAAATCTGGGTAGCTTTGAAAACAATGTGTAGTATTTATTACATAGTGTGTTTTTTTTAAGAGCTTACAGCCCAAATGGAAATTTATGGTTTTATTTTGAATCCTCTCTTTATATTCTATGGTATACATGGAAATGTTCTTTATTTTTCTTGTTTTCTCTTTAAGTAAATCAATATATACTCATACATACACACATATATACACAAACACATATGTATATGTGTATATGTATGTATATATCTTTATCTATCTATCTATCTATCTGGGACTGTCACATGACATGTTCTTCTTGGTTCAAGAGGACAGAATGAGAAGAATGAAATAATTTTATTTATGAATAGATGCCTCTAGGATTGATATATAAGGGAAACACACACACACTTCCTAATGATTGCAGCTGTTCAAAAGTGGAATGCACTGACTTAAAAGACCTCATTAACTTATTTCAAGCAAAGACTGAATGACCAGTTACTGTGAATATTTGATAAGAAATACAGTTCATAATATGGATTTGTTAAGCAACCAGAAATTTCTCTTCTAAATGCAAGGGTCAGAGATATGTGTGTGTGTGTGTGTGTGTGTGTGTGTGTGATCACTGACTTTAATATGTGCTTACAAAGGTACAGGGCATTAATGCTTGGCTAAATATGACACTTTGTAGGGTCCTTCCTCCATCCCCTTCATCCAATCCAAACTGGCATTTGATCAGCCACGGTGACTAGTTGACAATCCTATGGCTTATGTTTCTATCAGGCACCTTTTTCTCTAATCTAATGGTAACCAGTGGCTCCAAGAAGTTGTATCATGCATAGCTGCCACATCCCATTAAAGCAACCTTGGGATATGGGCTAAACCATTTTGAGGGTACCTGACAGGGCTCAAATCCACTAGTGAGTCGGCGGTGGGGGGAGGGTGTCCATCTGAAGCATGTGAAGACTTCCCCCAGTGGAATGGGAGGATGAAAACAATTTGTTCCAGTGGCCACGAAGGTGGCTGAACCACGTGTTGTGGATCACTTAGAGCTTGGTTAAACATAGAAGACACCAAGGGCATTCGCTGCATCCTGGGGCAATGCTAATCATCCTAACTTTTGTCTTACCACTGGACTTTGATGACTCTTGAAGAAATAGTGAGACTGATGACTTCATGCAATTCTAGCTCACTTAAAACCAATTTATGTACAAGTAAAAAAATAAAAGATATCATTTTGCCAGTTTACATTTTACTATTTCATTATCTTATTATTTTATGTTTCCCTCAAAGTCCTGTGGTAACTGACAAATGAAAATGCAACAGGTGCAGATACACTGCAAGCTATGGTCACAACCCTGCACATGGGCAGCCCAAGCCATATGATCATCTTTTCACTGGACTGAAGCAACAGTGGGATTTGGCTGTTCCACAGAGTATCTGAGTAGCCTATTTTTCTTTTTTCAGGGCAATGAGTGTTAAGTGATTTGCCCAAGGTCACACAGCTAGTAAGTGTCAAATGTCTGAAGCCAGATTTGAACTCAGGTCCTCATGAATCCAGGGCTGGTGCTTTATACACTGCACGACCTAGCTGCCCCTGAGTAGTCTTTTTTTAAAGACTGCACTGCTCACTTCCTTGCATGACAAAGGGGGTAGAAAAAGTGCCTTAAAAAAACTTCTTTTCCACCTAACTTAAGCCTGGCCTGCTGATTATGGCAGGGGGAGATCCCACCCTTTGGTTGAAAAACAAAAATTTTACAAAAACTTTTGTGAAGATGGATCCACTCATCATCGGTATGTGGGATATGTGCACTTACGGACAACAAAAAATCTAGTAGACGCAAAAGACAAATACCTCTCTTAGAAAACTGAACAGGTATCACAACCAAATAGCAACCCCGGGTTGCTGGCAAAGGAAAGCCATCTCACCAGAGCTGGATCTGGATACATGTTTTTCTGGAGTGGGCTCAGGGATGGGGAGGGCGGTGAAGAGGGCGTAAGTTTTGCAATCAAATCTAATCTGGTCCACAAGCTCATATGTCACCCAAAAGGAATGAATGATAGGCTCATGACAAGGGGATAGCCACTCATAAGAAAGTGCCATGCCACCATCATCAGGGTGTATACTCCCACCATGATGAATCTTATTTAGGGAAAGGACAATTTTTATGAATACCTGGAGACCTTCATCATCAATCCACTGAAAGAGGGCAAGCTTTATAATTCTGAATTTCTTTAATGCTAGAGTGGGCACAGACTATCAGGCATGGCAGGGAGTCCTTTGGAGGAATAGAGTAAGAAATGGCAACAGTAATGGTCACTTACTAATGAAGACTTGTGCATCTCATAACCTTTTCATCACCAACCCCACTTCTGTTTACTTAAATGCAATAAAATTTCATGGATGCATCCTCACCACAAAAACTGACATTTAACAGGATATTCCATTGTAAGGAAAAGAGATACAAAGTGACAAAAGGCAATATGTAGCACATATTACTGGACCAATCATAGACTTATCCTAGGTTAAACATTTTCACTCAACAAAAACTGCAGCCTCATGGCAAGATGACTACCAGAAGACTTAAGGTCAACAGATTGGAGCAGTTCTCCATGCATGAACAGTTTGTGGTTAACTTGGAGGGAAAGCTGGGCCAACACACATTTGGCAACAGTGGAACAGAAAAGGCTTTGGAAGCTTTCAGAGATTTGATATAGAACACCACTTGTACTCATCTGGGCCAGAACACTGGCAAACACCAATATCTGTTTGACAAAAGTGATGTGAAAATTCAAAACCTGCTGAAGAAACAAAACAAACAAATGAACAAACAAAAATGAGAACTCCACAAGGTTTACCAGCAGTATAGTACTTCCATCTCTAAGAATGCAGTGCTTAAGTCAATCAAAAGTAAAGTGCAAGTGAAGCCTAGAGAAATTCAGGATTCTCAGCTTAGTAAGAAGACAGATGAAAGTCTTACGATAACAATCTAAAGATTTCTATGATGCTCTGAAGGCTATTTATGGGCCAAAGACCTATGGTGCTACTCAACTATTCAGTGCTGAAGGAGCCACAGTGATCAGTGATTGGGACATAATCCTTGAGTGATGGATGAACACTTCCATGTTGTTTTCAACAGACTGTCATCAACCAATACTGAAGCCATTGACTATTTACCTCAGGTTAAAGTCAATCCCTGTCTAGCTAAACTTCCAAATAAAGAAGAGGTTTTGAATACTATTAGGCTCCTCTTGTTTGGAAAAGCACCTGGTTCTGATTCTTTTCCAGCTGAGATTTATGAAGCAGGAGGTTCATTGCTAATACAAAAGCTTACTGAAATATGCCAGTTTATATGGCAAAGGGAGGTTTTCGCCCAGGATTTCAAGGATATCCCTGTTGTCCATCTCTATACAGTTAAAGGAAATTGATTGTCCTGTGACAATCACAGAGAGTTTTTTCTCTTATTTGCTGGCAAGATTCTTCCCAGGGTCTTCCTTAATAGGGTGATCCTTCACTGAGAATATGGTCATCTACCTGACACCCAGTATGGCTTCAGAAAGGACCAAGGAAGAGTCAATATGATGTTTGCTGGCCAATAAGTCCAAGAGAAATTCCAGGAAAGGAACAGATATCTATATACAACATTCATCAATCTGACCAAGGCCTTAGATATTGTCAGTCATGAGGGCTTGTGGAAAATAATGACAAAATTTTGTTGTCTGGAGAAGTTCATCACTATTATATATCAGTTTGATGATGGAATACTTGCAGGAGCTCTGGATAATGGATGCTGCTTTCACTCTTTCCTGGCCACTAATGGAGTGTGTGCTTGTCCCCATGCTTTTTACTATAATGTTTTTTTCAGTGGTGTTATCAGATGCCTTCAATGAGGATAAACATGGCATTAAAGTCAGCTGTGGAACTAATGGTAAATTATTAACTTGAAAAGGCTACAAACCAAGATTAAAATGGAGGAAGAGTTGGTGCATGATTTTTTTGTTTGCAGATGATTATGAACTCAATAACGTCTCTGAGTCTGAGAAGCAACGATATATGGATCAATTATCTGTTGCTTTTGCTACTTTTGGCCTTATAATTAATACCAAGAAAAGAGAAGTGCTCCCCCAGTTAGTGCTGCACCATTCATATGTGGAAACATCGGTTACAACAAATGGAGAAATTTTGAATACTATAGATAAGTTTACTTACTGTGGCAGCATACTTTTCAGGGATGTTCACATAGATTATGAGGTTAATGCACACATTGGCAGAGATATCTCAATGTTTGGGAGAGTCTGAAGGAAATTATGGGAGAGAAGAGGTATTAGGCTGCCTACTGAAATGATTATTAATAACTTATTATGGGGGAGATTCAGGCTTTTTCCCTGTTCTATTTCCTTGTTCAAAGCCCAGCCTTGAAGGATACTACTGATCTCTGCCACCTATACTATCTTACCTAAGCTAGGGAAACCCACTATATAGATTGTGGTGTGGATAAATTCTTTAAATAGTCTGGCCAAGGCTGGACAATTTAGACATAAGGTATAATCAAAGTTCATTAGAATAGGTCCAGTCCCTTGTTGTAATATCCATTCTCTCATTAATTGTTAACCAATCAGAGTTGATGGCCACTCTCAGGAGCCCACTTTTCCAAGGGCGTATAAACCATGAATCCACTTCTACGAGGGGTCCATGGCATTAAAGAGTCCCACTGACTTCTTTTATTAATAATGTGCTCATCTTATTAATAGAATGATTAAATTACCCAGAAGCCATGTTTCATGAATTTTTTAAATGTCATTCTACCTAACTGAACATCTACAGAGCCATTATGCCGACCTCACTATTGTATGCCTGTGAAATCTGGATAGTCTATCAGCACAGTTCCAGGAAACTGAATCTTTTCCATTTGAATTATCTTAGGAAGAGTCCGAAAATCACCCGACAAGATAAAATACCAGACACTGAGGTCCTTTCTTGAGTTAAATTGCCAAGCATTTCAAACCCTACTGTAGTGAGCACAAATCTGATGGCCTGGACTTGTTGTTCAAAGTACGACAAAAGCATGTTTGCCTAAAATGACTATTTTATGGAGAAACCATAGAAAGCAAGTACTTATGTCGAGGTCAGAAAAAGCTATAAAAGGACACTGTCAGATTCTCTCTGAAGAACTTTAAAATCAATTGTGAACATGGGGGACATTAGTATGGGCCTGTCCAGCTTGGCATGCTTGCAATAAAGAAGGTGCTATACTACTTGATGAGCTAAGCAGAATTGCTAAAGCTCCAAAGAAATGTGAGATGCACAAATTTAGAGACATCTACACTCCAAATGTTCATATGGGCTATTTGTGTGTAAGGTCTATCTAATGAGTGATTGCCTTCAATTAGAAGCTTTAGCACCAGTCTTTGGGCATTAACCATTTATTAGAGAAAAAAGAACACATGGAGTTGAGAAAAGGCCTATCCAGCCTAGAGTTCCAGTCTGGTCTGGTTCTTCCTCAAGTCCCTTGCCATAAGCCTGCTTCAACCATGAACTTCTCTCACGCTGAGTGTGGAAGCTTTTTATAGGTCTGGAGCAGAGGCGGTCCTTATATACTGCTTCAAGGTGATTGGTGGGTGTCATCCAAATCCATTGGTTCACTGGACTTGAAGGTGGTCTCCTGTTGAGTTCAAAGTCCTTAGCTTCTGAGAACAATACCTTCTTAAGGGCCAGCCAGGTGTGGTTACAATCTAATTACCTTGAAGTAGGCTAATCAGCAAAGTCAATCACTCTCACTTAGTTCAGTCAGTTTAGATTAATCTCCAGGTAAGCCTTTGAGCATCTGCCAAATACCATTATTTTCTCACATGTGTCTGACCATGGTAGAGCCTTCCCAGCCTATATTGGTCAGATCGGCTACAGCCATATACAGTATACCTTGACCCCATTATAGTGATGTTCTCTTTGAGAACAAAGGACAACAATCATAGGTAAATGTGTGTATGGTGTGTATGTATGTATGTATGTGTGCATGCATGTATTTATATGTGTATACATATGTGTATATATAGAAATGTGAGAGCTGGAATAACACCACATGCTGGGAGGAACATTGTGAGCTCCGGCCTGAGGGGAGACCAGGTGGCTTTAGTATCCAGAAGTGACATTTTCTGGGCCTTTGAAGGTCAGTTCTTCGGCATCAAGAAGTGATGTTTGCACCTGGGTCCTGTTGATCAAAGTTGCCGGCCAATTAGCTTGGAGCTGTGTGTGTGTGTGGACAGCCCTGTTTCCTGTTGGAGAGGAGGCTTCTGGGAGGAGGAATGAAACATTGGGGCTGTCAAGTTCCTGAGCTTGGTTTGGGGAGGTCAGATGATGGGGTCTCTTAGAAATAGTTAGATTGGGGCAGCTAGGTGGTGCAGTGGATAAGGCACCAGCCTTGGATTCAGGAGGACCTGAGTTCAAACCCAGCCTCAAACACTTACTAGCTGTGTGACCCTGGGCAAGTCACTTAACCCCCATTGCACTGAAAAAAAAAAGAAATAGATTTTTACCTATCTCTCTCTCCTCACCTAATCCTTATTGCTCTTTAATAAATTCTTAAAAGTTTAAACTCTTGCTATAGCTTCTAATTTGGGGCAACCACTCATTAGATTTTAAACAGTTTAGCTAGAATTTTAGGCCCTTACAAAACATACATACAGGTATATAGATATGTGCAAATATACAATCATCACTGGCTTCAATATGTAGCTACAAAGATAGAGAGCACTGATACTTAGTTAAATATGATTATCTAGAGATCTTTCCCCATTCTACTTATCCAATTCAAATTGGCATTTGGTCATCCATGGTGACTCATTGATAATACTGTGGCTTATGTTTCTATCAGGCACCATTTCTCTGGTTCATTAATAACCTATTAGGGAAGCTAGGTAACACAGTAGATAGAGCACTGGCCCTGAAGTTGAGTGAACCTGATGTGGGCTGGAATTTGGGGTCAAATTGATCGTGAGTCATCCCAAAAGAATTTCAAGACTCAGTGACTCAGTTTACCGAGGTTTATTGCAATACTGTGAGTAATCACAGGGAGAGAACCAGAATAGGGGAAAGGTATCTCTCCAATAGTGAAAGAAAAGACAGTTATTTTTATAGTATAGATAAATTGATTAGCAGTCTCATTATAATAATATCCACCTGAGGGAGGTATGGGGGGGGGGTGTCCTCATAATAATTTCCACCTTTGGGAGATACAAGGGAGGGCCTATCCTAATCTGGAGTTCCTGGGATCCTAAGACAACCCCTGAGGCAGGTATCCTTTTCAGTGGAGGTGTATTTTTGGGGTTTACACATCATAAGGTGAATGTGGGGACAAATTTGGCCTTTTCTGTGCATATCTCTTTCTAATTCCCACAGCTAGTTTCAAAACATCTTCATTTATCACTTATTCCTAGTTTGAGTTTCTATAGACTGTCATTTTATTTAAGATCTTCATGGCCTAGCTTTCTCTGTTCCCATTATGTGTACTGATTACTGTGGGTACGAGAACCTAGCATCCTGACTTGTAAGTTATCTGTTAACTGGGTCTGACTCCCTTTTGGAGCTAATATCTGAATTAGAACTTTGGCCTTAGGTTTTTCTATTAACCCCTTTTTGCCTCCTATATCAAACGTAAATTCAAATGTCACCTCAGACACTTACTAGCTATGAGACCCTGAGCAAGTCACCTAACCCCAATTGACTTAAACATCTGGGGCCATCTCCAGTCATCCTGATACATATCTTGCCACTTGACCCATATGGTGCTGGAGGAGAGAGTGAGGTTAGTGACTTTCTACAGTCCTCCCTCACTTAAATCCAATTCACTGCAAATTTTGACATATTCTCCTGATGTCATGGTCCTCTTCAAGAAAGGACAAACAACAAAAAGTAACCTATTACTGTTCCTCAAACTAGTCTATTTTTCATCTCAATCTGCTGACAAACCATTCAGCATTGATATCAGCTGGCCCTTACATTAAGAAACATACCTTCCATGTGTCTGTGTGTGGTTTTACAGTTGCTATTTTAAGGAAGACAAAGGGATTTTATGAATTTTTTTAAAAATGCTAATGGAACTAGATACAATGTGATCATTTTTGTTTTGTTTTGTTTTAATTCCATGACTAAAGGGACAATATTAATCCTCTGCAAATCATAGACATGGGAGAATACTCTTTAAGTTTTGAAATGATGGAAAATTTAATCCATAATAGACTGACAGTTAACTAAGCATTCATTTTATCTGTGCTATGGTAGTATTGAATATAATCAGATAAATAATTATTAATCAAGTCATGCCTCAGTTAGATTCAAGACTAGTACATTTGGTAGACAGTAGACACTTCATAAATCATCAAATTTTAGGATAGAATTGTGAGAAAATAATTATTAATAATGGATTTCTTGGAGGACCCAGATCAGTTTCTCAGTGCTTTTTCTACCTCTACCACTCCACTCCCACTCTAGTTCTTGTGGAACTTCAGCAAATCTTGTTTGGGTTAAACCCAAAGGAACAAAATAAATGAAGATAGATTCTTTTGTCTAGCTCAGGGAAAGACTAATGGGATCAAACCACACCTACATAAGGAACTTTGCCTTAAGTGACTTTAGTGAGGGTTTTTAAATACCTTTTCCTGATGTCAACTGTAGAGTTCATTTTAATGTGGACCCCCTTCAAATTATGTCAACCAATGGAATTGAGTGATACTAGCCAATTAACTTTGATCAATGTATAATGACTGGCCTCTATCGATAGAGGACATAAACCCTCCGGAGATGCCTTTAGAGATCTTTGGGGTTTTAGAGACTCTCTTGGCTTTCTTGCTTGTAGGTCTTCTGAACTCTATCCAACCTCCTTGAGCCCATGTGTTGGGAGACAGCATGGGTCTGCTGGGGCTTTTCTCCTGCTTGTGATAACTGCCATGCCAAAGCATGGCCTGAGACCATGAGAAGTTAGGGAGGTTTGTGCTCAATTCTTTACTGGCATAAAATATTAATAAATAATATTATGCTTACTCATAACATATATAGTAATAGTAATTAATTTCCCAAAACACAAAATGTTAGATTCAGTCAAATGGGACCTTAGAAGCCATGTATTCCAATACCCATCCATGATTGAAAAAGCAAAATTGAAACTAAGAGAATGTTAAGTGAGTTACCCCCGGTACCACCACATCTAAATATCTAATACATTATTCAAACTTATGTCTTCCTGACTTGTTTGTTGAATGACTAACTGACTATGATCCTTCCTAAATAGTATTTTTTAAATGGCCTCCTGATGGCCATAGCCTATATTTAATTTGGATTTTGTTGTTGTTGTTGTTGTTGTTTTTGTTGTTGTTGTTGTGTTGACTTGTAACCTTCATACTGACTACATTTCTTTATGTCCAGATTTATGTCATTCTTTTGACTTTAAGAAAATATCATAGAAGGGGGGGAGGGAAAAAATTATTAAGCACCTTCTCTGCACTAATCACTTTTTGAAATATTATCTCAGTTGTTCCTAACACAACTTTGCGAATTGGGGAAACTGAGGCAAAGAGAGGTTAAGTGATTTGACAACTGGTCATAAGTATCTGAAGCTTGATTTGAACTTTGGTCTGCCTGACTCCAAATCAGTCTTCTATGTCCTGTGTCACCTACTTGTCTTAAGAAAGGGAATGTTTTATAATCTGTGTCAACTTTGCTTTTGGTTATCTCTAAGTACATTCAGATGATATGGTTATGCCATTCCATTCCATGTTTGTTCTAGAACAACAATATAATCCAATGCTAGGCATGCTGAAAGGAACAGCATGTACAAGTACACTTCTAGAGGGCCAGTGATCAGTTCGTATAATCTTTTGGAAACACAATATGGCCTTAGGCAGCAAAGCTAAGAAGAATATTCTTACCTTTTGAACTGATCATCCAAATGACTAGTATGTATCCTAAGAATGATACTGACAGAAAAAAAAAAAAAGGAATAACAGTACAAAAACAGCCTTAGTGGGTCATAATTTAAAAGAACTCAGATTATTTGGTAAAGAAATTTGCAAATTGCTGCCATGATACCCCATTTAAGTCCAGAATGCTTGGAGAATGGCTAAACATGTAGAATCTGAACATAATAGAATAATAATATATCATAATAAATGTGGAAGGAGATAGTATGATATAATAGATAATTTGTCATCAGGAATTTAGGTTCAAATCTCTCCTCTGACAGGTATTGATTATGGGACTCTGGGCAAGTAACATAACCCTGTTTACCTGTTTTCTCACTTATAAAATAGGCTGGAGAAGGAAGTGGTGAACTATTTCAGTATCTTTGCCAAGAAAAACCCATTTGGAGTCACAGAGATTTGGACATGACTGAAACAACTCAATAGCAACAATTTGTAGGAACATCCTTGCATTGAGCTCCTTATAAGTCTAATAACACAAACATAGACATATACATACAAATATATACATACATACATATATATGAGTATTATGTATACATGCATTCATATATATATATATATATATATATATATATATATAGTGTGCTTTTGAAATTATTTGTTCTAAGCTGTTTTCTAAAATTATTGATTGATACTCATATATTAATGGCTATTAAACCCTAATTTTGGAAGTAGGCATTTATCATTAATTAATTAATATCACATATACCAGTAAAATAATTGAACACCTGATAGCACAGGCAGAAGGAAAGCCCCAGACCCATTTTGTCTCTCAGAGAGGCAACATGTGGTCTCAAGGAGAGTTCAGAAGCACTACAATACTTACATTGTCCTAAGAGAGAGAGTACCACCAAGTGATAACATTCCGAGCCAAGAAAGGGGCAAAGCATGAGCCAAGATGGAGACAAGATGGCTACCTTCCTGTGGTCAAGGCTTTTTATCCTCTTTTGATAGAGGAAGGTCATTATCATAAATTGGTCAAAGCTAATTGGTTAGCATCATTCAATTCCATTGGTTGACATGATAGGAGAATGGTACAAATTAAAATGAGCTCTACAGATGACATAAGGGTGAAATGTGCAAAAGACTCTCTCCAAGGGCAAAGGGCAAAGTCCAGTCATGGTATAATACATAAATTCACTTAGATAAACAAAAAAATCAATCTCCATCTGTATTGTACCCTTAGGCTGCTCCCAAACAAGATTATATAATTGAACTTTCTGAAGTAGGGAAGCGGGGGGAGAGAAAGTGACTAAAACTGGGTCTCTGGGTCCCCAAGAAATTCATTATTAATAATTGTTTTCTCACAATAGAGGGAGAGAGGATAAAACTCTCATCACATAAGATCACATTGCCTTTACAAAAGATGAAAGTAACTGATCACTGGTGGATTAGAAGTTTTCTTTCCAGTAAAGCCAAGTTCTAATAGCAGTGATTGAATGAATCCAGATTCAGGTTTTAATTAAGATGTTTGTACAGATACATATGTACATGTATGCAGACATGCATGCAGGCATACATTCATAATTCTCTGTTGCAGTGTAAACAAAGCAGAGTCAGAATAAATATAAATACACACACACACACACACATATATATATATATATATATATATATATATATATATATATATATACATGTCAAAAATTATTTTAAAAAGACAAATTTCTAATCTCTTTGATGTAGGTCCACCTCCAACAATGGGGATCTAACTCATTCATGCCTGTTAGGACTGTAGGAGGTTTCCTCATGACCTTCTAAGGATATCACAAGAAATCCATCCCTCGTTTCAGGGTCCTTGCTTGTGGCTACAATTCATGGTTTATTTAGTTGGCACAGTGGATAGAATATGGGGCCTGGAGTCAAGAAGACCCAATTTCAAATCTAGCCTCAGACACTTACTAGCTATGTTAATATGGGCAAGTCAATTCACCACTCTATGTCTCGGTTTCTCCAAATGTAAAAAGGGGATAAGAATAGCGCCTCCCCCCCAGGATTGTTTTATGGATCAAATGAGGTAATATTTCTAAACCTGCTTTTCACAGTGTCTGGAACACAGTAGATAACAAGGACTTATGCCCTTTCCCTAATTTTAATGATGAAGATGATGATAATTAAATTTAATAAGCATTTAACAAACAAATAATTTATTTAATTATTAAAACATTAAATAAGAAATAAAATAAGAAACATAAAATAAAGGACCTGTTATATGCTAAGAACTAGGTACACATATAAGAAAAAGACATACTTCCTGGCCTCAAAGAATTTAAAATCTAGCAGAGGAAGATAACATACAAAAAGAAGCTGAAAAGAGACGAAAAGTGAGGTTAGGCAACCAAGAGCTAACCTTCATGTGGGCATGTTTTTCCATGGAGTGGAAGCCAAGCATAACAACTGATGGGAAATGATGATGATGCCGGTGGTGGTGATAGTGATGATGCCCACAACGATGAGGCTGCTGGTGGTGGTGGGGTAGTGATAGTGATCATGATGATCTCAACCACATCTACAAGAAAAACAGAGAAGAAAAGTAGTGAAGGCAACAGAGAAACAAACTTGATATGTTGTTAGTAATTTCTTAAAGTTAATATATGTTAAATATTGTAATGGAATTTTTCACCTTGTTAATTATTTTTCAATTATTGTTTGAATACTTAAATATTTGGTTTTGTTGCGGGGATTAGAATAAAATAAATGTAAAGCTCTTTATTTTTAGGCTATTTCAATGGTCTTTCCCCTAAATTATCACCCATCACACCACTTAAAAATGAAGAACAGACTATTTTTTTTTATAAGATGTTTTTTTGTTTGTTTGTTTTGTTTTGTTTTTGCGGGGCAATGGGGGTTAAGTGACTTGCCCAGGGTCACACAGCTAGTAAGTGTCAAGTGTCTGAGGCCGGATTTGAACTCAGGTACTCCTGAATCCAGGGCCAGTGCTTTATCCACTTTGCTATCTAGCCGCCCCCCATACTATTATTTTTAATGTTTCCTCTTTTAACTTTAGATACAAATTAAATATTATTATTTTATTTTTACAGTAGCAGCTTGTATTTCATTGAGTTGTATAAGATCTCACCTTCTTTCTAATAAAACATGTTTTTCATAAATACTTATCCTCCAAAAAAATAATCGTTGTCTGCATGGGAATCAAGCCTTTGAGGTTAAAGAGGGCTTAGAAGAGTTTGAGAGATAAGGAAATGAACTCAGTGAATGTGGACAGCTCTCTCAAGGAGTTGAGTTCTAGCAGAAATGGTATGGGAAAGGGAGTTTTATTTATATAGACTTAGCAAGTTTGCAGAAAAGAAAAAAAAAACAAGTAGCATTTGGTCTTGAAGATCAGTGAAAGATTGTGGTTGAGAGAAGAGGTAATCTGCTAGAGAAGATATGATTAGATGGCATTAATATTACATTTAGGTATTTTTTTTTCCTTGCAGGGAACAGTTACCTTTTTTATTTGTGATGGGGATAAAGGAGAAAGTAGAGTCGGGGAATTGCCTGAGTGCTGGGAGATGAAGATAAGGGAACAAGAGGGATTTCACAGAGAAGTGTCTCATTTTTTGCAATGAAATATGATGCAAGGTTCTCAGCCAAGAGGATGGAGTAGGAGGTGCTTTGGGAGGCTTGAAGAGGGATGAGAATGTTTGAAAATGCCACTGTGGTGAGGAAAAGGGCAGATGAATCAATTATGAAAATGCAAGTATATACATACACATAACATATACTTATGCACACCTACAAAGACATACACACATGTGTGTATATGTGCATACATGTATATATGTATTCATGTAAATGAAAGGAAGTTTACTTGGCCATAGCAATGGGTATTCAGCAAGTATACGACAGTGAATTGATTGTATGAAACTTCTTTGCCACCACCCAACATGGTGACTCACTGCTCAGAAAGACATGGCAAGTCTGAAGGAGGAACTCTGGACTCCTCAGGTCCTATCTTTTGGACTTAAGCCAGTAGGGAGCTGCATTAAAGTTTCAAGCATTAAGTTTCAAGGACTGTTTCAATGCCTTTTAAAGAAAAACTGAGCCCTTATGGGGAAGAAACTCAGGAAAAGTTATGTCAGATTATGGGGCAGGGACCATATAGATCCTACTACTACCACAAATAAATGTATCATAACCTAAGACTCCTTTTTCCATATCAGCCTATAAGAATTTATAAAATGACTACTATGCACCTAGCACTATGCTGAGGAATGGGGATACAAAGAAAGGCACAAGACAGTCCCTGTCCTCAAACAGGTTACAATTTAATGGAGAAGACAACATACACAAGGAAACACATAAAAGGGAGTTACAGAAGGTACCTGGATTGTGGATATGATGGAGAAATCCAGAGGAGTGGAAGTGGGTGGGAAGTGAAGAGCTGACCAACCTGGGTTCCTTCCTTAAATGGAGACTCTGAAAGGAAAGCCCATGACCCTCAATAATCAGAGGGAAGGAGGAGCATCAGGGATAGAAGGTATTGATGAGGTGAGAGTTCCAGGGTTGAGCTGATCTTGTAGGATGAAAAGGTTTCTGGGGCTTGATGGAAGAGTCTAGAAGAGGGCAGTCAAGTGAGAAATGGAAGGAATTGAACCATAATTGAACAGGTTAACTATGGGAAAAATGCCAATAATAAAATAAAATAAATTTGAAAAATTATTAATATAACATCATACATAGACTCAAAAAAATCAACTGCATGGTTATATGTGAGAGGTGTGGCTAGATATTTGTTCATATGTAAATGGTTTTGGGTTTTTAATGGTCTGAGTCATCAGTATAATGTGGCTGCCAAAAAATAAATGTTAATACAATCTTAGGCTGATTTCTAGCACAAGATTGTTATTTTGGGGAGAAAATAATGGAGGTGGAAACTATGTTTCAGTAGGGGGTGAGTGGAGTATGGATTTACCAAAAGAAGGGATTGAGAAGCATTAACAACAGAAAGGAAGTGGGAGTTGTTCACCAGGTGAGCTGAGTAAAAGGAAATACATTGTCAAATCATGGGAAATGAAAGCAACAACATGCCAGGAAGGCTGATCTCAGTCAGAGTCACTTCAGAAATTGGGGTGCATATACTAGGTTTTCGTGATTGTCATTCCTGCGCATGGCAGACATGCAGCACCTGAACTTAAATTTCTCTGCTGCTCTCATAGTTGATGTATTAAAGTCTGGCCCAGTGTTCTTAAGCTTGATTATTTCATGAACCCCTTCGGCAGCCTAGTTAAACCTATGGACTTTGAGGTCGGCCAATAATAGTGGCTGGGGACAGGAATACAGAAATTGTATGTGATCTAGCAGTAGGTTCATAACTATAGTAATTTCAGAGCCGTTGTTTAGACTATTACCTATATCCAACTCTTCCTGACACCATTTGGGGTTCTCTTGGAAAAATAGCTAGTATCTGAGGTCATATTGGAACTCAGTTCCTCTTGACTCCAGGGGCTTCCTGCACTCTATCCACTGCACTGCCTAGCCGCTCCAATTTTTTCTTTCTTTCTTTCTTTCTTTCTTTCTTTCTTTCTTTCTTTCTTTCTTTCTTTCTTTCTTTCTTTCTTTCTTTCTTTCTTCTTCCTTCCTTCCTTCCTTCCTTCCTTCCTTCCTTCCTTCCTTCCTTCCTTCCTTCCTTCCTTCCTTCCTTCCTTCCTTCCTTCCTTCCTTCCTTCCTTCCTTTCTTCATTGATGTTTCTGTAGCACTTTAAGGATTTTTCTCCAATCTTGACAGTATTTTATTCAGTTAGTTGTAAAGATAGTTTTCAACATTAGTTTTTATGAGATTTTGAGTTCTAAATGTTTCTCCTTCTTTCTCTTCTCTCCCCCCAAGACAAATCAATCTGATATAGTTTACATATGTAAAATTATTTTGAATATATTTCTGCTTTAGTTGTATTGTGAAAGAAGAATCAGAAGAAAAGGAATAACCTCCAAAAAGAAAAAAAAAAAGGGGGGGGGGGTAGAAATAGTATGTTTCAATCTGCATTCAGATTCCACAGTTCTTTTTCTGATTGTGGAGAGCATTTTCCATCATGAGTCATGTGTCTTGGTTCATTGTAATGCTGAGAAGACCTAAGTCTATCACTGTTGATCATCACACAATGTTGCTCTTAGTGTGTACAGTGTTCTCCTGGTTATGTTCACTTCACTCAGCATCAGCCCACTTAAGTTATTCAAGGTTTTTCTGAAATCTGCCTGCTCATCATTTCTTACAGCACAATAGTATTCCATTAATGTGGGTATACACCAAGATGTTCAGTCATTCCCCAAATTGATGGGCATCCCCTCAAAGCTGCCCCAATTTCACAGTAGTTGTGAGCAAAAGGAAGGAAAGACTTATTCCTCTCTTAAACATGTACCAGGACCTTTCTAAGTCCAAGAGATGATAATTTTAAAATGTGGCCCTTCTTGCCCTCAAGGAGCTTATATTCACATATTGGGGAAGTTGAACTATTATTGGAAGTGGTAGCCAGAGATATGAGTGACTGGGGTGTCTCAGGAATGGAGAGTTTGTCCATAGTTCCCACCCTTTCTAGGAATAACAATGTCATTCATCACCATCACCATCACCATAATTATTATCAATGACAAAAAGAACATTTACTATATACTTATTAAGTGCCAGATATTATCTGAAGAATGAGAATTGTGGATTAATTTGATTACTGAGTCCAGAGCAAAATGTAGAAAGCTGATGTAGAGGACTATCCATATTCCTGGCTGTGGGGCAAGTGGGAATAGGTCCATAGTGGTAAAGTGAATGGGATATGAAGTGGTCTGGTTATATCCTGGAAAGCACTAGAATTGAGTTTGAATTTTAGTTTAAGTGAGATTTGTACTTTTTCTAATTCTCATTTTCATTATCTATGACACAGAATACTCCTTGTCTATTAAATAGAAAGTGTATGTCCCATACACATCTTCAACTCAACATGGTCAAAATTGAAATCATTGTAGTTCTTTTCAAACTCTTACCTCTTCTAACTTCCCTAATGTTTGCTTGTTGTCCTTTATTCTTGAAGAGGATCAAAATGACAATAATATGTTGAGGTCAAGGTATAATGTGTTTATGTAAGATCAGAACAATATGAGCTCATAAGGCTCTACCACAAGTTGGGCACGAATAGTTTATATGAACATTTGAGGTGGAGATGTCTCTAAGTTTGTGAATCTTAATTTCTTTTAAGCTACTACAAGTCTGCTTTGCTCATACAGTACATTACATTCTTCATGTGGGCATGCCATGCCGAGTAGTCCTATGGCATTGTCTCCCATGTCTTATAATCTTTTCTAAAGGTCAACCATAAAATGATATGGGTGATATCTTTGTACCCACACATCAATTGGGTTTAAAAGAGACACAGTTACCTTACTCATCAGCCTCCCTTTTATCCAGAGTTATTGGAGACCATGGAAAGACAAAAATTAAGATGATTGGCAATGGCTAAGGATGTGGTGGGTGACCTTGGCATCTTCTACACCTTACAAATCTCTAAGCACTGCACAGAACCCACTTGAGCTATATTTACCCATTCCTTTGGGGGATATCTTCACATGCTTGAGGTAACTCACCCACTGGTTTGAGATCCCTTAGTTATACTCAACCTGCTTTAGCCCATCTGCCAAAATGATTTACTGGGGTGTGGCCACTGTGCATGCTACAGCTTCATGGAGCTGCAGGTGATAGTGGAGTGAATCATCTGGACACCAAAGGTGCAAAGCAACCTTGAAAAAGGCTCAGCAGTCCTCACACTGTGTGTGTGTGTGTGTGTGTGTGTGTGTGTGTGTGTGTGTGTGTGTGTGTGTATGGAGGGAGATTGTGCTTATTTCGCCAAACACCACTTCATCCATAATACTTCCCTATTACTGTTGAGGGCAACACCATGTTCCTAGGCATTAAGGGTGACAACTGAGGCATTATCCCTAATTCTCTCACACACTCTCTTTCTCCCCAAGTCCTATCAATTCTACCTTCACAACATCTCTTGCAAATGCTCCCTATCCCTTCTCTTATACTTTTCATCACTATTGCAAACTCTCATCACCTCATCTCTGGACTATTGCAATTGTCCCTATGGTCATTCACCTTGCCTTGTCTTTCTCTACACTAGTCCCTTCCCTCATTAGCTATTATTGAATAATCTCCACTGACTCACTATTACCCTGATGTTTAAATCTAAAATATTCTTTTAACCTTTTAAAACCCTTCACAATCTGGACCATTTGCATTTTCTGGTCTTCTTATATACTACTCTTCTCTATTGACTTTGATGTCCATGCTACACAAGAAAGTTTACCTTCTGAATCCCTACATTTTTGATCCCTATTCCCCATGCCTGGAAATATCTCTGTCCTTTTTTCTATTTACTTGCTTTCTTCAAGTCTCCCCCCAAATCTACTTTGTTTAGGAAGCCTTTCCTATCCGTCCTTAATGCTAGCTCCTTTCCTTTGAGATTGCCTCTCATTTTCTCTTTATATTTGGCTTTTATATAATTGTTTGTTGTCTCCCCCATTAGATTGAGAGTTCCTTGAAAGCCGGGATTGTTTTTGCTTATTAATGTTATCTTCAGAGCACATCACAACATCTGGCACCTACTACACACTAAAAAAAAAATCATTGTTAACTTCACTTGAAATATATTTATGCTATCTCACACAGTTACACAGAGGAAAGAATTTTTCAGATCATTAGGCATTTAGAAATGTTACCTTCTATTCTTGGTATTGAATTTTTGAAATGGATTATAGATTTAGTTCTGTTGGTAACCTCAGAGTTCTCAAGTATCATCTTTTGTTTGTTTGTTTGTTTTTGGTTTTTGCAGGGCAATGGGGGTTAAGTGATTTGCCCAGTGTCACACAGCTAGTAAGTGTCAAGTGTTTGAGGTTGGATTTGAACTCAGGTACTCCTGAATCCAGGGCCAGTGCTTTATCCACTGTACCACCTAGCTGCCCCCAAGTATCATCTTAAAATTCAGAAACCTGAGGTTTGGTTAAACCAACTGACCTTTGCAATGTCACATAGGTAGCAAGTATCAAACCCAGGAACTCTGACTCTAAATCCCATATTCTTGGGTTCCTTTTGGATATTTCCATTGATAGTAAGTGTACTCAAATAATTTAATATAAGGGATGACTGAGCAATTTAAATTCTTTGTCCTGGAAAAAAGGATTTAGGGATGTAGTAGAAATCTGTATTTTTTTTAAATACTTGAAATATATCCTGTGAAAGAAGAATTGGATTTTTACTATCAACTAAAGAGGTTAGAATTAGGACCATGGAGCAAAGTTTTAAGTGAACAGATGTTGGCTTCATTATGATTATGAAACTTATTTTTAAATGGCCAAATGATAATACTTCTTCATAACGTAATGAGTTCCCTAAAATTGGAGGGATTGAAGTAGAGGGTGGATGACTATCTGTAAGAAATGTTGTAGAAGGGCTAATGCTTTGGTAGGAAAGTTAGTTGGGCTAGGTGATTTCTGTGGTTTCTTTCATCTCTAAGATGCCACAATTATGTGTTTCACTCTATATTCAGACAGAGGAATAAGACAATGACACTAGAGGATTTAGGTGAGGAAGTCTTTATATGTCCATACTTCACTGAATCAATGGTCTCATTTGTGTGGCTGCTCCCTTTACCAGTTTAGATTGAACCCCATCCAAAACTAAGTTCCTGTATATTATTTTTTCTTATAAGTGCCTCTTAGGAGATCCATCCAAGGGACTGGAACCCTTTCCATACATGTTTAACTATTTCATGGGGATCAGTGCAATATTTGGAGTCTTCCCATTGATTAGATAAGGGCTAGTTCCCCAACCCACAAAAAATTATACATTGCAAAGTTTCTATAAATCTTTGGCTCCTCATTTTTATTTTCATATTCCATATAATGGGTTTCCCAATTCCCAAGCTGAATTGTCTCTGTTATGCTATAAGAAAGGGAGTATCTATGAAAAACAAAAGGCAAAGGCACCCTCGTGATGACTAAGATAAATAAAATGACTTCCTCTGAATGAAGAAAAAAGTTTTAAAAATGATTATTAAACTCATTTTGGTTGATACATTTTTTTTTATATCATCCTCATTTTCAGATATATCTCACCCCAATTTTACTACTTAGAATGTAATATCTTGAAAAACAAACAAACAAAATTTTGTTTGACAAAACCAAAAAACTTATTATCAGTGTATGGATGTTAATGCAAAATATTACACAGGCATTGACTGTCATTTCTGCAAAGGGTAGAAGAGGTGCATTTTCCCAACTCATTGTTGGGACCACACTACATCATTAGAGTTAAACAACCTTCAATTTTGTTAAAAATCCATTTTTATGATAATTGTCTATGTTTCATCTACTAATTTTGCATAATTATTTTTAGCACTAATCTATATTTGATTTCCTTTCAAAGATATATTTTAGACAGTACAGCATGGATTTTGACAAATAAGATATCTGAAAGAAGAGTCCAGTAGAAATGCTGGTGAGTTTGTGTCCAGAAGTCAGCTACTACTTTCAGCCCTGGTACAATCCAACAAGATATTTCCCTTCTCTAGTACATTACTCACTTTCTCTATTTCTAAATTCAAGAGGTTATATTAGTTGACCTCTAAGTCATCCTTTCAGCTTTAAATCTATTATCATTTTAAATTTAACAGCAATATTGTTGAAGTGTTAAAGAGAGAAAATGCATGGGAAATGAACTTATAAATAATGAGATGTCTCAATAAATGTCTCCATGGTATCAGTAAATCGCACCAGATTCTGAAAATGCCCTTTAATTTAAGGACTATTTAAAAATAGTCCTTAATTTGTGTTTTGTTATCAATTCATTTTGCTCTTCAAGCCACCAATATCAAATGGTCCCTTATGATCTAAGTTTTATATTCTGTCCAGGAATTTATTTGGAAAAAAGCAAATCCTATGTGGCATATTTTTTTTAGGGCTTATTAACATATTCTTCAAGGGAAGAACTTGTGTGTATGCATGTGCAAATAAACGTGTACATAGGTTTAGGTATAAGAGACACATAATATACATATACATGCACATGCACAAACATATACACATGAACATGTACATACATACATACATAGATCCCTTAGTTCTTATTGAATATGATTTAATATTGGTATCTCTTTTGGTGGTTTTCTATATTCAGGAAATGTTTTTATACTTTCAATCTGTTACCCTTTTAAAAAATTGCTATATAGTAAATAAAATTAATATATTCCAGAGTCATGGAAGCTCAGAGCTAGAAGGGATTCCAAAAGCCAAGTAATTCAACCTATCTCTAGGATGTAATCCACGTTTTTATAAGTTAAGATTTGCATATCTGAAATGTATCTGTCAGCAAACTAAAAGTTAACATTTATTTCCATTACACTATTTTAGTCATTTCACTGAACATTAAGTGGATGCTGATAGACTTTCTAATTCGGGCTCTGATATGAACAACTGTGTCATTCACTGTTTGAAGTTTCTAGTATCTTTTCACAAATACTGTGGATTTTTTCATGTTTATTCCTCCCTTAGGTTATAGTTACTGGATTAAAAAGAAACACTTTCTATTTGGGGTAGGAAAATGGTCTTGATCTTTGGAGCCATCATGTGGTGAGCTGTAGTTTTTGAAATACTCTATACAAACTGACTTGGGGTTTTGGTAAGGGTAGGGGATGGTGTAGGAAGTACTTCAAAATTTAAGGGAAAGTTCAATTGCCTTGATTTAAAAACAAACAAACAAACTGATACATGATTCAGTGACTGGACTGGGAGGCAAGAAGACTTAGATTAGAAGATCACCTCTGCCACTTAGTAGCCATTTGACCCTGGGAAAATCACTTCTCTGTTTGGGAGTCAGATTGCTGTTTGCCCTTTGTTCTCAGACCATGACACTGGGGTAATAACCATGCAGTAAACTGGTTTTAATGAGGAAGGGCTGTGCAAAGTCACCAGCCTCACTCTCTCCTCCAGAGACAACTGGGTCCAGTGGAAAGATATAGGTCAGGAGGACTGGAGATAGGTTGGGATGTGCTGGGAGACCTTGGCCTTTTAAGCTAAGGTCTGATAAAATATTAGGAGTCCCCCCCGCCTGACCCCCACACCCCATGTTTTTCAGAGCTAAGGCTCAGCAATCAAGCTGTGCTGTGAGCTTGGCAGAACAATCCTTTGCACTTATTCTTGATGATTTCACTCTGACAAAATAGCATAATTCACCAGGTGTTCTCTGAGTACTAGACAAACAGAGAGTCCTGCAATGAATCAAACTTGTCACATTCTTGCTGTTACCCATCATTGTCAGGGCTACAACTTAACTCACTAGTCTAAGTGTTGAGATTTCCCCATATTGCCTCAGGCCTTCCCACTAGGGGCAGGGCCTGAGCACATGTGTCCTTGCTTGCAAGCTGTTTTCCTCACTTTGAAAATCAAACTTCTCTTTATTTCCTGACTCACTTGTCTCTAGCCTACTCTGTTCTAGTGATGATTTCATATTGATAATGACTATTATGAATTAGACATTATTGAGGTTTCTCTTCCTAAAAGAACTAAGAATGAGAAAGTACCCTAGACTCATGATCTCAAGATGGTGTCTAGTTTCAGCTTTGAGAAGTACAAGTTGCAAGACCTTAGACAAATTAATACCTCTGAGTCTCATTTTTTCTATTTATAAAATGAAATGTGAATTTCTCCCAGGTCCCTCCCAGAATTATCACAGAAATTGTATGAGCAGTTTCATATATATTGAAAATAATCAGGGGAAGGATTGTTGATATATTCTGGCTAGTACCAAGCCCATGGAGTGTACATGACACAAACCCCTTGAGGGCCAAACCTTGAAACAAACTTGGAGCAGAGAGCTCAGTTTCCCTGTTTATTTCCAGCAATATGTATGCATTTTAGCACTGAAGGATGTAAAATCTGGGATGATAGAACTGATATGGGGTTGGGACATATCAAGGAATTTGGGACTATTAAAGTTTAAACTGGACAGCTAAGATATCAGCACAAAAAAAAATCTAAGAAGTAAGGGAGATAAGCCCATTAGGTGTGGCTGCTACCTGATCAGAGCCAGGGGACAGAGATAATACCTGAAGTCAGGACCACCACCTCTCATTCAAGCCTTTCCCCACCAGCAAAGGGAAATTTCCATAGTCAGGTGGTCACCCCATCTGTCTCTCCACCACTGGTCCTCCATAAAGGCTTTGGCCTCCCTCCAGGTCAGGAAGAAAGGGATCTCAGAGAATCATGTCTCTGTACCACCTCCCCTTGAAATGAAGTCTCTGATATCCCTCTTGCTTTCTTTCTCTAAGCTCCCAAATAAAAGACTATTTTATTCTAATTGGATCATGTGTAAGAGGGTGTAATTCTTTAAAGAGGAATACATAAGGAGCCCTACTACATATTTCCCCCATGACAGAATGATCCCCTCAATGGTTTCCCCATGATAGAGGCTGTGATGTTGGTGATGGAGGTGAAGGAAGAGGTAGCTAAGTAAAGAGGTTTGTTCTCTGAGCAAGAAGAGTTTTACGTGGAAAAAGAAAACAAAACAGACCTTTTGTTGTCACTCTCTTCTCTTCTTAATATATGATATAGGACTCAGACAACTTATCCTTTTGTCTTTCTCCTCTTACTTCCAGGCTAAGTATGAGCAGCCAGAACAGTTGCCAGGATTGGGGAGACTCCACCCAAAGGATCAAAGAAAGACAACTATCTTCTTAGTTCCACACACCCACCTGTTTCCAAGCCAGGCACATGGCAGAGTTTCAGTAAATGCTTCTTGAAATGAAAAATGTATGTATCTTGTCAGTTTTGGCAGCATGAGGTGCTTGAACATTTATTAATTATTTGCAAAATTTGTCAATTCTTGCTTGAATATTTATTGCCTTGCATTATAACTCAGCAATGTCTCTGGTAACATTCCTCTTTTTAGAATAGGTCACAGTCGTGATGTACAATTCTCTTCTCCTGAATTCAACATTTTCCATTTTCTTGACACCTATCAAATAGGCCCAGAAACAAAACTTTCAGACATGTGAAATTATAATCAAGGTGGCTCATGGTGTGACTTAGAAAATAATTCACTTTCAGGATCTAGTTGAAGAAGGAAATAGGTACCACTACAAGATGAATGTACTTTCATGGAATCCCCTTTATCCCTTCTCTCAATTCTTTCCCCTCTGAGTTTCTCACTGGCCTTGGTCTATTAATTATCTTACCTAAATCATGAATTGTCACACTCTCCCTTTTAAATCTTCTTTTCATTTAAGGATTTAAACATTTCTTTCAGTTTTCAAAAAAACTTAAAACAATTCTCTTGGCAATCATATCTCTTCAAGATATCTCCTTAGCACTGACCCAGAACCCATTCACTACTCAGACTCTTCCTATCTGCCTCCCAATTCTCACCCCCCAAACCCCAGTACATCATATTAGCTATCAAGTCAGTTAGGTCATCCAGCATGCATCACATGCCTACTATCCATCAAGTACTGGGGACACAAAGAGAGGAAAAAACAAACAAACAAACAAACAAACAATCAAAAAACCCCAAACCAAACAAAAAGTCTATCCCTGCTCATGTTTAAGGAGATAAACATGTACACAACTATGTAAAATAAAAAGAGATTTATACAAGATAAATTGTGAATAACTCAGAGGAAAGTAAACAAGTTTAAGGAGAATTTGGGGAAAGTCTCTTTGCAGAAGGTGCAACTAGCTGAGACTTGAAAGAAAGCCAGGAGGCAGAACTCCTAATCATTAAATACTTATTATTTTTTCTCATCCTCAATCAGTCAACTGGTACTTTTTAAACACAATGTGCCAGGAAATATTCTAGAATGTGGAAATAGAAGCACAAGGAATGATATCCTTGTAACCCAATCCTAATGAATTTACATTTTGATGGCAGCATTCTTATGGTTATTTTATAGCTTCCAGTTTTGCAAACCATCTCACATGCTACCTCATGAGATTCTCATAATTACCATGACAGGTAGATGATATTAGATTCTCCATTTTAAAAATGAGACTAAGGCTGAAAGAGATTAAGTAATTTGGACATGGCCACAAGGCTTGGAAGTGTCTGAAGCTCCACTTGAAATTAGGTTTTCCTTGATCGAAATTCAACCCTCTATCCACTATACCATGTACCTGTCTACTAAACCAGCTATAAATATAAACCACATAAATATAAATGTGTACAAATAGTTACAACACAGGGTAGTTTGGGAAAGAGGTCTCTAGCTGTCGGGGAGATCATGTAAAGGTTCATGAAGAAGATATTGTTGGGGCAGCTAGGTGGCACAGTGGATAGAGCACCGGGCCTGGAGTCAGGAGTACCTGAGTTCAAATTTGTCCTCAGACACTTAACACTTACTAGCTGTGTGACCCTAGGCAAGTCACTTAAACCCAATTGCCTCACTAAAAAAAAAAAAAAGATACTGTTTTTTATGCATCTTAAAAGAAGAGAGGGACTTCCTAAAACAGAGGTAAGGAGGGTGTGCATTCCAAGAATGAGGGGAGTGTCCTACAAAGGCTCAGAGAAGAGAGGTGAATCATCTTGGGTAATGAACAGAGAGAAGGCCAGTTTGACTGGATTGCAGTTTGAGAGAGAGAATAACATGCAGATGAGAAAGCAGGTCTGGACCAACTTGTAAAGGACTTTAAAAATGAGACAGAGCATCTTGTATTTAATCCTAGAATTAATAGAAAGCCATGAAAGTTGGTTGAGTAGGGGACTCACATGGTCAGATATACACTTAAGGAAAATTACTTTGTCAGAGTTTTTAGAATGTATAAGAGTGGTGAGAAACTTCAGGGAGGTACACCAGTAAGAGGCCATTGTGCTAATCTATGCAAATGTTGATAAGCACTCACTCCAGATGGTAATTCTGTTAGTAGAAAGAAGGGATTAGATGTAAGAGATATTGTGATGATAGAAAGAGAAAGATTTTAAAATTGGTTGGCTATGATAAGGGAGAGTGAGGAGTTAAGTATAATTCCCAGATCATGAATCTGATCAACTGGAAGAATGATATTGCCTTTAACAAAAATAATGTTTTTTTGGAAAATGGGAGGGCTTAAGGTGGAATACTAATGAGGTTAGTTTTAGACATGCCGAGTTTGAGATATCTCTGTAAAATTCACTTTGAAGAACTCGGGAGAAATGGGGGCTAGATACAAACATGTAGGCGTCATCGATTAGAGATTACTAAATCAGCTAATAAGGTTATCCAGAAATTATATAGACATATGGATTGTGTAGTCAAAAAGAAAATACTTTGGGGGACACACAGGGAGTGTGATATGAATGAGGAGGGTGCAGACAGAGAAGGAATAATCGAATAGATAGGACAAACAAGGAAGAGAATTGTCAGGAAAAATGAAGAAAAGGATTTAGGAGAAAGTGGTCATTGATGTCAAGTGTAGTTAACCTGGTTGAGAATGAGATCATCAGGCCTTTTTGGGAGATCAGTTTTAGTTGAGTCTTTAGATCAGTAGCCAGATTGAAAAGGTTGAGGAGTGAATGAGAAGAGAGATAGTGAAAACAGAGAGTATAGGTAGCTTTTGAAAGTAGAATTATTTTGAAGGGGAAAAGAAAATGAGATAATAGCTTGAGGTCCAGGCAGAGGCTAGAGATAATTTTTTGGGTGGGGGGAGAAAGGGGCATGTAGGCATATTTGATAGTAGTAGGGATGAAAATAGTAGATAAAAAGATCTATGAGAGGGGAAACCATTGAGGATGCAATCTGCTGGAGAGGGTCAGATGAAATGGGACCAAGTCCATATGTAATAGAGGTTGGGCTTGATAAGGAGAGAGCCCCAAAGGATGGGATATTATTTCAAGGTTTTTTTCTTTTCTTTTCTTTTCTTTTCTTTTTTTAGATGAAAGGGAGAAGGGGTGCTCATGTTTAATAGCTTTAATTTTCTCTGTAAAGTCAAAGTTGAGATGGGGCAAGGGTGTCTGTGATGGAGGCTTCATTTGATAGGGCAGACATCCTATTCCACCTGATGACCTCTCCTCTAACTTTTAATGAACGGGCCTACTGGTCATTCTCATCCGCTCTCTCTCTGAAGGCTCCTTTATTAGCTCTTCTTCACTTGGAGATTAGTGAAGAAATTGAAAAGCAAATACTAGTTTGAGAAAGGAGAGAATGCTAGCAATGGTTATTATTATTATTACTCTGAATGATAATTTTGATCTTTTTAACTAATATGAATAAAAGGAGTTTTACAGTTTGCAAAACATTTTTCATGTATTAATTACTTCTGATCCTCCCAACTACCATCTGTAATATGAATTATTATTGTCACCATTTGACGGATGGGAAACTGAGGTTGAAAGAAATCAGATGAATTGCACAGGGTTACAGAGCTAATAATGTGTCTGAGTGTGGGGTTCCAATTCAGATCTTCCTGACTCCCAGTTTTATGATCTACATTCTGTAATACTGATAAGTCTCCAAATTAAATTGAAACAAATTGAATGATTACACCTTAGAATTATGTCTACATACTTAATTATAGTCTCCAATATATTTTTATTTAATAATTCTTATACTCCTATATTTATATATTGTCTCCCTAATAGAATACAAGCTCATTGAGGACAAGGAGCTATTTAATTTTTGTGTTTGTTTCCTCAATATATTTTATGTAATAGATACTTAATAAACATTTTTCACTTATCCACAACAGGGGTTCCATTTTTTTTTTTGTAATGAACCCTTTCATAATCTGATGAACCTCTGGATTTCTCAGAATAACATTTTAAAATGCATAGAATTAAAAAGGAAACCAATTTTATTGAAATAACAAAAGAATAATATTCCATCTAATTTCACTATTCATGAAGGGATTAAGCATCCTTGATCTAAAGTTATTTAATTGGGAATACTGTTAAGACAATTATACATGTAGCATTGTATCATTTTCCATGATTAGACTATTTTAGTGTTTATAGCTTTCTTCAATATCTATGTGAAAAAATATCTAGCTGCACTTTTTACACTATTGATTGAAAATGTTTCTCTGACTGGATAGTATAATAGATAGAATAGTAAAACTGGAGTCATCCTGACCTGAATTCAAATCCCAGCTCAGGCCCTACCTAGCTGTGACCCTAGGTAAGTCACATAACAGTCTTAGTTTCCTCATCTATAAAATCAGGATAATAATAACACCTACCTTGAGAAGTGTGATAAGGTAAAATCAGAGGAGAAAATATATCTAAAATGGTTTATAAATCATAAGGTGCTATATAAATGTTAGCTGCTTTTTATTTTTCCCCTTTCTATGTATAGGCAATCTGGAAAATAGAATCTTAATAATATGAGCTTAAAAAAAACTTTGCAAAGGTATACGTAAATTCTTTTTTTATTAAAAAAAATTGAGATAATCTGGGAGGGGTCTAAGGTAATGTAATTCTAATTGGAGATCAAAAGATCACTGCACTAACTGCTAGGAAGTTACATATGCTACTTCCCTTCTCTGCCCCCAAGAGAGCAGGTCACATCCTTCCCTCTTCAGAGAAAGTGATCTACTTTCTCCTTTTTCCTTCTTACTTACTATAGCCCCACCAGTGTCTACAGGTTATCTATAATTTACTGCTTTCCCTGGGAAAAGATAAGAGGGTGTAACTGTAATAAAGATCAGTTGCTTTTAGCAATACTCTGGGATGAGATAAAAAATAATGCATATTGGTCATTTTCTGTGCTTCTTCTAGGAAAGTTATTCCATACACATTATTTTAAATGACTTCTCTGATGTCACTGGGGAGACTTACTTAATGTCTCAGGTGATGGACTATGATTGGAGTCAATTTCCCAGGCTTCCCCTAGTCTAGTTGATTATCATTATTGCTTTACTGTGAGTACCTTTTATTTTTTCCTAGGAGGCAGATTTGATTCTCTCTACTCTTCAGTATCCTTTAGAGCTCTAAGAAAATTGTCCACTAATACCTTCATACTTGTTAATATAAAAAAAGTTTTTTTCTTCATAATAAAATAAAACTATCATCACAATTAGCCTGAAAACCTTAATCTTTCATGATGGGGGTGGGAAATGTGAACATTGGTAAAATTTTCAAGTCTGTAATATTTCATAATATAATAGATTTAGAACTAGAATAAATAAATGGATAAAACACTTATTATAAGTGTTTATTAAATTCAAATCACTGTGAAAAGAGAAAAGCAAGAGAGTCCCTGCTCTTAATTAGTTCAAATTCTAACAAGAGAGATAGTACATATATGAGATTTTGGCAGTAAGTTGCATGGAAAGGTATTAGAGTGCAGAATCAAAGCAAATGGTATTGACTTTCTTTAATGTAATTTCTTGTAGGTTGTTGTCCTTCATTAATGAAAGGGACCAAAATGCCATTACCATGTTAGAGTTAAGTTACAGTGGGTCTGACTGTGGCTGATCAGACCAATATGAGTTCAGATGCTCTATCACAGGTCAGACAAAAATAGTCCCTCTGAATATTTGGGGTAGAGTCTCTAAATTTGTGCATCTTGTGTTTCTTTTGAGCTCCTTCAATTCTTCTTTTCTCTTAGAGCACAGCATCTTTTCCATTGAGGGTATGCCATGCTTGGTGGTCCTGTGACAGTGTCTCCCATGTCATGAAATTGATTCCAAAGTTCTTCATAGAAACTTTGAGAGTGTCCTTGTATCACTTTTTCTGGCCATCGTGTAAGCACTTGCCTTGTGTGAGTTCTCCATAAAATAATCTTTTAAGGAAGCATAAGTATGGAATTTAAACAATGTGGCCAGCCCATTTGGAGTTGCACTCTCTGCAGTAGAGTTTGAATGCTTGGCAGTTTAGCTCGAGGCTGGACCTTGGTGTCTAGTACCTTATCATACCAGGTGATTTTTAGAATCTTCCTAAGACAATTCAAATGGAAATGATTCAGTTTCCTGGAGTGTTACTGGTAGACTGTCCATGTTTCACAGGCATATAACAAGGTCAGCACAATGACTTTGTAGACCTTCAGTTTGGTAATCACTTTAATACCTCTTCTTTCTTTCACTTTCCTTCAGAGCCTCCCAAATGCTGAGCTAGTTCTGCCAATGTATGCATCAACTACATTATTAATGTGTACATCTCTGGAAAGTATACTGCCAAGGTAAGGGGACTTGTCAACAGTATTCAAAACTTTTCCATTTGCTGTAATAAATGGTTCCATGTATGGATATGTGATGCTGGTTGGAGGACCTCTATTTTCTTAGTGTTCATTGTTAGGCCAAAATTATCATATGCAGCAAAGACTAGATCCATACTTTGCTGTTTCTCAGCTTCAGAGGCTGCACTGAGTGCATGATCATTTGTGAACCAAAAGTCATGCATCAACTCTCCCTCCATTTTAGTCTTGGCTTGTAACCTTCTCAAGTTAAACAATTTACCATCCGTGTGGTAGCTGACCTTGATGCCATGTTTCTCCTCATTGAAGGCATCTGACAACATTTCTGTAAACAATGTGATTTTTACTAGTAAAATTATGTCAGTTTCTGATGTTGAAACCTTAATAGTGCCAAATATTTTGGAGGCACTAATTTCCTCTCTGGATTATTAGTAGTTATAATTGTAGTACTTTTAGAAAGAGTTTCCAGCTATATCTCTAATGCCATTTTACATAAGAATTGCTGAGTACAGTGGGCTAAGAGCAATGCTATTCCAAAGGTTCTTGGGTTCAGGATTCTAGGCTTTCTCCATCAGGATCTGAGAGGAGATGATGCGAACAGCCATTGACATGCCTGGCACATGTTGCCTCCTATCTTTCCCTTAGAATGCCTTCATTATTAACAAGCATGACTTAGCTAGTATATGTGGGGCAGCTGGTTGGTCGTTACTAAGACTTTAACACTCTACTGAAACCCATGGACATTTTCTCAAATATTTTTATATGCATGCAAATTACAAAGGCAATTAATTATGTTGAAATAGAATTATCAAAGTATATTTAAGAAAATCATAGGCCCTAGGTTAAGATCCAATTCTTTCATTTTACATTTGAGGAAACTGAGGGTAAAGAAGCTTATGACCTGTGATTACATACCTAATAAATATCAGAAACAATATTCAAATGCAGAGATTCCTGATTCCACAACCAGCATAGTGATCACTTACCACAGAACCACTGTTTGGGCTAAAACCTTTTGAAAAGTAAATTTGAACATTACCACAAGGTTAACCTTTTCCAGTAAGGTGAGTAGTATCATTGTATTTGACCTTTACTGTTGTATTTTCCATTTCCTACTGATATGACCTGGGGCAAGTCACCTATTCCTTTCTATGTTAGTTTTCCCACCATGTCAAAAATGACAGCATCTGGGAGAAGATGATGCCTAAGGTCCCTCTGAACTTTAAATACATCATCTTATTAGCATTAAAGACAGATTACTTTCCAGATCTGAAAATATTAAATACAGCACCTATAAACAAGAAAGTCATTGACCTTAGCTGCAGTGACATATGTGGATATTGGCATGAAAACAACTTCACCTTAAAATGTTTTTTTTTCTTCTTCACAAAAGGCACTGCCATTCTATGACTGTATACAAGTGGTGTGTGATCATGACCATCTCATTACTGGCATCTGTGCAAATTTCCCAGACTTGTACCACAGTTCCTCCATATTGAGCAATTTATCAAACTGCCATCTGTTTGAAAAATGCATTTGCCAACATGGGTGGATTATCAGAAAAATAAATTTGTTTATGTCATTATGCAAATGATTTGATGCTGTTGAAGATATATGCATATGTATTTTGCATAGGCCATTAAATTTTAAGGCAGGAATCACACTACAAAGATGGGATGGACATTGAAAATAAATAAAATGTGAACTAAGGCAATTATTCTCAATTGAGGTGCTACCCAAACAACTACTTGATTTGGTTAATTCAGTCCAAAATTGTGATGATGATAATGAGGGGAAGAGAAATAAAGGAGTATAGCTAAAGTCTATTTAGCATCACTTACACCATAAATACTCTGTTGTTTGACTGGATTTTCCCATTTAAACTAGTTTTATTAATGCTATCAAGATATAAGCTTCATTTCTTATTTACATAGAGTTCCTCTGATTCCAATGCTTTCTCTTGACCTATTATCACATGAGATAATTGTTTTGCTCTTATTTTAACAATTGAATATGAGGCAGAGACAGGTTAAGTATTCCCTGAAAACCACATAATAGATGAGACAATGGTGGACAAAAAACCTAAATCACCTAGACTCTGAATTACCTTATTTCATATTCATTTATGAAAAAAGGTCATTCATAACTATGGATATGCAAAATGCAAGGGCTAAGGGAGGACCTGAGAACTCATCTAGTCCATTCATAGTTTATTTTTCATATACCAATGCTATGGCCAAGAGAAATAAAATGATTTGTCCATGGTCATTGAGGTACATGTTATTACAGCCTGTATCTCCATTATTCTATTATATTCAGATTTGTTTCATAAATTATTGTGGCCTTGTCATATTTTTTCACATTTACTAACCATGCAGAATGGAGTTTATGATTTAAAATGCCTAACTATTTAAAAGATAGGCCAGCATATAATTTATATTGACTATCTGCATGCATACATCCTTATGAAATATTATTCTGATGCCTCATTATATATTTGGAAGTGACCTTTGTTTCTTAAAGGCCATAGAAGCAAAACAAAACTTTAGCACTATTTTCTATGCTAACAAAGGCTTCAGGTAATGTCTTCATGATAAACTGAGTCTGCTTCCTGATGGCAACTTAGCTTAGAATGGAGTAACTTGTCCATAAGAAGTTGGCCTCTGCCAACCCAAAACTAAAAAGAAAAACCCTAAAAACACAGAATCTCAATGCAATTTAATTTTACTTGCATTCAGAGAAGTAGAATGACAAAAGGAGGAAAGAATTAAGAATTAGACAGATCTTCCACTATCTGCAAACATTAACTTACCTATTGGCTCTCTGAATTCACATTTCATCTTATTTTTGTGTGTGCCCTGGGTCCCTTGGGCAATCTTGTGGAGCCTATGGACTCCTCCTTAGAATATTTTTAATATAAAAAGAAAATTGATAGAGTAACAAAAGAAACCAATTATATATTATTTTATTATATATTATTTTTATGTAATATAAATATGCATACCTTCACATACACATATGTGTACATATATTTATATAACACATGGCATATAATATATACATGTATATGTTGTAAATTATATATTATACACTATAACATGTTCCATATTATATAAATATATACATATGTGTATATATGTGTGTGGTATATGTATAATATATAGAGAGGTTATATATATAATATAAAGAGAGAGGTTATAGACTCAAAGTTACTTGAGCTACAGTACAAGATACAAGTTACACTATAACTTACAAGGTTATTCTACTCTAAGTTTTTCACCTACTCAGCTCTTAGGAACAACAACAAACTATTGGAAAACCAAACTAAAATATTTGCATTCTTCAATAAATGGAAGCTTAATGTGAATGTGGGTTGTAACTTCATGGGTAGATGGTCAAAGAATCTCCATGGATAGACCAAGAAACAAGAAGGTAAGGAAAACAAATGCTATGAAGATAATTATAGCTTCCGTGCCAACATTAGAAAGATGAAGAGGTGGAGAAATCTGATGAATATCTTGCCAAGATCCAGCACGTAAAAAAGACATAGACTTCAATACTCAAGTATTTCAAAATGAAAGTGGGTATAGGAGAAGAAGATGAAATATATGTTGGAATATATGGAAAAGGTCTGAGAAACAAAAGATTCATCGCAAAAAAGAGGTCAAAATAGCCCAGAAGCCACTAGTACCTCCAAATATTTGATCTTTTTGTCAAGCAGAGGAAGGTGATAGCAAAAAATCAAGATTAGTTTATAAAATAAACCTCTTTATAAAACATTATGGAAAAGCATACTGGAAGCTTTTAAACAGCATCACTTTATAAAACAGGAAGAAAAACAGTAGAAACAACATCATAGCTAATGGGTATTTAGTATGTTACTCAAGTGACCCACTTCTATACAAGAGCCTTCCTTGAAGAAGTTTACATAAATATTAAAAAGAGATATAAAATGGAAGAAATTGGTCAATATTTTGTTAACAGTATATTTTAGTTTACCAGTGATGATACATTAGAGTTCCTATTTGAAGATATAGAAATGAAACAATAAATAAATTGATATGACCAGTTGGTTAAACTAAGTATACACGAAGAAAATAAGGTTAGATTATATTCCTGAACATGAAATATACTGAAGAAATTACATGAATAATATCATTGAGAAAATGTATGATCAGAACAGGAGAAGGTTCACTTATGTGGAATACCTTAGATATAATACATAGATGCCCCGAATGTTCTATGAATGCACCAGAATGTTAAATTTCTAGAGAGTTTCCAATCTCTTGTATATATCCTTTATGGGAGATTTATTGAAGATCCTGGATAAAATTCTCACTAGCTGAAAAGACATACATGTATTTAACTTTCATCAGCTGATGAATTCTATTGAAGTATTGATGTAAGGTTTCTACACAAATAACACACACACATAGACACAGACACACACAAAACCCTCGTGTACAAGAATTCAATCTTGAACCATTTTTAATTCAATACAATGACCAGATTATTTTTTCCCACTAACCAATTAATAGTTTTTGCTAGATTAAAAATATCGGTTCACTTATTTGGTATCATAACACCTGGGAACTGAAATATAATTTAAATTCTAGAATTATTTGGGATGCAAAGAACAGAATAAGTTTTGAGAGATGTTAGCCACTGGCAATTTAGACAATAGGCCATGGGGGAAAAAAGGACTTTCTCTAAAGGAATTGCTTATGGAAGCTTGACCATATTAGTATTTAACTTTTGATATTGTCATATTTTCCATTTATGAGAATTAAAAAAAGAATCTATCAGTTAATTCATATACCCTGTGATACAAGGAGAATATTTATTGAGTGCTTTTAAGTGCTGCAAGATAGATTACTCCACTGCATAGAATGAAAGTTACTTATTTTTAGTGATGCTTTTAGGTACATTAAATTACTGCATTATATATTCAAATTTCTTTGAAACTAATCCTGTGTGACACATAGCATGTTATTGTCTTAATCACTCACTTGAGTTTGGACACTGGATAATGAGCTCAGGAAGCAACAAAAGTCTGACCTCTATGATTTACTGTGTAAGGAGGTTACCCCAGATTTATCTCATACTTCTTTATTCTTTGTACTCCAAACTCCAACAAAACTGCTTTCTTGTGTAGCTTCATAATTGCCTCCATCCACTTCCTCACATTCTTCCTTATTTTTGCAATATTTTTCTTTCTATATAGAGAAGGGTAGAGAATGTTATACTCAGAGTCTAAAAGATCTGAGGTCAAACTGTCATTTTGGACACTAGCTGGCTGACTCTGGGAAAGTTATCTCATATATATCTCTTCCTCAGATTCTCACCTCTGAAAATTGATAAAATATATAATATTACCTATCCCACTTGGTTAATATGGGGATTAAATAAGATTACCTATGTAAATCACTCCAAAAATAAAATTATTATCTATATGCTATCTATTTTCATTGCTAGCCATTGATTTCTGATATATGATATATGTACAATTGCTAGGAAATCTTTTTTGTTTTTTAATTTTAAATGATTCCTTTGGTTGAAGAAGACAATGCTAGAGTATAAAGAGAAGCGATTCTGCACTTAGAGGGCCTGGGTTCAAATTCTACCTTTTATAGGTTTTACTTGTGTGACTCTGGTCATCTCTTAAAATCCTGGGATCCTTGTATTCTCGTCTATAAAATGAGCACCCCAAATTACATGGCCTCCGAATCCCCTTTCTAGCAGTCTCTAATCCTATGATCTGGAACAATATGAATGACCTTTCCCTCCTTGAACCTTACTTAGCCACTTGAATGAGTTCCAGATTTATGCTCCAGATGGATATTTATCTATCTACAAGCCAATAAATCAATGTTTGTTGAGCACTTAATATATACAGATTGAAGAGGATCATCTAACACTCCTCAGCCTCAATTTCTGTGAGCAATAGTTATTCTTTGTCCCAATACTTTGACTGGGCAATAAGTTCCATCAATGAACCAAAGGTATAAATTAAATGTGAACAATCCCTAGACATACTATTGAATTAATCCATTAAAATTGTGAACTAGATGAGAATAATTCCTAGATACCACAACTGAATCAGGCAATAGATTAAATACTTATATCAAACAGTCAATTTTGGGACAAGATATAGAGCTTCATAAAGTGATATGGAACTCTAGGATGATGATCACAGAATAAATTCCGTTCAAAATATTGTTATATATTGTTAAATGGCCACCCAACACAGAAGCTCAGTAAGACAAATTTCCACTTGCCCATGAGGGCAGATCCATGTTTAAATGTCTTCTTATTCTTTTTGTATCACACTAATATATCACAATCTTACTCTTCTTTACCCTCAAATATTTCTAATTATATAATATCAATGAGAATTGTATATTATCTTGGCAAAAATTCTTTCTTCATGTAATTTGGTGGAACTGGAAGCAGTATCACCCACGATTACTAATTTTAATATTTTGTTGTTTTCAAAGCTAAAAAAACCCTTGAAGATTGTAAGCATTTTGGCTATTTGTGTACACAATTTCACTCTGTGAATCAAATCTGATTTTTACACCTTTATAAGTATAAAAATTTTATACCTTTGTAGGTATAAAAATGTCATAAAATAACCAAAAGACCAGTTTGTTTTCTCTGCTTTCACTACCGTTTGGGCAAGATAGTTTAATTTAAGTATATGACAGAGGGGGAGAGAGCTACCAGCATGACATGGAATAGAATATGTTTCATAGTGAAGTCAATAGTTAAGAAAAAAGGTGTTGTAATCTATTGTAAATGATGACATAGTATAATTAAATTAATGTTATTTATATAAAAGAAATGAATGTAATAAATTTACAGATTATGGCACAGCAGCATTCATTCTTGTTATTTTGATGATGAAGAACAATTCTCATTTTTCCGTAGACTGGCAGCTGTCCCCAAATTAGGATGTCAGATGTTTTCTGAGTTATTCATTCTGAATGACCCAAGTGGATCTGGATAGGGATTTGTCCTGTAAGTGATAATGATCTTTTCAATCTCCAAGAAGTAAAAGAAAGCTCTGTTTATGAAGACTGATTCTGTCATGAGGATTTGGGACTGGTTTTCCCAAAGCAAGTTACAATATACTGCCTAGTTCTTTCTTCAAATCTCAGAGTGGGAGAAAATGTGGAAGGACATTTAGTTTGTCAATCAATCAATAAACAAGCATGAATTAAGTGACTACAGCATGCTAGACACTCTGTTAGGCAATACAATGCCTGAAATATAAAGACAAACCTGAATAAGTCTTTGCACTGCAGCAATTTCCAGGGCCAAGGACAGAGCATTGGGGTTCACTCCCAATTCAACCTGTACCTGAAAAATAATTTTCACTACAACTAACCCAACTAATGATCATGTATTTTCATTTGAAGGAAAGGGAACCCATAAATACATGAGAGGTCCCATTTTGTATAGTTATAAGTATCAGGATTAACAATTAAAAGTAAAACAACTAAGCTCTTAGCTACTGGTCTCATCACTTCCTGTTCAAATAGAGGAAGAAAGAATGGAAGCAGTGTGAGATTTTATATTGTTTGGCTCAAAGATCATTGCAGACAGTAGCTACAGTCACAAATTGAAAGATACTTGGTCCTTGTAATGAAAGTTATGACAAATCTGGACCACATACTAAAAAGGAAAGAAATCAGCTTGTTGACAAATGCCCATATTGTCAGATATACTCCTTCCAGCAGCAATGTAGGTCTGTGAGAATTAACTATATGAAAAGCTTAGAATTGCAGAATCAGGGCTTTTGAATTAGGGTTCTGGAGACTTTTGAAAGTCCCTTGGACAGCAAAGATATCAACTTAGTCAATACTTACAGAAATTAATTCAAATTATTCACAGGAGTACTGTGACAAACTACTTAAGTGTAGCTGAAGCATAAATACATTGTCCTTTTAATAAGGACTCATTGGAAAAGACCCTTCTGTTGAGAAAGATTGAAAGCAAAAGAAGGGCATGGCAGAGGATGGAATGAGATAGTGTCATGGAAACAACAAACACGAACTTGGACAGACTTTGAGAGATGTGGAAGATAGAAGGGCCTATTGTGGTATGATCCATGGGGTCATGAAGAATTGGACCAACTCAACTGAGCAACTTGACACTGAACTATGATTTTAACCCAGGTTCTTTTATGTCAAAATCCAATGCTATATCCATTTTACCATCTTCTCAGTACCTAAAATAGATTTTTAGAGTGCTTGTGCAAACCTGTAGAATATTGCTATATATTTTTAAATTTATTTGATCTATTCCATATTTCATCTATCAATTAATCAGAAAAAATGATATCCACTAGATCCAATAGACATGACAGCAGCTAAGAATTCATCATTCTATTTCCTGTAGAAACTAAAGGGCCATTTTTGTTAATGCATATTCGGTATAACTCAATCATTCAACCAACCAGCCAGCAAAATTTAAGTGCCTACCATGTACTAGGAATTATGTTAAGCTATGAATATGCAAAGGCAAACAGGAAACTGTCCCTGCCTTCAAGTAGTTTCCATTCTAATGGGGAACCAACATACACATTTACAGTTTTATACAGAATGTAAACAACATGTTCAAAATGTAGTGTGGTAAATAGTCACACGGTCACAGCTACACTTAAGTAGTTTGTCAGGTTCAGCTCTGAGAAATAAAGTCATCCAGGAATTCTTGATTCTTGAAACTTAGAAAGTCACGTTAGGGGCCTGGGCTCAGGCCCTTTTAAAAATGAATTTATTCATTTAATTATTTTTTAGCACGGTGACTGTGTCATTAATGTGAGTCAGGATGCAGGGCAAAGTCAGGTACTTTAAGTGAAACCAAGCAAAGAAAACATTCAAGAGTCTATGACATGTTGCTTCGAGAGGGATGGAAATGCAGAGGGGGAATCATGTATAAAAATGCAAGTTAGCCAGAAATCCTGAAGGTGAGAGGATGGATTCTGGGCTAGAGTCAGGGCTGACAGTGGGGAGGGATAGTAGAGAAATCAACAGAGTTAATAATCACAACATAAAGAAATATCAAAGGATCTAGATTTGGAATGGGAAGGACCTCAAAGGTGATCTGGTTCAACTTGTTTATTTTACCTATGAGGAAAGTGAGATCAAAAGCAGTTAAGTAAAAGCAATCATATTAATAGCTAGCACTTACATAACACTCTAAAGTTTTCAAAGTAATTTAAATATGATTAAATCATTTCATTGTTAACAGCAATCCTGTGGGATAGGTTCTATTATTATCCACTTTTTACAGAAATGGAAATTGAGGCAGAAAGCGGTTAAGTCACTTGCCCAACTTCTCTTTTCCTCCTATTTCAGAGGGAAAAAATGGCATTATTTAGTGCAGAAGATAACTTCTCCAACCCATTTATACAAACTACCCTCTCCTCCTGCATATGTTCTATTGATGATATCTTTTTCATGTCTTTTGTGTCTTGCTTTCAATTGTCTTTGTTCAATGAGTTTATTAATATATTGAATTGTCCCCCTATCTTAAACAATCTATCAGCTTATCCATTTAGTTGAAATGATGTCTTAATAGCTTTTTTGCTGCAAAATTTCTTGGGAAACTAGTTTATTCCATATGCCATTTCCCTACATCTCATATATATATATATATATATATATATATATATATATATATATATATATATATATATATATATATATATATATACACACACACACACACACACACACATATATATGTGTATATATATGTATATGTATATATATATTTAAATTCCTGTTCACTGTATAGAAACTACAATCTCAGAAGTTTTCAATAACTTCATTATTGCCAAGTATATCATCGTTTCTTAGTCCCCATATGCTATGACTTCTTCATAGCATTCAGGTTTGTTGACTAACTACTCATTCTTTATCTCCTCTTCTCCTTTAGTTTCCATGAACTCATGGTCTCGTGCTATTAATACTACAATTCTACAATTCTTTTTTCTCATTTCTTTGCTGGATTTTCTTCTCTAAGTAGAAAATTTAAATGGGCATTAACAACAAATCGTATTTATATAGTGTAAATTTTATAATCTGCCATATATACGTTGTTTTAATGGAGTCTCCTACCAGTTGAGTACTAACAAATTTTCTGTCTGTATTTTAATTTTTAGGAGTGAGTTGCCCATAGTCACAGAGCTTTTAAATGTAAAAAGTGAATGTAACTTTTCTTTTTGAATCTGAATCCATAGTCTGTGCTACCATTTCTCTTTAAATTACCTCCTTTGGTGAGATCATTCACTCTCTTCATTTCATTTGTCACTTTAATGTAGACTTCCAATGTCTTCCAATACTGATCTATCTGCTGAATGCTGTCATCATATTTACCCCAATGATTGAGTGAAAATTCAATTATGTTAAATTGATATATTAAAATATAAAAGTTCACACTTTAGAAAGATGTTCAACAATTTTTGAAGCAGCAAATCCTTTCTAGTCAATGAAGCAAAATGCCTCATCTTCAGTTTCCTTATTATAATAATTAAGCACAGGATGATGTTGCATGTTGGTATGCCTGTCACTTGATTCCTCATCTAGGGCTAAGTTCACTGTGTTATTATCCACATAGGAAACATTTGTCTTTGGAGGAGCTGTGGGAAGACAGGAAAAAGAATGTACTGTTGGCAGATTTGTGGAATGGTCCAATGATTCTGGAAGCTAATTTGGAATTGTGTTAAATAGACTGACTAAATTGTCCATACCTCCAACCCCAAAATTCCTCTGTCAGTCATAGAACCCAAGTATGTAAAACAGAGCAAAATCAGTTCCATATGCACCAAAACATTCATTCTAGAATGTTTATAAATTAAGCAGATGCCCATTCTTTTGAGAAATGGTTTAAGAATTGTGGTATGTAGATCTAATGTGTGATGAAATAATGGGATTTAGCAGATACTCAAAAACCCACCTGGAGATTAATCTAGACTGATTGAATCAAGTGAGAGTGATTGACTGCTGATTAGCCTACTTCAAGTTAACTGGATTGTAATCACACCTGGCTAGTCCTTAAGAAGGTATTGTTCTCAGACTGTGAACTCAATTTGAGAATACCTTCAAAACCAATGGATTTGGATGACACCAAGCAATCAGCTTGAAGCAGTGTGTAAGGACCGCCTCTGTTCCAGACCTATAAAAAGTGTCCACAATCAGCTTGCTGGAGAGTTCCTGATTAAAGCAGGTTTGTGGTGGAGGACTTGAGGAAGAACCCAACCAGGCTGGAACGCTAGGTTAGATAGGCCTTTTCTTAACTCTCTGAACTCCATATTAATACCTGTATGTTTTAATAAATGTTTAATGCCCAAAGACTGGTGCTAAAGCTTCTAATTTAAGGCGATCACACAACATAGATTTTAAACATCATTTTAAATCATCTTTCATGGATATTCTGGAGGCCATTTTAGCTAATGGAGAGTCACAGAATCATACAAAGAGGGCTTCAATTATGTTAAAATGACAATTTGGGGCAGCTAGGTGGTGCAGTAGATAGAGCACCAAACCTGGATTCAGGAGTACCTGAGTTCAAATCCAGCCTCAGACACTTGACACTTACTAGCTGTGTGACCCTGGGATGTCACTTAACCCCCATAGCCCCACAAAAAAAAAAAAAAAAAGGACAATTTAATCAGTGCTTTTAGTGCTGAGAGTGCAGGTAGAAAAATCAGCTTTCCACTTAGTCTATACTATCCATACCAATATCCATACCCATATCTATACCCATAGCCATATCCATACCTATATCCATACCCATATCCATATCCATATCGATGTTTTTTACTTATACATACATACATACACATATTTGTATATGTGTGTATATATACAGGTACACATGGATATGCACATTTATTCATCCAATTATTTACGTACTTATTCACTATAATATTTAAGTAAAAGCCCCACATAGAACAGAGAAATAGAATGTTCCATTGACATTGATAATCATGGCAATTATCCAGTATATTGCTATTAATAATGCCACTTTCATCAGTTCCACACTTTCAAATTCATATGCTTATGGGTGTACACATATATCCATACTTCTAAATATGGACAAAAGAGTATGTTAATATAAAGATAAGAAAAAAATAAATTCTCAGGCCACCCTTTTATTCATTTAAATTATTTCTGTTGAATGTAATTTTTATTAAAGTAAATTTGATTTCATTTTCATTTTTGTGTTGTGCTTTTCCAATTTACCTGAATTTGGACACTGTCAATGATATACTTGATAGAAATATGATAAAGAAATTGGCAGTCTTTTACAAATGAATATCTTTAGAAAACAAAATGAAACATCTTCATAGACATAAAAGAAACTGAAATATATAGAATATATATGATCCCACTCTTGTAATTTCTTGTTTATGTATAAAAAGGGCACATGACTCTGTAAAGCATGTTTCAGCTCTAGAATATCTCCTCCAGAATTTTGTTCTTAGGCTTATGCAAAGATCATATAAGACTGAGTGATAGATATTCCACACAGATAACTTTTTTCAATATACTTTAAGCTAAGGAATTCTCCAACATAATGTAGGAATTCCTAGGCTGAGTCGAAATGGAAGAGGATCTTTAATAAATTATTAATTTTTCTAGATGTTTTTGCTTATAGATGACAACTGTGCTGCATTCATTAATCATCATAATACCATGTGTATTTTTCTTATGAGAACCATAATAACTCAAGAAATTTAATTAAAAATAAATCCATATTATAAAAAGAAAAATAACAGAATGGAAGTAAAGGGAAAAGAAAAGAATGAAATTGGACTTCATTGCATCAGGAAAATTACACAGTTCTTTCATATTCTTAATGCAAATAATCTTTCTCATAATTCTATATTTCCAAAAATCATGAAATAGCTTAAATTACAAGTATTCAAATTTTTAAAGGACTCAGAAATAATGTGCAAGATTATCATGGGGATGATAGGCTATAGCATATTTCTAATGATCATTTCCAACAAGAAATGGCATAAAAGAATGCATCTAAACAATATTTAGAAAGGAAATGAAAATGAAAGAAAACGCTTTGTGTTGTTCAACTGACAACTGCATGCTAAAATACCTGCAAAAAGTTTTCAGTGTTCAAAGTATATCTTCTGTAGAGGTTGTAATGACAGACAGGGACAAGACAATAGTGGTAGAAGAACGTATGGGCAGAGACAGAGACAGAGAAGCAGAGAGAGGCTTTCAACTAACTATCAAAACTAGTCGCTTGGAGAAGGAAGAAAGGATAGAAGAGAAAACTTTGGAACGCAGCATTTAATCCTCAACTTTTTTCTCTCTCCTTTCTCTTCCCCCCCCCCCCCCTCTGGACATTGAATGAGAAGCTGGTGAACTTTGGAGGCTTATATGATATCCCATATTCCCATCAGAATCCAAGCAATATTCCTCAAAGAGTTCATGGCTGTGAATATAGTCAAAGACAAATAGTATGCCTATTAAGGTTGTCTAAAGATCTTAGTAGAAAACTGTGCATTGCCTTAGGAAGACTTCATGAACATCCCAGGAAGTTGAGAAGAGAAATATAATGTGATAGACCTTGAGCTAAGAGCTACACTTTTGTCACCTGTGCTCTCTAAGCTAAAACCTTAGATAGAGAATACACACCTTCTCTATAAGTACATAATGTAAATATTGGCAAGGAAATGTATTATAGAATTTGGGGAGGGATTTTTTGTACTAACTAATGTTACTAAGCTACCTACATCAATATACCTTTCTAAAAGATACTTTGGAGTGACTGACTAAATCCTATCAATTGTTGATCATGGTGGGAAAGGAAATTATTGTGTAATTATTAGTGATAACACTAGAAAAGATAGCCTCCAAACCCTCAGGGCTATCCATGGGAAACTGAGGGGATGTAATTGACACACTCTGGAGACCCAATTAGCCCAAGTGAGTGGGATTTATGGTAGTTATATCAGAGCATGTTATTATTTTATAATTATAAGGTTCTGTAAGGATAGATAATTTCCAAACACTGATAAATGTCTACATTTTAAGTATTATTTATCTTTATCTCAATATTTTATGTTGTTAGTGGTAAATAGATATATTGATGGTTCTGAAAGACAATCCATACCACTATTTAATTTATTTTTGCTACTTGAGGATGCTAAATAGACGATCACATAATATTTTACCTTATTTGTGATAAATTGTCACTTTTTAGTTTTTTGTGTGTGTGTTTTTGATGTAACTGGAATTTCTAGAATCATGCCAATAGAAATAATAAGTGGACAATTTTATTTTATCCTTGAATGAAAATACTTCTTATGTCATTCATTTCCAGATAATATTAACCCTTGTATTGAAATAAATATTTTTCTACATCAAGGAATATGTCCAATTACTAGGCATTTTAGAATTTTTACCATAAAATAACATTTTCCAATAGGCTTTTTTTTTGGGACATATATTTATAAAATCAGGCAGTTTTTATTGAGTTTATGAAATACATGATAGTAATTCATTTACATTATTTTCATAATATCCCTCTTTTTATAATAATTTATATTTTATATTGAACAACTGTATAGTTATCAAGATTTAAATCAATAATTGTATATTTAATTATATTTATCTATATTTATTTTTGTCATATCTACCTGATTTGGAGGTCAGGATCATAATTTTTTGTAAGGAAAATAGGCAGATTGCTGTTTTTCTATGCTTTTGAAAATAATTACATGATTTAGTGATTATTAGTTGATAGCAGCCACTAGTTTATTGATTTGGTATTGGTTTATTATTTTTTGTTTTCATTTGTTAGTAAGTTACTCAATTTTCCTATTGTTAGTTATTGCTATATTTTATCTATTACCTCTCTTGCAAGTGGGTATTTTATATTTTGTTAATATTTTTCAATTTCTTTTATATTCTCAATTTTGCATAAAAGCATATAATATTGTATCTGCTGGTTTTCTTCATTATACTTTATTTTTTATTATTTTCATGAGTAGGCAAGTCTTTCCCTATTTGCTAATTGTTTACAATTTAATTGGTCTTTAAAACATTATTTATTCAATGGGTCTTTTGATTCCAAAAAATTTGGGGAGACTTCACCCTTAATTGTAATGATTCCTTATGTGTTTTGTTTTGCTGTATTAATTTCTGATTGATTTTGATATTTTTGTTACAACCAATTCAACTAGCTTTTTATTTATCCTGTTATGAGTATGTATATTCAGGGATAGAAATTTACTTCTATGAACAGCTCTTACCACTTCCCATAAATTTTGAATTATTTTAGGATATCATTATTAACCTAAGCATAATGTTTTATCATTCTTACACTTTGTTCATTGACCTACGCATGATTTAGCAATTCATTTTTAATCTCTATCTAGGCCTGCATATTTGAATCATATTCCCCATATAAATTGTTATTTTTTATTTCATTGATGTCTATAAAATAGGTTTTTATAGATGTATTATTATGATTATATTTACAAGTTGTTTATGTCTTGGCTCATAATCAATTGTGGTGAATGTCTTATGATTCTTTGAGTGGAAAGTAATTCTCTATCATTATATTTAGTTCTTTCCAAATATCTATCAAGTATAGTGTTTAACTAGCCTATTCAAATCTACATCCTATTTTTCTTTAACTTTTTGCTTAGATTTTAGTTTGGTATTGAATTTTCCTCTTTAACAGGTTTTAAGTTACCTTTTCCTTTAAATTTCTTTTCAAGTTATTAGGTTTTCACATTTATGATTAATATTTTCTTCATTGCTAATGGTGCTTTTAAGTATAATATAGCTCTCTGTTTATCTCTTTTAAGAATTTTCATTTAAATTCTCCTATTACCAAGCCTATAACTACTGTTAAGGGCTAAAATTCTAGCTAGTCTGTCTAAAATATCTAATGAGTGGTCGCCAATAAATTATAAGCTTTAGCAAGAGTTAGAGTTTTAAGCATTTATTAAGGAGAATAAGAATTTGGTAAAGAGAGAGAGAAAGGCCTAGATTCCTATCTATTAAAGGGAGAGCGCATTTCTAGCTCCCCTCTCCACCAGCGTCCTTAGGAAAGAGAGTGAGACGGTGCTCCAGTCTCTTCCTTCCTCCTCCCACTAGTCCACATCACTTCCCGACGCCAAAGAAAAGACTCCTGGTCTTGCCCTCAAAGACCTTCGCTTCATGGGTGGAACTCTTCTACAGTAAGTCTCCAGCAGGTGGCGTCATTCCAATCGTTACACTACTGATTTTCTAGTGTTACATTATGTATACTAAATCTTAGTTCAACTTAAAACCTATACATACATGTCTTTGTACCTTGCTTCAGAAAACATAACACTTAGTTTTGTGTTTTTCATCTATATTCCAAATGTTTCTTTTTATGATTTATTCAATCCATATTCAAAGTTATAATTCTTATTTTTCCTTGATACTAAAATGCTTTTTATTTATTCATAAAGAGTGTAAAATACTTTATTTTATGGATATTAATCCTGCCCTAGTCCTTCCACATGTAGACTTTCATGTACATGCATACATGCATATACATCCCCTATAAAGCAATAGAATAAAAGACACAGTTCCACAAAATTCTATTTTGCCTTTTTTTCTTTTCTTTTTTTTTTTTTAAGAAATGTTAATTTCCTCATTCTTTTTCCCCTAGATAAGCACCATAACCTGGTATTATCTTGTTACTTCACTCTGCCCACTTCCCTCATTGTGTGGGAAAGAGGATTATTCTTGGAGTCATGTTCCAGCTCTGACTCTGACATAGATTGGCTACATGACCATGGACAATTCACTTAAGCTCTCAGCATCTAAGGAAGTTTTCTAAAATTTTGTCACCAGCTAGTTCTGCCAGTCTGAGTGATTGTAGTAAGAATATCTTATGTTAATCTTTTGGAAGAGATGGAGAGAAGTGGGCTAAAGCATAGTCCAGTTGTCAGGTTTTGGAACTTTTTGAATGATAGATTCAAAGAGGAATGATTAATGGCACAGTGTCAACTAGGAATAAAGTCTATGCTAGAGGGCCTGAGGCATCTGTATTTGATGCTAGGTTGTTTAACATTTTTGTCACTTTATTTGATAAAACATAGCATGTTTGTAAAAATTTGCAAATGGACCCTAACTGACAGGGATAGCTAACACACTGGAGGGCAGTGTCAGCACTAAAAAATAAAGAAAAGAAAAGACAAGACAAGACAAGAAAAGAAAAAGACTGTCATTCTAGAACATTGGGCAAGCTTGAATAAGATTAAATTATTAGGAATAAATGCCAATTCCTACAGCTATATTCAATAAATTGACTTGAGAAATATAAATGAGAGGGATATATGACTAAACGGTTTATCCAGAAAATATGTCAAGATTTTGGTGTACTAAAATACTCGATACAATTTAACAATATGATACAGCAGCTACCAATCCTTGTGTATTCTTAAATATCCTCAAATGAGGCAACAAGCCTAGGAGCAGTCACCTGATAGCAGCATTACTGTATTCTTCCCTGCTAAAAACAGGGTGTTTAATTATGGGCACCACATTTTCAGTAGACAGGGGTCAACTGGACTTTGTCCAGAGGAGGGCAAAAACTGTGGTGAAGTATCTTGAGCTGATGACATACCAAGATCAGTGGAAGTTGTAATACAGGTGGCCCAGTGGACAGAGTACTGGACTTGGCATCCAGCACTTCCTAAATGTTCAAACCCGACCAGTCATTTAACATTTCAATATCAGTTTCCTATATTGTAAAATGAGATGTTTGGACTTCATGACCTTTGAGGTTCCTTCCAATTCTAGATGGAGTACCCTATTTACTGGAATAGACCGGAATTTGGAAATAGATTGGAGGAGGAAAATATCCTTCTTCAGTTATTTGAAGAACTATCACAAAGAAGAGAGTGAAATTTTTCTCCTTTAAACCAGAGAGCTGAATTGGGAATTTACAAATAAAAGAAGAAAATAATTTAAAGGAAAAATATCTAAAAGTAGAATATATTACATTTAGAGAACAGGTTTTTCTTCCCTGAAGGGGAAGGAGATATTTTCCACATTCAATTTTCATATAACTTCTCATCCTATAACACTTATTTTCCTTGTCATTTCATCTTTTCTAAAATTAACAGCATTTAGTTGATGAGTATAATTCATGACACCCTTGTTCAGGAATCCTTTATGAGCAGAAGTGAAAAAGATGTCAATTGGGATTCCCTTCTTTCCTCATATCTAATTGGTTTTGATAGCCAAAGAACTTTGAACTCTTCTAGGTATAAAACTAAGCTTTTAAAGAGAGGGCAACTAGGTGGCATAGTAGATATAATGTCAGGCCAGGTGTAAGGAAGACATCTTCCTGAGTTCAAATCTGGTCTCAGATACTTAATAGCTGTGTAACCCTGAGGAAGTCATTGTTGCTTCAGCTTTCCTCATCTATAAAATGAAGTGGAGAAGGAAATAGCAAACCAGTTGACTATCTTTGTCAAGAAAACCCTAAATGGAGTCATGAAGAGTCATACACAACAGAAAAACAACTCAACAACAACAAATTACCTACTCTTTATTATATCTTAATAATAATTGACTAAATCACATTCTAATCATTAAAAAAACCAAATTTCACTCCCAATGTGCCTATATGGCTTCTTTGAAGGTTTTTTTTTAATGTCCATGGAAAATTGGGTTATAAATACAATATGATAAACTTTGAGATTTATTTATAAACTTTAGTTAAGATACTTTAGTTCATTAGCAGTCATATATGTACATATGCACAGGGGTCTGTGGCATATTACAGAGGACTAACACCTGTGATGTGAGGGCTACTGAGCCCTTTTCAGAGAAGCTCATCCATCTTTGGTATCCACCTTTCACCAAACTCTCATCTGTGACTCCAAGAAGCTGAGGCATGGGTAGGGGTAGTGGGAAAGTCATCTTGGCAGGCTTCAACTCAACCTTGTTAGTAAGTGAGGGGGATGTCTACCCCAAGCATGTAAAGAATCTCCCTCCCCTCCCTACAGAACTCGGTCAATGAGAACAATTTGTTCCAGTGGTCACGCAGGTGGCTGAAATAGGGGCTGTGGAGTATTTAGAGCTTGGGTCAGACATCAAAGACATTGAAGTCATCTACTGCATCAAAGACCGTTCAGGGATCCTGAATTTTTTTTTTTTCAGTGCAACAAACATTTATTTGATTTTTTTCAGGTCCATGTAAGGGTAGTTTTCAACATTCATTTTCATAAGATTTAGAGTTCCAAATTTTTCTTCGTCCCTCCCTCCCTCCCTTTCCTCTCCCCTCCAAAAGACATCAAGCAATCTGCTATAAGTTATGTATGTACAATCCACAAATGCTCTTTTTACCGTTCTCTCTATGGGGGTGGATAATATGCTTATTCATTAGTCCCTTGGGATTGTCTTAGATCATTGTATTACTGAGAGTATTCAAGTCATTCAAAATTGCTCATAGAAAAATACTGTTGTCACTATGCACAATGTCTTCCCAGTTCTGCTCACTTCACCATAAATGAGTTCATATGAGTCGTTAACCTGGAAATTAAGGAAATAATCAATATAGGAGAAATAAGGTCTTTAATGTGGGCAGAGGTATTGCAAAGGTATTGCTGATGGTATTGCAAAACTCTGAAACTAGGAATACCCAAAGATGGGAACTGAGGACAGGGTTTTTATGGGGTAACAGAACAAAGGGAAGCAAAAGATTGCTCCAGAGTCACTTACAACTACTTAATGTAAATGATCCTTTAACAATAGAAACAATAGAATTGCTCCCAATTTAAGTATAGATGCTACTAACTCTAAATAGAAAATACTTAATGTAGGTGGACCCTTTTTACATAATAACATAAAGTGCAGGGGAGTAAGGCAGGGATCATTTTGCTTTGGGGGAAGAGTCTGGAATTGACAAAGACTGATTAGCCCCAGGCAATTCACCTGTCTGGGGAGGGGGGACTGAGTGGGCAATCAGTTCTCAGAAAAATTTGTAATTATTAGAGTCCAGGTTTTTCTGGTATCATCCTGTTTGTCATTTACAATAGCACAATACCATTCTACTAAAATCTTATAACACAGCTTCTTCAGTCATTCCTCAGTTGATGGACATTCCCTTGATTCCCAATTCTTAGCCATCACAAAGAGTTGCTATAAATATTTTTTGTACAATTTTCCCCCTTTTCTCTTTTTCACAATTACTATTTTTAATTGTTTCCCTCCATCCTATCCCCTTCCCCATGATATTTACTCTATTTTCTATCTTCTTTCACCCTATCCCTCTTCAAAATGGATTTGCTTCTGACTGTCCCCTCCCACAATCTGCCCTCCCTTCTTTTGCCCCTCTCTCTTTATACCCTTCCTCTCCTATTTTCCTGCAGGGTTAGTTTGATTATTCCACCCAACTGAATGTGTATGTTATTCCTTCCTTGAACTAATTCTGATGAGATTGAGGTCTTTGAGCCTATTCTGATGAGTGAAAAATTCATTTACTGCCCTGCTCCTCCCCCATCTCTTTCCCCACTTCATAAACCCTTTATTTTCCTGTTTCTTTAATATGGGATTTCACCCCAAGCTACCTCTTCCCTCCCTCCCACCCAGTGCATTCCCTTCCACCCTCAATTTAACCCTAAAGATATTGTCATGGGGTGCAGATCACCCCAGAAGTTTTCTGGGGCACATCAAGGAATCTTCTCCTTGAGAAACTAAACCAGAGGACAGATACACCTAGAGAGATAAGTGGAACCAAATCAGACTGAGCTTCCTTCAATCTCCACCCTCCATTCTGGTCTCCCTTAACCCTGGGGAGATAAATTTGGGTGTGGCTATGACCTTTGTGTCCTGAAGAGAGATCAGTAGCCACCCCTCACCCCAATTCACTTAACGCTCATTGCCCCCCCCCACAAAAAAAAAAGTCAAGGCATCACCTCATGATATTGTTGGTCCTATTTGAAAGCAAAGGACAAATAACAACCAAAAGTAAGTGTGTGTGTGTGTGTGTGTGTGTGTGTGTGTGTGTGTGTGTGTGTGTATATATATATATATATATATATATATATATATATATATATATATATATATATATATATATATATATGGAAAAATTAAAGAAACAGTTAGGTTCTACAATGCATAGAATGCTAGGCTTGATTTTAGCAAGCCCTGAGTTTGAATTCTGCTTCAAACACTTATTAGTTGTGTGAGCCTCTCTCAGTTGCTTAACTTTACTGTTCACCAATTTCCTCATCTGTTAAATGCAGATAATAATAGCACCTATCACTCAGTGTTATATAAAGATAACAATTGTAATGTACTTTGCTAACTTTAAAGTATTATTTAAATGGTGTTATTTGTGTTATTATTTTTATAGTAACATGTAAGTATACAAACACAAGCAGTGTAGATTTTCTTCTGAACATACTTAACCTGAGTGAATATGGTTTCTCCATCAAAATATTGATTTACTAGACAAAGCCTAGATTTAGTTTTACCTACACATTAAATTGTTCACTTCTAAAACAATTCCCATCCCAAGTACACTTAAACCAAAGATTGTACCATGTCAAGAAAATAATTTATCTGCATTCTTGAGACTTCCTCTATTTCAAACATTAAACATTAAAAATGTGAGTCAAGACAAAGAGCTAAATGATATACATATATATATTTTCTGTTGTCTAGGAAATTATCTTCATTATATTATCCCTTCTATCATTTTCTTTAGTGAAATGGGATATTTTATGTGATAGAGTCCTGAAGAAAAGTCAGACGTTAATAAAACTTCAAATTCATGTTGTCAAAAGACCCATTTATATTATTTACAGAATGTTCATGTATATTTTTCATAGGATATTTTGATATGTTGTTACTACCTCAAATGGAATGTGACTGTGGAAAGCATATGTGTGACATAAACCAGGGAAATATCCTTTTATGTCACATGACTAATGCTAAAGCATTAAAAATAAAAACAAACAAAAATATTAATCTAAATTGGATGGATTGACTGAACACACACTTTAAATGATTAGCCAGAATGCAATTTTGAATGAAGATATGTTTTCAATATGAAAAGTTTGTGTTTAATACTTTGCTGAAATCCTATTTTCATTAGGATTTTAATAAGATTTGTGTTATAACCTAGAGAATTAATAGCATATTTTGGAGTTGATATTTGCCATAATCAGGTGCTCTCCATTACCATGGATAGAGCTATAAGATTTTGACAATATATTTCTTAAATCTCTTCTTGATGAATTTGAGAAAGTGTATTGATTTCTGTAAAAGGAGGAATAAATTTCAGTGGCTTGGGATGGTTTAGGAACAAAAAATAATAAGTTTGAGTTTTATTTTGAAATACAGCTCTGATTTGTATTGCTAATAGCCATGGTAAACATTTATTATATACCTTGATTGTGAACAGGAGGAAGGAAAAACAAGAGGAATCCTTTATCCTACTGGGTGGTATAGCAACATTTACACAGAAAAATAAACACAAAGTATATAAAAATAAATGGAAATTTATATCAAGATGTCATGGGATCATAGACTTCTTTCATTTCTATATGGAATGGAACTTAGATGTTATCCAATCAAACCCTGATATTTATATAGGTTGGGCCAAAAGTCATGAAGGATTTTTCAGTCCTTCAAAGCTCCATCATATTTTTGTCTTTAATTTACAATATCATTGCATCATATACATTATAATGTAGGAAATAAAGTTACATTGTACATGAAAAATCAATCTTGTGAATGCTGAAAAATAAAAATAAATTCTAAAAAGTTATTAAAACATCATGACTTTTGGCCTACCCTATATGTGATGAAACTGAGGACCAAAGTGGGTGTTACCTGACCAAAGTTAGTGAACCTTACTCTCATCAGAATTGGCTCAAAGAGCAACAACATACATAATTGTTTGGGTATTGAAATCTCTTACCTTGCAGGAAAGTAGGAGAGGAGGAGCATAAGGGGGCAGGGGGTGTAAGAAAGGAGCGAAATTGGGAAAACGGTTAGTCAGAAGCAAAACACATTGAGGAGGGAAAGGGTGAAAAGAGAGAATAGAATAAATGAGGCAGGGGGAGGTGATAGGTTGGAGAGAAATATGGTTAGCAATAGTGATTGTGAAAAATATTTGAAGCAAATTTCTCTGATAAAGGCCTCATTTCTCAAACATATAGACAGTCAAATTTATAAAAATAAGGGATTATAATAGCACTTACCTCCCAATTGATAAATGATCAAAAAGCATGAACAATTTTCAGATGAAGTAATCGAAGCTATCTATAGCCATATAAGTTACTTGCCCAAAATCACACAGGTAGAAGGTGGCAGGTCAAGAATTTGAAGTGTAGTCTTTTGGGCAGAGCCCTAAGAACTGGTAGGGTGGTCAGAAGAGGCCTCATGAAGGAAGTACAGAGGAAGGGCATATTTGGCTGGTGTGGAACCGAGAATGTATGATTTCCATCAAAGACATCCAGGTTTGGGGGTGGGGTGAACTTGGGAAGTGGAATACAGAACTATGTGTCTAGAAGGAAGGAATGCACTGGATAGTACTGTGGTAGAAGAAAGAAAATTGACAAAGGAGAGATAACAGAATATAAGGGACCTGAGAGCAGGAATTATTTCATTTGTTTTTTGTCATTATCACCTAATATAAATCCCTGCACATAGTAGGCACTTAATAAGTGCTTCTTGTTGTTTGTCCTTCATTCTCAAAGAGGACCATGACTTGAGGGAGGTAAATTGCAGTGAATTGGATTTAAGTGAGGAAGGGCATGTAAAATCACCAACCTCACTCTCTTATCCCAAGCCATCTGTCCAGTTGCAAGATATATATCAGAACACCTTGAGATAGCCCGGGATGCAATGGGAGACCTAGACCTTTGAAGATAAAGAGATAAAGGGAAAGCTAGGTGGCACAGTGGATAGAGCACCCACCCTGGATTCAGGAGGACCTGAGTTCAAATCCAGTCTCAGACATTTATTACTTACTAGTTGTGTGACCCTGGGCAAGTCACTTAATCCCAATTGCCTGAACAAAAAAAAAACAAAAACAAAAACCAATAAAAGATAAGAGATAAGGCCTTTTACAGGTCTCAGTTTGCCAGAGGCAACAAAGATTCAATAATAATGCTAAATAATAAAAGAAAGGCCACTTTTACCTAGTAAAAAATGAAAATAATAGATAGATTCATCAAATATGTCTAAGTAAGTTAGAGTTTATCTTATAGGCAAAACATAGTCAATACAGTTTTTTTAACTATATAAACAACATGATAAATGGATCATTTTGTAAACCATATTGCAAGATGATAGATGTGTGGATTACATAGAAGGCCCATGCCTCTATGTCATGAATTAATCCCCTCCCTCCCCAAAATCATTATGCACTAGTCATTGAAAACACTAAATAATAACAAAAACAAACAAACAAAAAAAAAACATTCAGCATCAACAGCCAGTAAAAAATGTGCTGTTGATGAAGGGGATATCACTTACTCAATTATCTGTGTACAACAATCAGTTGATTTGTCTGAGCTAAGGACAGTGTTCTGAACAATAATGACAGAGAGAATATTAATGGAGGAAGAAAACTCTGGCATATGATTGAAACAACTTCACCCCGAATTCTTTAAGGAAGTATATTTTATTTTAAGTGAAAAGAGAAGTGACATCAACATCAACTATAGTAGATTTAAATATGCATTTGGGTGGACATTTGATATGATTTGTCCTGCAATATGACTATTTGAGTAAGACAATATAAATTGACAATGAGTTGACCCTAGAGTTGGATTTCTTTCAGGAAATTGGAGATATCATTGACTAGTCTCAAGTTTCTCTTGAAAACAAGGACCCATATTTTTAATATTAACATTTTAGTGCAAATTCTATATGATAGTAAAACATGGAGTATAACTCTTTCTCAATTAACTAAAATTCAATATTTCAGAGAGGGCAATGGTAGGGAATGTTCTATGGAACATAGAACCAAAAATGAAAATAATTGGAATCAAAATGGAATTCAGAAGAAAAAGGGGGGTAAATTATATCACCAAGGAATGATGATCAAAAGAAAAGATATGCTGGTCATGGGGCAATAATTTTGGATAATGGGTGAAGAGTCAGAATTCTTAGCATCACAGCATCAGGAAGAAGTGATAAGTTTCCTATATATTGATGGACTCTGTTTTTAAATTTGGGTAAGGGTATGGAAAAAGGTGCTCAGTATTAGAAGAACTAGCAACTTTATCTGCATCTCCTGACTCCTGAGCTAATACTATTTTTTTGTGTGTGACCTCGGTTAAAATCCCACCTAGGATGCTTTCAAGCTGTGTGATCCTGAACAAATCATTTAACATCTCTGTGTTTCAGTTTCATCATTGGTACAAGGGAAATAATAACTGCACCTAGCTCATAAGGCTGTTGTGAAGATCAAATGAAATCATGTTTGTAAGATGATTTGAAAACCTCAAAGAGACAGATAAATGTGAAAATTTTTGCTCAATATGCTCATGAAGGAAATGATCAACTGATTAGAGTATTGGGTCTATAATCAGGAGTACCTGAGTTTAAATCTGGTCTCTGACACATAGTAGGTATATGATTCTGGGCAAGTTACTTGACACTGTCTGCCTCAGTGTCCTCATCTGTAAATTGGGGATTATAATAATACTTACCTCCCAGGGTTGTTGTGATGTTCCAAGGAGAGAAAACATATACTGAGCTTTAGGAAACTTGAAGTACTCTATAAATGCTACATATTATTATGTTCACAAACAAGACAATGGATAAGAGTTAGCAAAGACAGAGCACTTAGTCCAAACTTCACATTTTGCAGGTGAGAAAAATAAAAGGGATGCCTCAGGTCCCACAGGTAGTAAGTATCAGAGTCAGGTTTTAAAGACAAGACCTACTAGGAAAACAGTTTATTTTCTCCTCCAATATGTTGCTTCTAATGTAACAACAGTAGAAACTTGAAAACAAGGTTCAATTCACTTTGTACATTAAGCAGCAGATTTAATAAAGGCAGAGATAATAAGGGTATATGTAATTGGCAATGTGCCAAAATATTGAAGCAAGTTGTTCTTTAACAATTAAGACTATTTTCTAGAAACTAGATTTTTTGTTGGTGGTGCTTTTTGGTTACTCATGCTAAAGACAGGATAAACAATGCTAGCCTAGAGCTAAAACACAATATCTATTTCCCAAATTGTATAAGGGATCTGTTCTTTGCTTGACTTTCAGGCTTATAGATGACATTTGAACAATAAACCTCAAAATAAGGCCCTGAGGTACCCAGAAATGCTATTATTCTGGCCATTAGAATATCCACTCTATTCCAAAAAGCAAAATCAAGTCAGGCTAACAATTCAGGTTCTGGGAAGTTATGGGTTTGTCCATAGGGCATGGCAACATCTAGTTGCAAACTGAAAAATTCAGTGTATCCTTCAGTTATTTTGTCCACATGATACAAAAGAATCAATTTGTCTGATTTTCTCATTGAATTGAGTCAATCTTTCAACCACTGCAGTGTCATTCTACATAAGAAAAGTGACATTTGCTGTAATTTGATTTTTGGAAGGTAATATCAGGTGAAATAAGAAATAATTAGGGTATACAAATCTCCTTCATAACTGCCCAGATTCAGAAGATTCAAACACACTTAGATAAAATCGTGAGTGGGGGTTTGTTATGGATATCCTCATAAGTGCAAAGAGAATGGACTGGAATAGTTCTCACCAATCCAATCCATGAAGCATTTCATAAGTTCTTCCCCTGGTGATGATACTGTTCTAGGTTCTGGTGATACAAAGGCAAAAGCAGTCCTCCCACAAAGAGATTCTATTCTACTGGTATGATATAAGGTGTGAGCATATATATATCCATGTCTATATCCCTTTATCAACACACATGCACGCTTATATGATTATCTAATTTGAAAGATAATACTAATAAATTGGAGAGCCAAGAATAAATTCACATGAATGAAAGTCCCTGAATTGAGTCATGAATGAAGCTAGAAATTCCAAGATTTGGAGGTAAGGAGGTTGAGCCTACCAAGCATGGAAGGCCAATTATGCCTAAGGAGGAGAGTCAAAGATTACTTAGATTTAACATTCTCACGATCTGAGTACTGAAACGTGTGAGTTTGAGAGCATAAACAGAGTTATCTGGGCATTGAAAAACTTAAAAAAAAAGAGTTGTTGAAAGGCTAGTAAGAAATATTTGGAAGGTAACATTAAAAGTCAACTCTAAGTTTTTTTGATTGATTGAAACCTTGACGAGCCCCTTTAAATAGGAACAATTATTTGGTTCAATTATCATCACTCCTCCAAAAGGTTTGATTTCAGTAATGTCAGTGGGAGAGACTAGTTTAAGATCACAAATTCACCAAAGGGAGAATGTAGTGAACCTGAAGTCTTATATGACTTGCATAAATCAGGGATTAGGCAATGGAGTTTGTCTGAGGGAGATGAGTTCTAGAACATGGAGCTACAGAAGGAAAGTTCATTTCTTCTTCCTTCTGCTGAAGAATTCTTAGAAGTAATATTGGGTGTGGGGGGGGGAGCTAGCTGGCACAGTGGATGAAGCACTGGCCCTGGATTCAGGAGGAGCTGAGTTCAAATTCAGTCTCAGACACTTGACACTTACTAGCTGTGTGACTCTGGGCAAGTCACTTAATCCTCATTGCCCTGCAAAAAAAAAAATAATAAATAAAATAAAATAAAATAAGTAATATTGGAATATGTATTCTTCATTTTCTTAGATATGTTCACACACTGTTTCAGCACTGAATGCCTGGTTCTGAGATTGTCGTTGTCATCATATTCATCCTCAAGAACAGGCAAAGAAAGAGATAGCAAAGATAAAGGGCATGGCCTTATTTGATAGGGATACTTCTGGATCATGTCTTCCCTCCCTCCTACCCAGTAGCTAAGACTCAATCTTGAAAATGGCAGAAAAATGATACTATTATATATCTCTTTGCAAACATCTTAAAGTAAATGCCCTATAATTTTGATATGCTTGCTATTATGGGGGGTGGGGCGGAGCAGTAGTTTATGCAAATTAGGAATTTAATCAAATTTTAATTACCTACTTAATGTGTTAACCAATATTGACTCCTAAAGATTACCAAATAATTGATTTAGAGCTAAAAGAAAATGTAGAGTCTATGTGGTCAAATCATCATTTTACAGCTTATGAAGCTGGGGACCAGAGAGATTAAAACACTTGCTCAAGTAAGCAAATAGAAGAATAAGATATGAACCCAGTGGCTCTGACTTTAATCCAGCCCCTTTGCCACTGTATCTTACTATTGTTTTCCATTACAACATTGAAAAATCCAGTGTTAGTATGTCCAAGAGAAGCAACATTGGCTGGAAAAGAGAGAGAGAGAGAGAGAGAGAGAGAGAGAGAGAGAGAGAGAGATCATTAATTAACTTCCCACATTTTATTTTCTCCTCTGCATGGGCTATAATGTCTACCTAGTGTTCACTCACTCCTAAAAATCTATCTCTAAATATCTCTAGTTTCCTTTTTGGCTCATTCCAAATACCACCAAATATAGTCTAATGATTTGGTTTCTTGATTGCTCTAGATGATAGCACATATCCCATAAAATTGTATTCCACTGATTTTAAATATACAATACAGATACATGTATGTCAATGTACACATATATCAATATTGGCACATATGTATAAATCTACATGTACATATATGAATGCATGTGAAAATTTCTCTTTCCATAAAATTTAAGTTCCTTCACTTTTGTCTTTGTATATGTATAACTTAAGAAAGAGTTTGGCAGAGAGGAGGCAGATATCAATATTTTGTTGATTGAGGGAACTTCAGAAACCTCACCTTCTACCCCAAGTACCCTATGAAAGGCATTTAATGACTCTGTGCCTCAAGCTTCTCATCTGTAAAATGGTAGCTATGCCATAAAGCATTTTGGAACTTTAAAATACAAAATCTACATTCTATTTTAAATTATTATGGTAATGATTTTAGTATGCCATTTTTAGGCTATTGTTTTAGAGATAGCTAGAGGAGTATGCAAAATCAAATCATATAATTTTGAGCTTGATTTTCTATTATTATCTTTGGAAAATAAGGGATGGTACATGATCATTTTCCCTTAAGTGGTCTAAATTAGTAATAGAGATATGTTATTTTGGTTATCATTGTTTTTCAGTAGTTTTACTTGTGTCTGACACAGCAAAGATACTGGAGTGGTTTACCATTTGCTTTTCTAGCTCATTTTACAGATCAGGAAACTGAGGCAAAAAGAGCTAAGTGACTTTTCCAGGGTCATACAGGTAGAAAGTGTCCAAGAATGGATTTCAATTTAGGTCTTCTTAACTCTCTGCCTGGTATTTTATCCAGTGAACCAAGAATCTATACATTTTTTTTTCTGTAACAAGATTCATAAAGACTTGAGTCTATAGCTTTGGGGAAAAATATTTCATGTGATTAGTATATTGCTATAATTATCAAAACCATCTGATGCTGGCAAATAAATAAAGATGGATATATAATTTACAACAGCAAATATAGTAACCTTGTATTTGACAAGTATAAAGTCTTAAGTTTTGGGGATAATTCATTATATGGTAAAATTTGTTGGAAAAACTGAAAAGAAGTGTGGCAGAAATTGGGCATAGACTAATATCTTACAAAATTTACTAAGATAATATCAAAATGTCTAATGACAGCCATTTTAGGGTGTGGGGAGGGAAGAGAAAAAGGTATTTACAGACTAACTTTATTTTATATTTAAAAGTAATAGCAACTTGTACATAATATATTTGCAGTTTCATGTACAATTATCTTTTTTTCCTGTGTTATGGGAATGCTTGTTTATTTATTAAGTTCAGAATTAATTAAAGAAGTGTGTGTGTGTGTGTGTGTGTGTGTGTGTGTGTGTGAGAGAGAGAGAGAGAGAGAGAGAGAGAGAGAGAAAGAGAGAAATACCCAGGATGAGAAGAAATGGAGGTATCACTATCCGCATATAAAATCATAATAGGTAAGCTTTTAAAATGTATATTTCTAGCAACTAGCATAATGCATAGTGCATAGTGGGTACTTAAAAATACTTTTTGCACAGCTGAATCTAAAACAATCTATCTATAGTTGTTTTTCTATAATAAAATTCCTATAGACAAGTGTTATAGATTTGAAAAAATATATTTTATGATGTGAGAAAGAAATGGCATTGGTTAGCATATTGTTATTTGTACTTCAAACAATCATTACTTAATAAAGAAACATGCTAGCTAGCTAGATAGATAGATAGACAGACAGATATATTTAATTATTATTTTTAACTCCTTTCCTACTCTCTGGACCTTGCCTATCATCAGCATTAGTTCCTTAATAATATACAAGATTTTCTTCCTTACAGTCTTACTCATTCTTTAAGAAGGATCTCCTGAACCTATCAGCCTGCTGTGCTAACTCCATTTAATTTTCAACTTCACTTTTCTGAAGTGTGTGCCCTATGACCATTGCTACTATAAACCCACTTCTAGATCTCCTTAAAGTCTATTCCTCAACCATTTACTTTTATGAAAAAATAATTGATGTGATTAAGTGTTCAAACCCTCTTCAAAAGTATCCTAAAGCAGATAGACATTCAAACATAGCAGAACATAACTCTGAGGGAGTAAAATATGAAAAAACAAAAAATTCAATTTAAAATTTACCTAATTCTATGAATATTCCCCTATTCCCTTCTCCCAAATATGCAAATTTAATCATTTTTAAAATCTGACATAATGTGGAGATTTCCTTTGCTAAGTAGTCTACCTCCAAATCCAAATTTCTAATAATATAACTACTTTGAGGAAAGGGATGATAATCCAGATTCATTATGTGGAGACCAAACCCACCAACTACTGCTTGAAATATCTGCATACTTAGGGTTCTGAGTGAATTATTCAGATCATTGCCTTCACCTTCCACTTGGGTTTCCTGTAGGGACCTGACCCAACCACATAGATAGAATAAGACTATCACACTGAATTGAAGACAAATGGAAAATGAATGCAAGGCTGATTATTACATTGCTAAGCAAGTTGTCTGCCATATGCTGCAGTGCTGGAAACATGCATGGCTTTCAAGGGTACTCAAAATGAGAGCAAATGGAAGATTTAAAAATAGAGAGTGGAAAAAGATGAATTGCTTACATATTTCTCTCTATAAAAAGATGTTGGATGAAAAACAACAACAATGACAACACGAGAAAAGACCATGAGAAGAGACCAACGTGCTGTTGTGGTTGGATTCTGACATATTAGATCATTTTGATTACCATCACTGTGAAGAGAATACCCAATTACTCATCCCAAGCTTTGACTTCCATCTTGGGTCTTGGACAGCCTTCAATGATTTATTACTTGATTTTTAAAAACTTAAATGTATTATTAGACATTAAAACAGACATATCAAGACAATATGCAATGTCCTTCCTTTAAAACTTTCTTCATTTTTGTACTTCTCTATTTCTCTCCATAGAGCATATTTCTCCACATTTGGAACTTGGTGTTAACTCTAATATATCCCTATTCCTTACTCCAAAACAGGAAATCAGCTATCAAATATTATATGTTTAAGTATTACCATGTTTAAACCAAAATAGTTTTTTGGATATTGGGGTATACCAGTCAAGTACTACAGTGCTATGTGCAAAATAAGTACTGCAACAATGTTTCCTTATATATTCTGTAGAAACAAACAAAAAAATATAATTGAAAAATAACTACTCATGAGGTACACAAAGTTTCCAGGGACTATTGCTAAAATTCATAGGAACTATTGTCTTATGAGAAATAATGTAAGTAATTAGGGATTTTTATCTTAGAAAAGAAAAGAAAAAATGGTGAGGGATGGAATATGAGAGATATTGTCATATATTTGCAGGTTTGCCTTGTGGATAAGTGACAAGATGTTTTTTTTATTCCATTTTGTAGAATTGAGAGAAAAGGGAAAATGAGTTAGATCAGAATTTATTAAAACAGATTTAGAAATGTTCAGCAGAATGACTGATTTCCTTATAGATTGGAAGGAGAGGAGTAATCTAAATACTAAATAAACATACAATCTGATATTAACTAATCACGGTAAAAAATGATATATGTTCTGAAGGATGACAAATATTAAAAAAAATTAATCAAGGAGTTTACTGAGAAAAAAACAAAATAATTAAATGCATGGCCAAGTAAGGGCATAAATAGATAGCTTTGTTTCTATTAAAGAAAGAGATACATCAAATACCTTGTAAGAATATATGGTCAGAATAAAACTCAGAACAGTAGAACATTTGTGAAAAAATAGTCCCTCTATGTTCTGTGATAGAAAGTTCTTCTCTCACTGTGCCAGTCACTTGTTTGTATGTAACTGGGTTCTGGATTCATTTCTAGCCACCATAATTAAGAATTTCACTGGTCAATTACATTGTTTGTGAGGAAGTAGAATAAGAAGTTGAAAGGTTTTAAATTATTTTAATAAGTAGAAATGCTTGCAAAAGAAAAAGAAAACTTCAAGAGTTATACTTTTTCTTCAAATTTAATGTTATATGCTAGGGTAATTAGATATTCTCTGTGGAAGAAAGAGGACTAGTTTGAATAAGTTAAAGGAACATTGGTTTCCACTCAAAATATATAACTTTCTAACAAGTTGAGATATTTATAAAGGACTGGGTTGTCTGAAACATAGTGGGTCCTTGTTATAGAATACATTCAAGAAAACAATCTTCCAAGGTTTCTGTGGATGTTTTTATATTTGGTGAAGGAAAATAGAATTGAAAAGTAAATTTAAAATTTTAAATGATACCTATTATTTGTGGATTTTTGATGAGTGGCATTCAAGGTTAACAGCAGTCTGGTTAAGGAGGAATTTGAGTATTATTGACTTTTAGTGCTATTTAAGATTGTGTTAGAAGCAAATTACTCTACAAATTCTGTACTAATCTCAAGTGATTACTGAATCACTAGATGGAAGAGAGTGTGATCATGAGACTTGGATCAAATTTCCAGAACCCCAGAGCAACTTGTCATATGTGTTGAATGCAAAACCCTGAAAGGAGAAGAAAGTTTGTAGATAGAAGTTCCCAGTTACTGACTCATCTGGTTTCACATTTGGAATCCATGTCATACTCAGTTTAGAAATGTGATTTCAAAGAAAAACAGAAACCAACCTAAATTTAAAAAGTCTTCCAGGATATTGCTTTAGTTCAGGCCTTACAGTCACCTTTCCTTGGAAGCTGAAATATTTGTCTTTGATCTATGAAGTACTTGATGACTACTCCTGACAATTGCATAAATATTTCATGATGATTCATTTTTTCAAATGTCTATTGCAACCTTTTAAATATAATCATAGTTTACATATATCATATGAATTATTATTAACATTAACCTATAACATTATAAAATTGGAAAATTATGATGTGAATAAAAGCTTGTAGATGGGTGTTCTGAACCTGGCTTTTGGTTTATACAGGAAGCAGTAGGAAATACCAAGCCACTATTTATTTAGCAAGATGCATTAAAACTAATAGAAAACTACACATTGCATTTTGAAGTATTTATGAATATTGATAATAACTACATTGACAGTGACAAAAATTTAAAAGGTATGGATGACTAGTTATATCGATATAAGCAAGTAAACTGGAAAATGTATCTATAATATATATACACAAAAAAACACAGATATATACACACAGTGAGACAGACATATGTATGTATGTGTATATATATATATATGCATACACATACATGCATGTACATATGTATTCCAAAATAACAGATTCCAAATAATTTAAGTTTGCATGTATATTTCCTTGGAAGTCATTATGTTCTTCAGTTTTTTCAGTTGTATTTGATACACTATGACTTCATCTGGAGTTTTTTTGGAATCTCCTTCTCACCAACTCATTTTACAGATGAGAAAACTGGGGGAAAAAGGATTAAGTGACTTGTCCAGAGTCACATAGCCAGTAAATGTCTAAGGTCAAATTTGAACTCAGAAAATTAAGTCTTCCTAATTCTAGGGACAATACCCTATCCAGTGAACCACTTAGATGCCTACAAGCCAATATATTGGAAGAGATAAAGACTATATCTATATGTATATAATACATATATATATATATATGTGTGTGTTTATATCTATACCTATTCCAATATAAGTATATAAAAGTGGTATAATATATTTCTTGGAATCTATTATATTGTAATTTATTATATGTTGCTTTTGTGTATATATACAATAAATATATAATTCATTGGAAGCTGTTATACTGTATTGTATATCAACACACATATTCCAATGTAAGAGGTTCCAAGTAATATTTTATATATGCATAAATATATAAACATATTATATCCAAGATATATATATATCATATATAATATTCCTAGGAATATTGTATTATTAAAATTTATGTATATATATAACATTTAAATATAACAACTTCCAATGAATTATATCTATTTATGTCATAAAATAATTCCTTAGAATATTATATCTATATACAAATATATAATATACTCCTATGTCACCACTTACAATGAAATTTTACACATACACACATGTGTGTGTGTATGGATAGCTAGCTAGCTAGCTAGATGATAGATAGATAAATAGATAGATAGATAGATAGATAGACAGACAGACAGATAGATAGATTCACCCACTTTATTTTTCCAAATTCCAATTTTACAAATGATGCCCATGTCTTAATTTCACAAGGGCCAACATAGTGAAGGAGAAAAGAAAACTACATTTGTAGTCATAGTGACCTAGGTTAAAATATTGACTCTGTAACATAATGGCCTGCGTGAAATTGCATAAATCCTTACCCCTTTTATAAATGTACTTTCCTCCCCTAAAAGTAAGGATTTTCTAAAACTTGAATTTGATGTTTTCTTAGGTCCCTTTCATCTTTTTTTTTTTGACTAAAGATATTGTTCATTGCATTTGATACTTGATTTTAATAAGAACGTATTGATGAAATATAAATCAAACAGCCAATAAACATTTTTAAGTACCTACTATGTTCCATGCACTGTGCCAAATGCTGGGGATACAAAAAGAAGCAAAAGAAAGTGACTGCTTTCATGGAGTTGATGGTAAAATATATTCTGAGAAGTCTGCTAGAACTTTGGGGTGATACAAATTTGAGATAATCAATGAGAACCTGGCTTGTGGAGCTCATAATCTAATAGGACAACAGCAACAAAACCAGCAAGCATTTATTAAACTCAAAATGTGCCTGCCACAGTACTAGGGGTATACAAAGGTCATTAAAGACATGGGGAAACTGGAGAACACATCAAATCCACTGATAAATAAACTCAAAATGTATGCAGAGTAAACACTAAGTAATTTCATAGGAAAGGGTACTATCTGGATAACAATCATTGTGGGGATCACAATGATGTTCATGGAGGATGTAGAATTCGGAAAGCTGGGGATTTTAAGAGCTGGATATGATTAGAAAGTGCATTCTTGGCATGGATGACAGGTAGTCTTTCCAAAGGTAATGAGGCTAGGGCATAGATTATCAAGTAAGGGAAATAGCAAAAAATGTGTTTCTCTTGAATGTAAAATGTATGGAGGTTGCTAATGTACACTAAGCCTAGAAAAATAGATGGAATTAGATTGTTTGAAACATAATAACACAGATGATCATAATCATTCAACCAATAAATATATATTAAATTCTCAACATTTAATTCCAAAAGTTTTATGCTGGTGATAAAAATCAAAAGCAAAAGACAATCCCTGCTTTCAAGGAGTTTACAATCTAATGAGAGAAACAGCATATACATAAATCAGTACATAAAAATAAATTCAGAGTAAATTGAAAGTTACAGAGCAGAAAAAGCCTCTGAAAGAAGATAGCATTTGAGCTCCATCTTAAATGAAACTGGACAATTTAAGAATCAGAGGTTGGGAAGAAGAATATTGCATTGGGGGAAGCCAGAAGTAAGGTGTGAACATGCAATATGAAGTATAATTTCTTTGGAATAGGAAGCAGGTGAGTTTGGGTGTACCATAGAGTGTGGAGGGGGGTAATTTGTTCAAAGACTAAACAAACACAGGAAGGGGTTAAGGAATTCATGAAGTATTTTAACATACAAGAACCAACTTTTACATTTGTTTGAGCCATTAAAATTTACTGAATGTAGGGAAGTAGGAAACCTGGTCAGACCTATTGTTTCAGAAAAATTATTTTGTTGAGTGTCGAGGATGGATTGTGGAGGGAGATACTTGAAACAGATCCAACTAAAGAGGGAATATAATGTACTGCCCAAAAAAACAGGACAGAACTGAGAATTATTATTTCAAACATATCTGCATTAATTTGTGGGTAATTAGGGGGTGATGGTGATCTTTGATGTATCTAACATCTAGTTATTGGCTTCTCCAAAAAAAAAATACATTTGGCTTTTTTAGAGTTTGCAACCTGGGCCAATCATCTGTTGAAGAATCCAAAGTAAAGTTAAATCTCCCTGCTTCTTAAACTTCAGGTCAGTTGAATTAGACTTTGCTGAGGGACTGCTGTGTATTTGGCACTATTATAGTAGGCTCCAAGTATCCCTAAACAACCATTAAATAGCCCTTGTCCTTAAGGATATTCTACTGGGAGTTTTGATAGGGATGAGAGGCACAAAATGTACTTGGATAAGGTAATACAAAATATATGCAAAATAAATATAAAATAATTTGTGGGTAAAGATTGGGAGGAGAAAGGCACAACTATGAAATTTGGAAAGGCTTCCTGTAGGAAGCACGACCTATCCTGTGATTTGATAGAAGCCAGGGAACCTCTGAGAAATCATTGAAGAAAAAGAATAATCCAGGCATGGGTAACTGGTTATGCAAACCTACAGAAGTAGGAAATAGAATGTGATAAACCTTTCAGAGAAAGACAAGTAAGACTGTTTGACCAGAATTTAGAATGAATATGACTGAGTAACATGTTCTAGGTTGGAGTCCAAGTGCAAAGCACTTTAAATCCTAATATAAACATTTAAATATAGACATTTGCTTTTTATCTTAAAGGAACTAGGGAGTCACTGAAGCTTCTTAAAAAGCAGAATGGTGGCAGCTAGGTGGTGCAGTGGATAGAGCACTGGCCCTAGATTCAGGAGGACCTGAGTTCAAATCCAGCCTCAGACACTTGACACTTACTAGCTATGTGACCCTGGGCAAGTCACTTAACCCCAATTGCCTCACACACACACACACAAAAAAAGCAGAATGACATGGTCAGATATCTACTTGAAGGATACCATTTGGAATGGTGTGTATAGATAAAATGGAGAGAGAAGACAGTGATATTTCTATCTATTCTAGTTAGTGTGATTCTTTGAAAATGCATTAAAAAACAACAGGAAACAGGTGTGTTTAAAAAATAAAAACAATATTGGAGGCTCTCAGTATGGTCCCATGTGCAGAATTAAAAAAAAAATTCTTTTCTGATTTTAAGAAAGACTGACATTCAGGGGATCAGTGACTAGAGACACATGCCTGTAAGGGACTGAGCCTTTCTTTAACTAAACCAAAGAGTCTTAATTAGCCTGGTTTGGGGCAATGAATAGTAATGTATTTACTTATCCCAAGGGAATGCTTTAAGGCTTAATTAATATTGCAAATCATTCTTATGTCCTTGGGTGAAGTGCAAATTATTATTAATATTATGTTGCTGGGTTGAATTTAATGAGGTAAGCCCCATAAAAGAAACCAGCAATCATTGGACTGAATATCACAAGAGATGAAACAATTGAAGATATCTGATATTTTAGTTTTGCAAGTTTCAGAGAATCCCACATTTTTTTAAGTCCCCAAGGTTTTTGTCAGTATGACTTGGTGCAGAAATGAAACAGAAGTTTATAATGCGATTAAGCTTTGCTAAAGAGCTCAACCAAGCTGCTAAAGAATTTGGCTGTTTAGGGGGCAGCTAGGTGGTGCAGTGAATAAAGCCCTGGATTCAGAAGGACCTGAGTTCAAAGCCAGCCTCAGACACTTGACACTTACTAGCTGTGTGACCCTGGGAATGTCACTTAACCCACATTGCCCTGCCAAAAAAAAAAATTGGCTATTCTCAGATATGATATATTCCAATGTTGACAAATCACTTACTTGGTCAATCTGCAAACATTGTTAAGCACCAACTTTGGTCAAAGACCTGGAAATACAAATAGAAAGAATGAAGCAATCCCTATTGAAAGAGTTTATATGGATAGGCAAGAGGGGGCAGGGTAAAGTAGCAAAGGGGGGATTACATAGAAAAACATGAATTAAAAATTATTAAGTGCTTACCATGCATAAAACACTAAAATTTAGCTCCAGTAGAAGTAGAAGGGGGGAAATCCCTGGCTTAAGGAACACACATGTCTCAGACAAAAAGCATACATAAGAATTTCGAAGGTTCAAGTCAGATGAAAATGTCAAAGGTCTTTAGGGTATGGTGGCAAAGTAGATGGAAGTCTCTCTCTCTCTCTGGATAGATAGATAGATGGATAGATAGATAGATAGATAGATTTTTTTGCAGGTTAAGTTATTTGCCCAGGGTCACACAGCTAGTAAGTGTCAAGTGTCTCGGAGGCCGGATTTGAACTCAGGTTCTCCTGAATCCAGGGCCAGTGCTTTATCCACTGCACCACCTAGCTGTCCCAGAACTATATTTTCTTGAATGGTAGTTTCATTGATACACCATGTTTTTTTTCTGATGTTGGTCAATTTGCCAGTGTCAAGGAATTTGGTAGTGAGAACTTTCTTCTCAATGGCTATAGTAGTTTTACTGCTTGGGAGGTAAGAACCTCAGAACTTGTAGAAGAAACTAGCATGTGTTATCTTAATGAGGGTTAATTCCCTTGAAGATTGCTATGCATTCTGAGCTGGAAGCTGTCGCAGGTATTGCAGGTTGGAGTTATGTTCTCTGAGACTTGTATCTACTCTTCCATCGATGGCCAATGGGTAGCATATTATATTGATAGTGGCAAAGATAGTTGGTCCATTCTCACAGGGATTTCTTTCCTAGATAATGGCTGTTGGGGTCAGACTTGGAAAAAAAAAGAATGGCATGAAGAACCCTGTTTTAGTCAAAGTTCTTGGACTCAGCGTTATTACTAGGCTATCTCCATCAGAGAAAGTAGTGGGGTTGTATGTGAAGTTGTAGAAGTGGTTTAACTGACTTGACATTTTCCACCTCTTATGTCTCCCGCATGGTGCTTTGCTTTTTCAGCCATGCTGGCTTGCCCACCCTGTAGGTGGTATAATATAAAATAAGATAATAAATACAAATGATTACAAAACTCCTAAGGAATAATAATAATTAGCCTTTATATAGCACTTAAAAGTTTATAAAACACTTTAAGTGAGTTGTCTCATTAGATTAAATACATTATAATTGGAAGGATACCACAGAAGTTTTCAGAAAAAGGTAAGCCTTTATGTCATTGAGGGTGTTTGAACTCTATCTTTTTTGGGATTTTTTTTTTGTGGGGCAATGGGGGCTAAGTGACTTGCCCAGGGTCACACAGCTAGTAAGTGTCAAGTGTCTGAAGCTGGATTTGAACTCAGGTACTCCTGAATCCAGGGCTGGTGCTTTATCCACTGTACCACCTAGCCACCCCCTGAATTCCATCTTGAAGGTAGAGAGACATTATGAGGCAGAAGTGAGGAGGGAGTGCCTTCTAGGCACAAAGGAAGGCCAGTGCCAAGAAAAAGAAGATAGGTGATCGAGGACTGTAATTGAGAAACAAAGAGACTGACAGTATCCCTGGATCACACTGTACGGAGAATATTGAACAATGAGGTCAGTGGTTTGGGGGAGCTAATAAATGGTAGTTACTATCTTCATTGTAACCAGAGTTAGAATGAAATTCAGACTACCTAGTTCAACTTATATCTAAACAAAAATGTCCTTCACAAGATTCTTGAGGAATAGCCATTGACCCTCAGTTTGAAAACCTCTAACAAATAGGGACCCACTACAACATCAAGGTAATCTATCCCACTTTGTGACAGCTTTAATTATATGAGATGTTTCTTTTCCCCTGAAAGTTAGCCTAAATTTGCTTCCTTGCAATGTTCACCATTCCTCCTACTTCTGTTCTCTAAGATCAAGCAGAACCAAGTATCATCTCTCTTTCCCGTGACAGTCTTCTACATCCTGGGAAATATCTATTATATTGCCTCTGAATTTAACTCAGAAGGTGGTATATGTGACTTGTTTTCAAGAAAAAAGATATAATCAAGACTTGAGACATCCAGCATACATGGACAACAGAAAAATATCTAGTTTTAAAAGCAAACCAATGTCATCTGTGAAAAAAATACAACTCCCATGTTATGTGTTAGTTATATTTTATTTCAATTAGACACATGACACATTTTTCCAGTTCAGACACAATTTGACAATGGAAGCTGAGTAGTATTTGGCAGTTGTCATTTCATTGCCTATGAATTCCATTGAAAGAGAATAGATTTGAATTTGGAAGTTGAGTCAGTTGAGTTGGCTGAATGACAGGATTTCAGTTTATGAGATTTTAGTTATATCAATAAAAAAAAAAACCTAGATTACATCTAGGTGTCTAGTGACAAATAAACTGTGAGGTAGTATAGTGGCAGTCATAAAAAAGTCATACAGGAATAAATCCATAAATCATCATCTGAGTAGCAAAGAACACATGAGTGCTGTGAATATCAAGTTCCTACAGCAGAGTAGAATTTGGCAAAATGATGGTGGCCCAAAGTATTCCAGTAGAACACTCTATCTGGGAATAAGTAGGCTCAAAGAATCAACTTTGTTGGATCAACCTGTGGCTTGTAAATTAAAGCAATGATTGAGATATCACACCTGTTTTCTCCTCTAAGAAGCAATACATATCATCATTGTGTTTTTTTTTCTTTTTCTTCAAAAAGGTCCTGTGCTCATAAAGTGACCCATGAAGAGTAATGACTATAGTGGTGAAGATAGGCAGATTGGCTCGGGGGATGAAGGCAGAGAGAGAGAGAGAGAGAGAGAGAGAGAGAGAGAGAGTAATCTGGGTTTAAGTTGTATCTCTTACAAAATAGCTTGTGATCCTAAGTAAGCAACTTCTCCTCTCAGTGCTCTAAGACAGGGGCCTCTCCTTTTTAGCCAGAAAAATATTAAAATGGAATTGGGAAATGTGTTACAAAACAAAAACATAATACATTATAGATAATGCTAATTTGTGTAATCTCAGTCAACCCGTAGCCATCAGTGATCTATTTATATTTGAATTTGATACCTCAGCTCTCAGAGGAGGAAATGGTAAACCACTTCAGTATTTTTACCAGGAAACAACCAATTGGTTCATGAAGAGTTCAACATGACTGAAATGATTGAATATCAGCAAAAACATTGTTCTAGGTTACTCTAAGACTCTAAGTTGTATAAAACCTGCCAGTCTCTATTAGCAAAGAGAATTTTCTAACCCTGAGTTGCCTATAGTAATGAAATCATAAGCCTGGGCCTAATTAGGATGATGATGGTGGTAGTAGTAGTAGTAGTAGTAGTGATGGTGATGGCAAATATCATCATGATTAGAGCCCATAAATCACTTTCAACTTCACAAAGTCATATATATATATGTATGTATGTATGTGTATGTGTGTATGTGTATACATATACACACACATACATACATACATATATATATATATATATATATATATTAGCTCAACATTCATAGACAAGGGAACAAGGGCTGCTTCTGCTCTGATGCAGCCTCTGTGATGAATAAAGTGGTTGCTTTGCTTTGGTAATGGATAAAATGCTGGACATGGAGTTAAGGAGATGATTCAAATCATTTTTTAATCTTATGATCCTGTACAATTCATTCAACCTTTATGTGATTCAAGCATTTCCTTCATATTTATCTATTAAGGAATAGATGAGTTGAGATCTTCATTGAAGGAGGGAGTTCCCTATTATAAGAGATCATGGGTTCTTCCTTTATTCATATTTATTTTAACACTGCAATCAGGCAAAGTGCTTTGCCTCATTGTGTTTAGTATAAAGGATGACTATTATGTAGTTTAGATGATTTTCTGACAGACACACCCAAATTCTTGATTGCAGATGAGTATTTTCCTTTGAAAACAGTTATTTAAGGGGAAAAAACTGTTTGAGAATGTAGTCATTTGTAACACTTGAGATAGAATACACTCTTGGCAATTGCTCTTAGAATCTGTTAAATATACCATAGAATATTATTAGTAGTGAAGAGTTGTTCTCCTCTAATGGGAGGTTTGAATTTTGAATCAGTCTAGTGCTTTTGAGAACCAACATTTTAATCGAAAGTACATGATCTGATGCAGGCTCAATTCTTGGCTCTGCCATCTTCTATGGACATGACCATTGGCAAGTCAATTAACCCATTTTACTATGAAAGTCTCATTTTTGTATTTGTATCTTGGGTATTTCTATAGTGTTCAGAAAGTAAAGACCTTTGCATAGAAGAAGAATCAAGGATGAGTAACTTTTTTGTTTTTACTCAGGAATGAAATGAATGATCACCCAGGCTTCTTAGTTCCCATGGGAGATCAGAGTGTAATATAAATTTCCCTTCTCTATCTATGACTTTCTTTTATGGATTGTCTTCCTCTGTTAGAATATAACCTACCATTTCTGAGGACAGAGCAAAGATAGTCCAGTAGAAAAAAGCACTCAACTGAGGTCTCCCAATTTTTCCCTCCAAACATCTTTATTTTATTTCTTTTTCTGTATGGATTTAATTTCTTTTTAAAATAATAAAAATTCTTATTTAAAATTTTGAGTTCAAATTTTATCGCTCCCTCCCTCCTTTTATTTTCCCCTTCCTTTAACCATAAGTAATCAGATATAGGATATAAATGTGCAATTATGTAAAACATCATAATAATAGTCATTTTGTTCAAAAACACTTGGATAAAAGAAAAAAAAATGAAAGAAAGTGAAAAATATCATGCTTCTGTTCAATCAATATCAGCTTTTTTTTTTTTTTAGAGGTAGTATGCTCCACCATTAGTCCTTTGGTATTGTACTGGATCATTGTATTGCAGAGAATATTAAGTCCTTCATAGTTCTTCAAAAAATATTGCTGTCACTGTGCACAATGTTCTGGTTCTACTCAATTCACTATACATCTGTTCATATAGGTCTTGGCAGTCCTTTCTGAAATCATCCTACTTGCCATTTCTTATAACACAAAAATATTTCATTACCATCATATACCACAGCTTGTTTAGCCATTCCCCAGTTGATGGTCATTCCCTTGATTTCCAATTCTTAGCCATCATAAAAAGAGATAACTTAAATATTTTTGTAAAAATAGGTCTTTTTCCCCCATTTTTGGAATATCTTTGGGATATAAACCTAGCAGTGTTCTTGCTGGATCAAAGGGTATACACACTTCTATTGCCCTTTGGGCATGAACCCCAATTTCTATCCAGAATGGTTGGATCCATTCACAACTCCACCAACAGTGGATTAGTGTCCCTGTTTTCCTACATCCTGTACAACATCTAATGTTTTCCTTTTTTTAAATTTATTTTTGTTATATTTGCCACTCTGATAGGTGTGAAGTGATACCTCAGAGTTTTAAAATTTGCATTTCTGTGATCAATAATGATATAGAGCATTTTTTTTCATATGGCTATAGATAGCTTTGATTTCTTACTCTGAAAGCTGCCTGTTCACATGCTTTGACCATTTATCAATTGGGTAATGACTTGTATTTTTATAAATTTGACTCTGTTCTCTATATATTTGAGAAATGATGCCTTAATCAGAAATAGTTGTTTCAAATATTCTTTCCCAGTTTTCTTCTTCCTTTATAAGCTTGGTTCCATTAGTTTTGTTTGTGCAAAATCTTTTTAATTTTATATAATCAAAATTATCTCTTTTACAACTTGTATTATTCTCTAAATCTTCTTTGGTCCTAAATTCTTCCTCTGTCCATAAATCTGACAGTTAACTATTACATGGTATCTTAATTTTCTTATGGTATTAACTTTTATGTGTAAATAATGTTCCCATTATGACCTTATTTTAGTATATGGTGTGATATGTTGTTTTATGCCTACTTTCTGCCTTACTATTTTCCAGTTTTCTGAGAAAATTTTGTTAAATGAGTTTCCCCCCACCCCAAAAGCTTGTATCTTTGGGTTGATCATCTACTAGATTGCTATAGCCATTTACTATATTTTATTTGTACCAATTCTATTCCATGGATCTACCTCTCTATTCTCTTATCCTGTACCAGATTGTTTTGATAATTGCCACTTTATAATATAGTTTGAGATCTGGTACTCCTAGACCACCTTCTTTCACATTTTTCCATTGATTCCCTTGTTACTCTTGAGCTTTTTTTCTTCCAGATGAATTTTGTTATGGTTTTATTCTAGATATATTAAATATTTTTAATAGTTTGAGTGGTATAGCACTAAATAAACAAACTAATTAAGTTAGGATTGTCATTTTTATTATAAACTTTATTTGTGTGAAAGTGTTTTATATTTCTGGTCATAGAATTCCTGGGTTTGTCTTGGCAGGCAGATTCCCAAGTATTTTCTGTTGTCCAAAGTTATTTTAACTGGAATTTCTCTTTCTAACTATTGCTGCTACATTTGGATGGTTTTATAGACACACCCACACCCGCCCACACCCACACCCACCCACACACCCACCCACCCCCACACACACCCACCCACACACCCACCCACCCACCCACATATATATATTATATATATATATATATATATATATATATATATATATATATATATATAATGCTGATATTTTGTGTGGTCTTATTTGGTATCCTGCAACTTTGCTAAAGTTGTTAATAGCTATGAGTAATTTTTTTAATTGATTCTCTAGGATTTTCTAAGTATAGTATCACATCATCTTCAAAGAGCAATAGTTTTGTTTCCTCATTACCTCTTCTAATTATTTAATTTCTTTTTTCTTCTTTTATTGCTATAGCCAACATTTCTAGTACAATATTAAATAATATATGTGATAATGGATATCCTTACTTCACCCATGATCATATTGGGAAGGCTTCTAGCTTATCCCCAATATAGATAATGCAGATGGTTTTAGATAAATATTACTTATCATTTTAAGGTAAGCTCCATTTATTCCTGTGCTCTACAGTGTTTTTAATAGGAATGAGTGCTGTATTCTGTCAAAGGTCTTTTCTGCATTTATTAAGTTAATTAATTGATTTCTGTTGATTTTACTATTGATATGGTAAATTATGCTGATAGTTTTCCTAATATTCAACCAGCTCTGCCTTCCTTATATAAATCCCACTCTTGTGATGTATTACTGTAAACTTTTTTTTGTGTGTGGGGCAATTAGGATTAAGTGACTTGCCACTTGCCCAGGGTCACACAGCTAGTAAGTGTCAAGTATCTGAGGCTGGATTTGAACTCAGGTACTCCTGAATCAAGGGCCAGTGCTTTATTCACTGCACCACCTAGCTGCCCCTTACTGTAACCTTTTTGCTAGTATTTTATTTAAATTTGTTGCATTAATATTCATTAAAGAGGTTTTTGTATAATTTTCTTTCTTTTTTACTCTTCATAGTTTGGGTATAAGCACCATATTTGTCTAATAAAAATAATTTGGTAGACTCCACTTATTTTCTCAAATAGTTTACATAGTATTGTGATTAATTGTTCTTTCAATGTTTGGTAGAAATCACTTGTGAATCCATCTGGTCCTGAGGATTTTTTCTTAAGAAGTTTATTGATGGCTTTTGAATATCTTTTTATAAAATTGAGTTACCTATTTAATTTCTTCTTCTGTTAGCTCTGTGTAATTTATATTTTGGTAGATATTCATCCATTTCATTTAGATTGTCAAATTTATTGGCATATAATTGGGCAAAATAAGGCCTAACAATTGTCTTAATTTTCTTTTCATTGGTGGTGAGTTCACCTCTTTCATTTTTGTTACTAGGAATTTGATTTTCTTCTTCAAACAACTTTAAAATGCATCATATCAAATCCTGGAGTACCAGAGTCAACAAAAGATCAGTGATAGATTATTCCAGGCCAAACAACTTAAGATATAAAAAAGCGAGATACTGTAAAAAGGAGTTGAAGACTGGCCCAGAGCCCACATGGATATAACACAAATCATGGGAGTAGGTGATGGCAACATAAACAGCAGTAACTTCAGGGGATATCAAGCTAGAGATGGTAATGGGACCTGGAAACTGCTCAGAAAGAGATTATAGGTTACCTTTGTCCTAGTACTAGATGCCCGACCAGATGCTGTTTGTCAACTCCATTGTCTATAGCTGCTTCTGAGTCATAATTCAAGGGCAGAGGATAGAATTTTGGTCAACAGGAAGCAGGATACATGAGGAGCAGCATCCTTTTGTTCAAAAGGGATCAGGGGGACAGCTAGGTGGCACAGTGGATAAAGCAGCAGTCCTAGATTCAGGATGACCTGAGTTCAAATCTGGCCTGAGACACTTGACACTTACTAGCTGTGTGACCCCCGGCAAGACACTTAACCCTCATTGCCCAACCAAAAAAAAAAAAAAAGGATCAAGGACTCTGAGGAACTGTATAATTTCTAATTCCATCGGAACAGGAGCACTGAGGAACACTAATACTTCCAGTCCCAAGGGATCAAGAACTCTGAGGAATAGTAGCATTTCTAGTCCAAAGAGAGCAGGGATTCTGAGGAGCAATATTGGTTACAATTTCAAGAAATCAGGGATCCTTCCAGGGTAAGTAAGTACCAGAGTGAAGACAAAGAGAGCAGTGACCAGACCTCTTCCGAGATCATACCACTTTGGAAGCACTGGAAACTTGCCCCATAAGCAGTTCTAAAATAAAACAGCTAAAAAGTCTGAAGATTGAGATAGCCCCTTCCTGAACTAAGCCTAAACAAACCCCAACTTTAAAATTTCTAACTTCAATAAAGTTCAAAATCAAGAAATGGGGCAGAGGGAGAGTAATGAGCAAACAACAAAAGAACCTGACCACAACAATCTACTATGGTGACAAGGAAAATAAAAACACAAACAGAAGACAATGAAGTCAAAACAACTACAGGGAAAGCCTTAGAGGGGACATACATGAATTGGACACAAACATGACACAAATTCCAGGAAGAAATAAATGATTTTCAAAATTGGAGTGGTTAAGGAAAAAAATCAGATAAAGAAATGAGAGCAAAGGAAGAAAATTATGAAAAGACAACTAACAAACTAACAGCTTGGTAAAATATGCACAAAAATGCTAAAGAAAATAACAGCTTTAAAAAAAATAGAATTTACTAAATGAGAAAAGAGATACAAAAAAATTAATGGCTGAAAATATGCTAAAAAGCAGAATAGGCCAAGTTGGAAAACAGGCATTGAAACTCACTAAAATATAATAATTCCTTAAAAATAGAATTTGGCAAGTGAAAAGTAATGACTTTATTACACTTAAAAACAATAAAACAGTCAAAAATTTAAAAGTAAAAGAGAATTTGTAGTATCTCATTAAAAAAAAAACTGAACTGGATCATATAGATTGAGGAAAGACAATTTTTTAAAAATAAATACAGTATTTTATTATTTTCCAGTTACATATAAGGACAGTTTTTAACATTTGTTTTCAAGTATTTTTAGTTCCAAATTTTTCTCCCAGCCTCCCTTCCCTCCCCGCTCCCCAAGATGGAAAGCAATTATATATGTTATATATGTGCAATCACATTAAACATATTTCTGCATTAGATATCTTGTGAAAGAAGAATCAGAGCACAAGGGAAAAACCATGAAAAAGAAGGCCAAAAAACAGCCCCAAAATACAAACAGTATGGTTCAATCTGCATTGATAATCCACAGTTCTTTTTTGCTGGATGTTGAGAGCACTCTCTATCATGAGTTCTTTCAAATTGTCTTGGATCATTGCACTGTTGAGAGGTGCCAAGTCTATCATCATTATTCATCACACAATGTTGTTGTTACTGTGTAAAATGTTCTCCTGTTTCTGCTCCTCTCAGAAAGCATCAGTTCATGTATTTCCTTCAAAGTTTCTCTGAACTCCTCATGCTCATCATTTCTTACAGCACAATAGTATTCCATTACATTCATATACCATAACTTGTTAGCTATTCCCCAACTGATGGGCATTCCTTTGATTTCCAATTCTTTGCCACCACAAAGAGAGCTGCTATAAGTATTTTTGGACATGTGGGTCCTTTTCCCTCTTTTATGATCTCTTTGGGATATAGACCTAGTAGTGTTACCACTGGGTCAAAGAATATGTATGAAAAGTTCCATAGCCCTTTGGGCATAGTTCCAAATTGCTCTCCAGATGGTTGGATCAGTTCACAGCTCTAAGAACAAAGCATTAGTGTTCCAATTTTTCCACAGAATTTCCAACATTTGTTATTTTCCTTTTTTGTCATATTAGCCAATCTGATGGGTGTGGGGTGGTACCTCAGAGTTGTTTTAATGTGCATTTCTCTAATCAATAGTGATTTAGAGCATTTTTTTCATATGGTAATAGATAGCTTAGATTTCTTCATCAGAAAACTCCTTGTTCATATCCTTTGATCATTTTCCATTTGGGGAATGACTTGCATTCTTATAAATTTGATTTACTTCCCTATATATTTTTGAAATGAGGCCTTAATCAGAAATGCTGACTGTAAAAAAATTTTCCCAGCTTTCTACCTCCCTTCTAATTTTGGCTGCATTCCTTCTTTTTGTACAAAATCTTTTTAATTTAATGTAATCAAAGTCTTCCACCTTGCATTTTATAATATGCTCTATCTCTTGTTTGTACATAAATTGTTTTCCTGAAAAGAGACAATTTAAGAATTGTTTGACTATCTTAAAACCATAATCAAAGAAAGAGCAAAGACATATTTCAAATAATTATCAAGGAAAACTGTTCTGATACTCTAGAATAAGAAGATAAAATAAGAATCAAAATAATACAATCATCTCATGAAAGAGATCCCAAAATGATAATGCTGAAGAACATTATAGTCAAATTCCAGAGTATCCAGCTCAAATAGAAAATAGTTCAATCAGCCAGAAAGAAACCATTCAAATACTATAGAGTCACAGTTAGGATCACACATGATTTAGCAACTATCACATTAAAGAAACAGAGGTCTTGGGATATGATATTCTAGAAAACAAAACATTTGGGATTACAACTAAGCATAATCTATCAAGCAAACTGATTATAATCCATCATGGAGAAAATGGATTTTTAATGAAAGCACTCATGATTAAAAAAATTAGAGTTGAACAGAAAATTTGACTTTCACATATAAGACTAAAGCAAAGCAAAAAAAAAAAAAAGTAAACATAAAAGAGAAATCATAAAGGAGTCAATATGGTTAAGCTACCTTTATGGGAATATGACTTGTATCTTCTAAAAATACTATCTTCATTCAGGCAGTTAGAAAGATTCTACATATACACAGGGTTGGTTATGTTGACATTATTTAAAAATGGACATGCAACAAAGAGGGATGTTTGGGGAGAAAGGAGGAAGGCAGAGGAAGAATGGAGAAAATTATCTAACATAAAACAAGGCACAAAGATAATCTTTTACAGTGGAAGGAAAAATTGGATGGAGCAAGCTTAAATCTCACATCTAAATTGGTTCAAAGATGAAATATACACACGTGCACACAGGCAAACTTAATTGGTAATAGAAATCTATCTTACTCAACAGCAAATTAGGAAAGGAAGGAGATAAGAAAATGTGGATATTGGTGATAAAAGGGAAAGTGGATAAAAAATGAAATGATCAGAAAAAAAAACAGACTAAAGTAAGGGTAAGATAAGAAGAATGAAAGATAAACAAAAGAAAATAGCATGGAAGGAAATGCATAGTTATTGATTAAAATCATGGATGTGAATGGGATGAAATGACTCATAAAACAGAAGTAGATAACAAAAGGAATTGGATGTCATAATTCAGCAGTATGTTTATAAGAAAAATACTTGAAACTAAGAAACATGGTGTTAAAATAGGGGGCTGGAGAAGAATATATTATGCTTCAAATAAAGTAAATAAGACATTGGTAGCAATCTTGACCTTATATAAAACAAAAGCAAAAAATAGACCTAATTAAGGGAAACTACATCTTTCTCAAAAGGAACCACAGACAAGGAAGCAATATCATCACTAAACATACATGTACCAATTGGCATTATATCCTAATTGTCAAAGGAAAAAAAATGAATTAAAAAAGAAAATGTAAAATTATAAAAGTGGGGAACATCAACTTTAATCTCTCAGATCTAGATAAATCTAATAACAAAATAAATAAGAAATCAGTTAAGGTGATAAATAAATTATTGGAAAAGTTAAATATGATGGATCTCTGTAGAAAACTGAATAAAAATGGAAAGAATTATACATTTTTCTCAGTTGTACATTGCACCTTAACAAATATTGAGCATATATTAGGGCATAAAAACCTGACAACCAAATAAAAAAAGCAAAATTATAAATATATATCCCTTTAAGAAGACAATGCTATAAAATTACATTCAATAAATGGCAGTGGAAAGAGATGAAAATTAATAGGAAGCTAAAAATAAAAAAAAGAAAGAAAAATTAATAGAAAGCTAAAACATCTAACTATATAAAGACTAAGTATGTTAAAGAACAAATCCTAGAAACAACAATTTTATTAAGGTGAATGACAACAATGAGACAATATTCAAAAAATTGTGGGATACAGCACAAGTACTACTTAGGGGAAAATGTATATCTCTAAAGATGACTAATAAAAATGAAAAAGAGTAGATCAATGAATTGGACATGCAACTAAAAACAAAACAAACCTAGAAAAAAGAATAAATTACTTATCCCCAATTAAATACCAAAAATGAAAATTCTGAAAATCAAAGGAGAGATCAAAAGAATCAAAATTTTTAAAAATAACTAAAAATAAAACTAGAATCTGGCTTTATTAAAAATATGTAAAATACTGGTTAATTAATTGATCATATCAACAACAAAATCAACAGAAATCATATGGTTTTTTTTAATAGATCAGGGAAAAAAGTCTTTGATGACATACAACAACCATTTCTATTCAAAATGCTAGAATACGTAGGAATAAAATGGTAGTATCTTTCAAGTATCTACCAAGAGCAAGCATTATCTGAAATAGGGATATACTTAAAGCCTACTCAGTAAAATCATGGGTGAAGGAAAGATGTTCTTTATCACCACAATTATTCAAAATTGTACTAGCAATTCTATCTATAGCAATAAGGCAAGAAAAAGAAATTGAAGGAATGAAACATGCAATGAGGAAACAAAATTCACATTCTTTGGAGATAATATGATGGTGTACTTAGAGAACCAAAGAAAATCAACTTTAAAAAAAAAACTATTTAAATCAATAAAAACCTTAACAATTTCACAATAGAAAATAAATCTGTAGGAAACATCAACATTTTGACATACTACTACCAACAAAATCCTGCAGGAGAGATAAAAAGGGAAATAATGCTTAAAATAACCTCAAAGAATTTAAAATACTGAAGCACCTACCTGTCAAGACAAAGCCATGGACTATATGGCCAACATTACACACTTTTCACACAAATAAAGCCAGATCTAAACAAATGGAGACATATTAATTGCTCATGGGTATTCCAAGTCAATATAATAAAAGCAGAGTTTTCTGAGGTTGTTTCTGTAATAACAATAACCATGATGATGAGGAGGAGTCTGGGGATGATGATGATGATGATGATGATAGAGATGATTTTTGAAAATTATTATTATTATTTTTTTGTTTGTTTGTTTTGTTTTTTAGTGAGGCAATTGGGGTTAAGTGACTTGCCCAGGGTCACACAGCTAGTTAAGTATTAAGTGTCTGAGGCTGGATTTGAACTCAGGTACTCCTGACTCCAGGGCTAGTGCTCTATCCACTGCGCCATCTAGCTGCCCCTGAAAATTATTTAGAAAGCATTTTGAGATAGAAGCACTACAAAACTGATCCTTTAAAGAAATAGTGACATTATTTAAAAAACACAAATTTGTAGAAAAGAGGATTGTAAACTTACTTGAGAAAAATTAACAAGTTCTAAATAAGAATTAAACCAAACTAATTTCAGAGAAACAGCATACTCAAAACATATTAGGAAGTTAATGAGATATTCCAGAGGTAAGTTATAAGGTAACAACTAGATCTACTTCCGGTAACATATCCAAGGAGAGAAAATAATTGTATTGGTAAGGCAGAATGAATGAAAAGTATTTCTTATTTTTTTGTATTAAATAGCATCAATAAAGTTAGTTTTTGCGAAGTAGCAGCAACAATTTCAATGACATTTAGAGATGAATATATTTTTATGTGTCATTATCCAACATAATTGTTACAGAGATTTATGTTTTTTCTTGTATGTGCTGCTATAGAAATTGTATCATTTAAATGTTTTGTTTTTTTTTTTCCTGCAACCACTTTTTTAAAGCAAAAGACCAGGACAAGGATTCAGAATCAATTCAATAAGGACAAATCTGGGGTTTGATAGTCTTTGAAAAGGATTTTGTGGGTATTATCCTAAGGTTTTGTGCTTTGTTCTCCTTCCTATTCAATCAATGTTCTACCCAATTAGTTGTTAAGACAGTAGACTTTTCAACTCTAAGTCACAGCTGCAAGGGGAGTGGCTCATGGAGAGGGTCTGGTAAGCCCACAACTTCCAGACATTTTTATTTATTGCAATGATCCTTTAAGAGAACCACTCTCATTTCATAGGGAGTTTATTTCCCATTCCCTTAAATGAAGTTTTTTCTCATTTCTGTATTTGGATATCTCAGTTCACTTCATTGACCAGCAAGTCCAGTGTTTAATTGCTCTTGGAGGGCTTACATTTTGAGAATGGCAAGGCCATTGTTACAGTAGTTAAGTTTCCAATGGGCTTGTATACCAAATACAGATGGTCCTGTAATTAAAATCAAGCCAACCTAGTAACAGCTGCAAACTCTTTATTTCAACAATATTCCTCCCATCCTGGCCCCCACTAAAAATGAAAGGACAACCAAAACACACTTTTTAATTACATAAAAAGAACACTGTGTGCATTTAAGTTAGACATCTATTATAAAAGTACAAACTCATATTCAGGACACTTTTTTACAGCTGGAAGACAACTACATCTTTTCTGGATTTATTAAAGTCCCTCATTCTTAGTCCTTTCTTCATGTGCTTAGGACGGAGTATTAGTATTACCTTAGAGCTCATGTAGTCTACAATTCTTTTGCAGAGGTGCAAACTGAATTCAAAGGATATCAGATAATTTGCCCCAAAGTACACAGGTAACAAGAAATAACAGAAGAAATGCAAGTAAAAGTGCAAATAATAATAATAATAATAATAAAGTAATGCAAGGTTTGAACCCGAGCCCTGCGATGTTAAGTCAACACTTTTTTCTTTTTGTTTTAAATAAGTTTATATGTATAAATAAATAAATATATAGTTTGTATATATAAACACACATATATGTTTATATATAATATATTTTTTCAAAATATAATTCCTTTAGCATTTTTTCCTCCTAGAGAGCTGTCACATATAACAAATAGTATTTTGAAAAAAGAAAAAGAGGAAGGGAAAATGAAGAGGAAAAGATCAGCAAAACTGACCAATACAATGAAAAAATTTAAACTAGTTGCAAAAATCACAGGACTTGTAGATGTCCTATTTCTCCAAAGGGTGGAGTGAAATAGATTTTCAAACATCTTCTCTTGAACTGTGATCATGTTTTATAGTTTTGCAACATTAATTTTTGACTGTTAGCTTCAGTTTCTCATTTCCAAAATGTGTTGGAGAAGGAAATGGCAAACCACTACAAAAAAAAGATACTTTGCCAAGAAAATCCCAAATGGAGTTACAAAGAGATGGACATATCTGAAACATGACAAAGTCCTTGTTACATTATTTTCCTTAGCTATGATTATCTTCATTACATATCACTTTATGTTGATCTTTCCAAGATTACCAGCATGGTAATATTCTATTACATCCATCTACTACAATTTGTTTATTCATAACCCATTAATGACCATATACATTTCAAAAATAATGCTTTGGATAACAAATATTTTCCTACTTTATATGTACTTTTTTCTTATGAATGGCCTCCTTGAGTGTTAAGTCTACGAATAGAATCTCTAAGTCAATAGGTGAGGAAATTTAGTTACTTAATTACCCTAACTACAAATTACTTTCCAAAATATTTGTACTGATTTAAAGCTCCACCAATAATGCACTAGTATGCCTACCTTCCTATAATCCATCCAGCTTCATCTACTGCACCACCTAGCTGCCCCTCTAAGACCTTTATTTCAAGCTCAACTAGAAATTATTTCAATTTTGTATTCTCTTCTGTTTATTTTTCTTTTGTTAAACTTATCCAAAACTGAGAGGGGAATCCAAGCCTGTTTTGCCACTTATATTGCTATTTATTTCTCTTTGTAGTTAAGTTTTCCTTTGTGAATTTAGATGACGAGCTATTTCAGAAATATAAGTTTAATATTGATAGTTCCAATGGCTCCATTAAGCATTACATAGTTTCCTTATTTATGTTTATGTTTTCATTGTTATTGTTATTGTTTGGTTTTGCTTTGTTTCTTAGCATGCTACAATTCTTGCTTTTGGGTCTTTATGTAATTCATAGTGATTTCCCCCCAACCCTTATTTTTATTCTATCTCTCTCTCTTTCTGTTTTTAAAATATTTCTTGTAAGACACACACTACCATGTCTTGTTTTCTCATCAATTCTTTGATATTTTTGCATTTTTTTTTGTTTAACCCCATAATAATCATGGGTTGAAAAGCTAGGTTTACATTTTCCTCCACTTTCTCTAATATTTTTAATAATTATTGCTTTTCACTCTTGCTTTATATTACATCATCTCTTAAGTCATTTTAGCTTATTTTTTAAGATGACCCTATTCCCATTAGCTCTTCTCCATATTTTGTAATGCTTTTTATATCTTATTTGGTCCTACATTATTTTTTTCAGCCATAGATCTGATAGGTGTGTCGTTGTTTTTGGTGTTGTTTTGCTTGGTTTTTTTTCCTGCTTGAGGCCATCTGAGGATTCATTTGATTGGCATTTTGTTTTCTGAATTCAGCTGTTCTGGACTGTATTCTTTTTCCTAGACCGTATTCTATTATTTCTTGACATTATGTATGGTATTGAAAAAAAATTTTTTTGTTCTTCTGGGAAACCTAATACTTAAAACTTAGTTTGTCTCTACATATTCTGTCTTTTCTCATCTTCCTTAATACTAGTTTATCTCTATTTATCTTATCTCTACATAATCATTTACATGTTGTCTCTCCTATTGCACTTATGAGTTCCTTGAGAACATATAGTAGACCCTTTTTTTAGTCTTTGCAACAAACATTTATTTTATTTTTTCCAGTTACATGTAAGGGTGTTTTCAACATTCATTTTCATAAGATTCATATTTCCACATTTTTCTCCCTCCTTCCCTTTCCTCCCCCCTCTACAAAACATCAACCATGTTATATATGTACAATCCACAAGTGTTCTTTTTATCAGTTATTTCTATGGGGGTGGATAATATCCTTCATAATTAGCTCCTTGGGATTGTCTTGGATCATTGTATTGCTGAGAGTAGTTAAGTCATTCACAATTGCTCATAGAACAATACTGCTGTCACTATGCACAATGCCCTCCCAGTTCTGCTCACTTACATCAGTTCATATGAGTCTTTCCAGGTTTTTCTGGTATCATCCTGTTTGTCATTTCCTATAGCATAATACCATTCCACTGCAATCATTTACTAAACCTACTTCAGTCATTCCTCAAATGATGGACATTCCCTTGATTTCCAGTTCTTAGCCATCACAAAGAGTTGCTATAAATATTTTTTGTGTGTGTGCAAATGTTCCCCCTTTTCTCTTTTTTTTAAAAAAATTTTTTGGTGAGGCAATTGGTGTTAAGTGACTTGCCCAGGGTCACACAGCTAGTAATTGTTAAGTGTCTGAGGCTGGATTTGAACTCAGGTCCTCCTGAACGCAGAGCCAGTGCTCTATCGACTACACCACCTAGCTGCCCCTCCCCTTTTCTCTTTTTCATGATTGCTATTTTTAACTGTTTTCCTCCATCCTATTCCCTTCCCCATGATATTTATTCTATTTTCCATCTTTTTCACCTTATTCCTCCTCAAAAGGGATTTGCTTCTTTCTATCCCTCCCCCCCCCCAATCTTCCCTCCCTTTTGCCACTCTCTCTTTATCCCCCTCCCCTCCTATTTTCCTGCATGGTTAGATAGATTATGCCACCCAATTGAGTGTGTATGTAATTCCCTCTTTGAGCCAATTCTAATGAGATTGAGGATTTTGAGCCCATTCTGATGAGTGTTAGGCTCATTTACTGCCCAGATTAAATAGATTACTCCAGCTAATTGGGTGTGTGTGTTAATACCTCCTTCAGGCAACTTTGATGAGTTTTAGGTCTTTTAGACTATTTCTTTCTTTCTTTTTTTTTTTTTTTGTGAGGCAATTGGAGTTAAATGACTTGCCCAGGATCACATAGCTAGTAAGTGTTAAGTGTCTGAGGCCTGATTTGAACTCAAGTCCTCCTGACTCCAGGGCTGGTGTTCTGTCCACTACACAACTTAGCTGCCCCTCTTTGAGCCTATTCTGATTAGTGTGAATTTCATTTACTGCCCTGATCCTCCCCCTCCCCTATCTCTTCCCCTACTCCATAAGCCCTTTTCTGTTTGTTTTATGTGGGATTTTACCCCACATAATTCATGTTTTTCTTGGAAGCTTTAGATATAGGGGCCCTGATGATGACATCTTCCTCTGAAGGTGGACCTTGATCTTCCTTGTCACTAAATAAACTTTCTATGGTCCTCACTTTTCTCTGTCTGCTCATCTTGCCTTTCTTTTACTTGAATTTTATCTCCTTAAAGTTGGGCACTGTTTCCAGGCTTCACTATCCCAATCTTTAGAAGGTCCCAAGTAGTATGATTTAAAGAGAAGCAGGTTGTTCACTCAACTGGCCTGTTCCCTGGTCCCTAGATGACTGCAGACCAACTTGCTAATCAACCAGCTTTGTGTGTTGTGGTTGTCAGCTCTGATGAGCTTGTGCCCCTCCTGTACAATTGCTACTTAAGCCTACCTCCTGGTTCCCAGAAGGGGTGAAAAACTCAAGTTCTGCCTCAGCACCAGGATAGACCCCTGTAATTCCCCCCTGCCAAGGGCTTAGCTCTCTCTCCTGTCTGTGAGCTTAATTCCAGATGACAGTGGCAATGGAGCTGATTCAGAGGCTGGGGGGGGGGGCGGGTCCTTTCTCTGGAGAGGGCTTCCTGGGACTGGTTCTGTGTCAGGGTGACTGTGGGGTTGGGCTCCACCCCTGTCTAAGCACAGCAACTCCCTCCTTCTGATCTTCCAAGCTGTCCTTGTTTGGAAGATGATTTCGCCACATTCTTCTTTGGGTTTTGCTGCTCCAGAAATTGTCCTTTGCAATTATTTGCATGTTTTTTGGAGCAATCATTTCATGAGTTTGAGAGCTCACTCCGCATAGTAAGCTCTTGATACATGTGTTGACTAATAGACTGTCTTATAGAGCAATATTTTTGGTTGCAGGAACATCATGTTTTCTTTCAAACATTTACTAATTTTGCTTCTCTTTCATGTTACCTTTTATTTTTATGCAGTTGCATCAATGTTTCTTTGGTGAGACTTAATACTGTAGATTCAAAATTTCTTTTCTGCCAATTAGTAATGTTGTGTAGGTTATATCTTTTGCTTTCAAAATTTTTATTTCTTTTTTAAACCTTTCAGCTACTTCAGGCTGTGGTTCCATGCTTTCCTGGGAATCCACAAGGTCCTATGACTCATTAAGTGTTGATTCACTTTCTGTTTATCTTGTCTTGACATATTTGTTCTTAGATATCTGGACTTGTTTAGGTGATATGGAGACCATATTCTCTTTTTATTAATGTCTTCACTGTTGGATCACCTGTTAATTCTAAAGGTTTTTATTTAATTTAGTTTTATTCCACCTGAGGTCTTCGGTAATTTTATTCTTTTCTCCTTAAAATCTCCTTTTCTTCAGTTTTACACTATTTTTCCTTCATGGTAATCTCCCAAGAGTCTGGCCTTTAATGATTCTTAAACCTTCCATTCAGAAGAATTGCCATTTCTCAGATCTCAGTTTCTGCTTCAAGCAACTTGTGAGGGACAAAAATTGCCCAAACTAGATGCTGAGCAATTAATTTATTTCGAGCATAGAGTGCCAAAGAGATATTTACATTTCTTAGCTCTGTTCCTTCTTTTCCTCTGTCCTTTAGATATGCTTTGTTGAAGCAGAAGGCTGATTTTCTACTGTACTGGACTAGAAAGCTTCTGTCTTTTGATTTTCCTATGGGAGGTTGGGCAAAGTTGAGTTATTGAGAAAGTTCCTTTGGTTCTTACAGCTTTGCTGCTGGAAGGTGTTTTGGTGGTGCAATGAGTTGCTTAGTGCATACATTAGGGGTTACATATTGCCCCTTCTTCTGTTAGTTCCTTGAGTTGTTCAATTAAACAATTCGCTGAATTGTTCCCTATTAGTGTTCTTGATGTCCTAGGTCTTGTAGAAAGCTGAAACTGCATTATCTTTTGCATATAATTTCAAGTTTGGAGATGTTTGATATATGCTCAATATAGGAGGGAATGTTAAATCCTCCATCTTGCTGATTATATGAAAGAATTCATGAGCCCTTTAAAAAAATGTACTATGTTTCCTCTTCTCAAGGCAAGCCTTAGTTTTTTTTTAACTATATAAATGATTTCCTCCTAACTTTATCATCTCCCTTCTCTATAGAATGTTACCTCCTAAATGCTACAGAATATTTTTATTTTGCCCTTGTAGCCTCATCACCTAGCATATGACTTTCCCATGGTGAGTACATGATAAATGATTGATCAATGAGTCCAAGAGTGAAGGAATTGGTGAGCTAGTGAGTGAAAGTGTCCACCTCCTAATGAATGCATACTATATGAATGAATTGTCTTCATTAAATATTTCTTTTGTTAAGGGCTAAAATCCTAGCTAAACTGTCTAAAATCTAATGAGTGGTTGCCAATAAATTATAAGCTTTAGCAAGAATTAGACTTTTAAGCATTTATTAAGGAGAATAAGAATTTGGTAAAGAGAGAGAGAAAGGCCTACATTCATTTATCTATTAAAGGGGGAGCACATTTCTAGCTCCCTGCTCCACCAGTGTCCCAAGGAAAGAGAGCCAGACAGAGTGCTAGTCTCTTCCTTCTTCCTCCCACTACCCAACATCACTTCCTGATGCCAAAGAAAAGACTCCTGGTCTTGCCCTCAAAGACGTTCACTTCATGGGCAGAACTCTTCTACAGTAAGTCTCCAGCAGGTGGTGTCATTCCAATCGTAACACTATATTGGTTTAGGATCACAGAATTCTATATTTAGAATCAAAGATGGAAGAGACCTTAGAATTCATGTATTTCACATTTCCATTTTATAATTGAGAAAATGGTGAAGTTGGCATGAAAAGTGAATTTTTCAAGATTACAAGGGTGAGTGAAGAGGCATGATTCAAATCCAAGTGTTTTATTTGAATGCTAACACTCTTTATCCTTTCTCTCCCTCTTCTTATTCCTTCCTCTCTCCTTCCCCCTATCTTTGCCCTTCTTCCTTCATTTTTATTCCTATGCTTCTATCTAAATTTTTTTTCCTCAAATCTATCTATGCTGCCCCAGATTTTCTGCTAAACTCCAATATTGTACCTCCAACTTCTTTTTAGAAATCTCAAACTGGATGCCCAGTAGATGTCTTAAATTCAATATAACCTAAACTAAACTCATGATCTTTCTCCTGTAAAAAAAAAAATATTAATTTAACTTAATCTGAAAAAAATTTATAAATATGGGTTTTATGGAAAATTATATCTATATGAAAAATTATTAGTTTAGAAAAACTATTATTTGGGCCATAAATCCAATCTAGGTTGCCATTCAAATGTAAGAATATTTTAGCTAACTAGGGCCAAATCTTACTGGGGGGCTAATCTGACTGGAAGACTAATCTGGGGACTTTTGACTGTCTGACTATCTGACTGCTATTAATTTAATATGGGCCATTTATAAATTTCCCCCACACTTGCAGGGCTCCCAAATTGATAAGCAAAAGATTAAGAAGCCTCTTAATTAAATTATCAAAGCAGAATTTATTTATAAAAATCAATGTAAAAGATAAGGGTTAAGAAATGCAAATTATACAACCTATCTGTTTTTAATATAATAAGGGCCCAGTTGTGTGGTCTCTTGCCTTAGGGTATGCTCCAGCTTTCTCCAACTTGCACTCTTTTTCTCCTTCACTCTTTCACTTCTCAGCTCCTTTCTTCTAACTCCAAACCCCTTTCATTTTGTCAACCCACCTTACTATCTAACTTTCCTCTCTGTACTGCTGCGCTGAACTCCTGTGTTTCTGTCTCACTGACCTCTCCTTCCATTCTCCTAGTGCTCCAGTGTCCTTCAGCCTCCTTGTTCTCAGCTTTTTCTTCATCTCCCAAACCCTCTCTTTACATAGCCTCAGTCTCCTTAGCATCCTTGTAGCAGTCCCCTTTCTGTCTGTTCCTCCCTTACAGTCTTCTTAATCTTCTGCCCTCCCCCTTCATTGTCTTCTCCCTTGTATATGCCTCTCTGCATGTCATTAAGCCGAATAAGCTTTTTTTTTTTTTTTAACAGGACAATGAGGGCTAAATGATTTGCCTAGGGTCACACAGCTAGTAAGTGCTAAGTGTCTGAGGCTGTATTTGAACTCAGGTCCTCCTGAATCCAGGGCCAGTGCTTTATTTACTGCGCCACCTAGCTACCCCGGAATAAATTTTTGATAATTTACTTTTTCTCCTACTGTTTATTTTGTAATTAAACTTTTGGCATTTTATTTTCATAGTACCCAGTCTGGTACATAGTAGCCACATACAAAAATGATAGTTTGAGAGATAGATAGATAGATAGAGAGATAGAAAGACTTACTTTCTATGAGCTAGACAAAGAGGCAAATTCTAGGGATACAAATGCAAGTAAATAAGACAGTATCTGTGCTTAAGAAGCTTATATTCTATGGGTTAAGACAACTTGAAAGAGAAGGTTCAAAGTGAAAGTGGGGAACAGGAAGTGCAAGGAAATTGGTAAAGGGGAGGAAAAGAGTTCCAGGGTCTGGAGTTCAGAAAGGTGGAGCATTGCTAGGAACCCTCCCAAAATAATGGTTTTAGTGGACACTCAATAACACAATAATCAGAAGACAGAGAAGATTTATGAAAATATTTCTTATTTCCCTGGGATTGATGTTGATGATGATAAGATAGAGTCAGTTATTCAATTAATCTGTCTATCAGATAAAGAGATTGATAAGCAGACTGATTAGTGGAATAACTGACTGTGGACCCCAGCATTTATCTGTTGTGATAGTAAATTTTAAAATTTGGTCATCATTGAACACCAAAAGTAGGAGAGATATTGCAGTATTTCTAATTCTATCTGCCTATTGTAAAGTGCTTATTTTATAGAGAATATTTAATTCCAAGTGATCAAATCTATGCTTTACTAACATGTTTCACATTTATTATGCTTTGTTTCATGTTGATGAAATTATTAAACAGTTAAAACATTTGAATCAATATTAAAATGAAGAACAACTTCTTTTTTTGGAGCAGCTTCCTGAAGTGGGGCAGAGTGTAGGTCCTGGAGTTCATATCACTAGCAGTTTGAAACCCACCTCTGCCAATTATTAGCTATGTTCCAGGGAAGGTCATTTCATCCCTCTTGTCCTTAGTATTCTCATTTATAAAATGGGGTTAATAACACATACATTAATTACAACTTAGACTTGTTTAGAAGAACATACTTTATGAAGCATAATGGTAATGAGAAAGGTAAATTATTATTTTGTAAATGTTAATATTAGAAACACTGGGAACACAAGATGAGAAAAGGAAAGGAAAATAAGGGACAGAGATTTATATAAATATCCACAATAATATTTATTTATTTATTTTCCTGCAACAAAGATAGACATGCTATCTTGAGCAGTTGCAATGTTCATACTTTTAATAAATCATAATTTCTTTGATATAATACAGTAATGTCCAACTTCTCAATTTTTTCAGAACAGCATATAGTGTCACATTAGGCCAACTTTATGATAAATAAGATTTTGTATTTTGTTATGGTGGTTGCCTTTTAGTTCTGAAACAGTTATTTCATCATTTTATATGAACTCCCAGTATGGAAACTCCATACACTGAAGCAGATGAGAACACACACATATGTGTGTGTGTGTGTGTGTGTGTGTGTGTGTGTGTGTGTGTGTATGGTTAGCCTGGGGAAAATGAGAGAAGAAATTATTTGGCCACTGTAATGCAGCTAGTAAATGTCATCAGTAGAACTTCAACTCAGTTTTTTCTTACTACAACAATAGGATCTTACTTGCTATTGTAACGATTGGAATGACGCCACCTGCTGGAGACTTACTGTAGAAGAGTTCCACCCATGAAGCGAAGGTCTTTGAGGGCAAGACCAGGAGTCTTTTCTTTGGCGTCAGGAAGTGACGCGGGCTAGTGGGAGGAGGAAGGAAGAGATTGGCGCTCGCTTTGTGGCTCTTTCCTTTGGACTCTGGTGGAGAGCGGAGCTAGAAATGTGCTCTCGCTTTAATAGATAGGAATCTAGGCCTTTTTCTCTCTCTTAACCAAATTCTTATTCTCCTTAATAAATGATTAAAGTCGAACTCTTGCTAAAGCTTATAATTTATTGGCAACCACTCATTAGATATTTTAGACAGTTTAGCTAGAATTTTAGCCCTAAACACTATACCACTCTGTCTTCCCAAGTTTTTTTTTTTAAAGAAACTATTTAGTGTATATATGTATATGTACATGTATATGCATATTTTATATGTATGTATGTGTATATACTTATACCATATAGATACACACATGCGTACAATACATATATATGAGTTTATATACACACCCATTATATAAATATATATATATATGTACACTATATAGTATATATTAATATTATAGGTGTGTATATAAACTCACATATATGTGTGCATGTGTGTATGTGTATGAAAGAAAAATATATCCCACGATGAACATCATTTTAGGTTATTTATATGCTATTTCTTATGTTAAAATGCATATAAATTATATATGTATATATGTAATAAATATAAAACTTAAAGTTATGCTAATTGCTTTTCTGTTTTGTTTTTATTTAGTTACCATATGTAAGCATCATCCACTGTTAACCGGTTAAAATGCTTCACTGCTTGGAAAATAGCTAAAAGTAATATCATTTGAATGATAGTTGGGTTCTATTTTTTTTTTAAAGCAATAAAAGAAAAACTTCAAAAACATTGTTTCTTCCACTGTCACAAAATGAAGACTTTTCCATTATCACGTAAAATGCAGCAAACTTGTGTCCACATTTGGACTAGTTGAATAAATAGCTTCCATGAGTTTAAGTTTGGAATATTTGTTAAAAATAAATAATAACACTTGATTCTATGAAGGACATTAAAGAGGTCTTTGAATAATGAAGGGAACAGTAGAAATTAAATAAACCTGATAGCTTTTATTTGTTTTATTGCCAAGATATTTTATGGCTCGACAGCGGTTGCAGTGTTTCCCTAATTTTTGCTATAAAAGGGAAGTAAAACAACAGTTTATTGTGGCAATACTTCATATTGGCCTACTTCTGTAAATTGTCTTTAAGCTCTAGGGTAAAGACGAGAACATTCATGTTTTTAAATTGGATCCAAAAGCTGTTTCTATGCTGTAGTAGCTAGGGCATAAATTGCTACACGGAGACTATCGGATATGTCTCAACATATTGCTGCTCAGCAAATTGTAAACATTTTGGGGCTTTTTTTACTTTCCACCATTTTAGTTAGAGTTTCTGCTGAATGTTTTAAGGGTACACTATAAGTCATTACAATTTTTTAATTCCCCAGAAAGTTATCCTGCTAGTTCACCTTCCATATCTCATAATTCCATTTTGTCAATTTTCAAGGTATTTTCTAAAGGTTAATGAAGTCACACAGCATCTCTATTGGGAAGACTGGCAACAAGAAAGGAAGTTAAAAAGCATTAAGCAAATTGTCCATATTAAAATTATGGATGAGTGGATAACTATGAAATCATTATGATAGTAGACACCTTATTTGAAGACAATAATAGCTCTCAATTACACAGTACTTTAAAATTTGTAAAAAAAAATACAAATATTATCTCATCTGCACAAAAATACAGACAGTTGTGTTATTATCACCCTTATTTTACAGATGGGAAAACTGAGGCTGAGACAATTATTTGTCCAGTATGACACAAATAAGCAAGTTTCTGCGTCTGAATTTGAACTCAAATTTTTGTGATTTCTAATCCAGCACTCTTTTGACTGTACCACTTAGTTTTCTCATAATATGAATGGTGATGAGACTTAGCTTTTGTTCTATATTCTCCCAAGATACAACATCACAGAATTTCAGTTGGAAGGGAACTTAGAAACTGTCTAGTCCAATTTGTACCCAAACAAATATCCCCTATCAGACCAATGGCAATCAGTCTTTAAATGAATCTTTCCATTGATGGGGACTTCCTTGCCTCCTGAGGTAGCTCACTACATTCCAAACACATGTCCAGAGGAATGAAATATACATCAATCCTCTTAGGAGCAGCTAGTAGGAACAGTGAGTAGAGAACTGGACCTGGATTCAAGATAAACTGAGCTCAAATTCATCTTTAGTCACTGCAGTATCATTCTGGATAAGCCACTTGACCTCCATTTGACTCAATTTCTTCATCTCTAAAATGCAGAAAATAATAACACCTACATCCTCAGGTTATTATGAGGATAAAACATGATAATAAATATAAAGCACTTAGCACATTGCCTTACTTTGTAGTAAGTGCTAAGTAAATAATAACTATTCTTATTATTCAAGAGATGTCCAACTCTCATTGGAATGTGGCATATTTTGTCAAATGTATTATTTGAGGTTGTTTTGCTGGGTCTTCTCTCTCTCTCTCTCTCTGTCTCTTTCTGTCTCTCTCTGTCTCTCTCTCTCTCTATATATATATATACATATATATTCATACACACACACACACACACACATATATATATATATATTTGTTTTGTGGGGCAATGAGGATTAAGCATCCTGCTCAGGATCATACAGTTAGTAAGTGTGTCAAGTGTCTGATTCCAGATTTGAACTCAGGTCCTACTGAATCCAGAGCTGATATTTTATCCACTGTGCCACCTAGCTGCCCCCCCTTTCTATGTTTTAATAAATGGTTAATAGTTTGGTAATTCATGGAGTAATTCTTATGTAAAAAAATAAATTGTATTATTTAGAATAGTTTTCTTTCTTTCCTTCCTTCTTTCTTTCTTTTTCTTTCTTTTTGATAAGGTGTTGGGAACAATAGAAGGAATCCTTATTCCTAGCTTAAAGATTTATCACAGCAACATAAGTCATTTTCATTCATTTCTTCCTTGACAGCAAATGAAATTCAAACTCAATAAATATTTCTTAAACACCTACTATGTATCATACACTAGGCTAGATGCTGAGATACAATGACAAAAATGAAATTACCTCTTTCTACAGGAGTTAAGACTCTATCTATAGACTGAACTGCTTTAAAAGTGTTTTCTTAAGGAACATGAGACCTTTATCCTTAAAGAAGCCTTTTACACAATTTAATATTACAATTAACATTCTGCAAGCTTCTTATTCAGTTTACCATAAACATATTGACTCTATTTTGCACACTGTTTCAAGGTAAGTTAATTTACACTTTCCTTGCTTTTGTACCCAACTATTTACCATGCTTCTTTCCAGTCTCAGTATTCTTTACCCAAATTTTGCATAATAAAATTGGATTGCAAAGACCAGAAATGCCACAGTTTTCTATTAAGGAGTGGATAAAAGATATTAAAGAATAATTATCTAATAATTCTTAGACTCTAGAGCAAGATGAAATCTTCAGAAATTTAGCTGTCCAATCTTTTTATCAAACACATGAAGACATGGAAAGTCTGAGTATTTGTATTGGGTCAAAGTCAAATAGAGTGTGAATGCATAGTCAGGATTTGAATACAGGTCCACTAAATTAAAGTCAAGGATGCTTACCACTAAATTATGGAGTTTCTCTATGATATTTGTGACTATGAGCCAAATAATTGACATTTTGCTACCTGAGGCAGCCAGGTGGCAAGAAGGATGATGAACCCAGAGTCAGGAAGACCTGAGCTCAAATCTGGCTTGCCAACCTCTGCTCGTCTCAGTTTCTTCATCTGCGAGAAGAAATTAATAATAGCCCCTACCTCCAAGGGTGGCAACATTATAAGAAATGATGTTTGTAATTAATATCTTAGAGATATAATCCTGACTTTCCTTCATTCCAAAGCCCTTCTTGATAAAATAAAGTCAACTTTCCTTGCTTCTGGTCAGTGCTATAAAGTTATAAGATAAGATAAGATACTCTACTTGGCCCTGGTCTCAGCTATAAAATTTTAGGAATCTTGATAAGATAAGAAGGACCCTTTTAAATTATTGTTACGGCAATACAAATTTGGACTGGGGTGAAGATTAATAGTTAGTCTTAGATTTAGGGGGGTTGCCATAATCCTTTCATTTTAATATAGCCTACCTCCAAATTAAGTTGATGAATCAGAAGACATCCCTCAAGAACATCTCCTCTTTGAATGGTATATAACCTGCGACCCCCCACCCCCATTCCAACCCCACCATTAAGGATCTTTTGGTCTGAGAGAGATTTCCAAATAATCATCCTTTTGTTAATATCTTGATGGCATATTAATAAAATGAACACATTATCCAGAAACCATGTCTCATATTTTTAATCTGAAGTTTTCTAAAAATACTTTTCTGTGGCCAAACCCCTATGGAATGAAAACCTGGAGGAACTCATTCCTCAATGATTAACACAATCCTCCCTGGCCATAACCTTCCCATGCCAGCAATTCTTAACCTCTAGATGTCATCATTCAAAATCCTTATCCTTCCTCCACTACCAGGTACCTTACTACCATCCCCCTCACAACTGCTTCCTCCATCCCTGGACAATGTCCGCATTCTAAAGCTGCTCATCCTTTACATGTTGACTCATTTCCCTGATTCACCAGTGGATCAAAATGGGGACTTGGAATATTCCTTTCTCTCCATTTCCTTTCTTTCCATTTTGGAGTTTGTTTTTTTTTCCATCACAATAATCATCTTAATTAGCTCTCCTCTTTTGAGGTTCACTCAACCTATAACTACCACCTTATCAAAATTCTGATGTTTCCTGTCTACCAGGACACTCCCTAATTTCCTTCAAGGATTTCAGTGACTCATTAGGTGTCTTTCTTTTCCTCAACTCCTGATCCCATATTAGGAGACTTGAATTTACATGCTGATATTCTCTCCAACATATGTTCTTTAATTTACTCTTCAAATGGCCTACACTTTCATCATCTTAGACACAAAGATGATCATACCCTTGATCTTGCCTCCACCCACAAATATATTATGTCCATGTTCATGAACTCTAAAATATTGTCTGATCTATTGCTCTTTCACTCTTTTCTCTCACCTCAAACTCTTTTTTTCTTTTTTTTTTTTCAAACTCTTCTCCATATCCACACTGTGATCTCTAATCCCTTAATACCTCACTTTCTTCCCTCTGTAGGTCATAAACTCTGAAGTAGATATACTCTTGTCTATTACCCATTTGACCCCTTTGGTCAACCAGTTCAACTCTACACTGTTGTCTTTTCTTTAGTGCCTTGAGACTATTATATCACCAATATTGCCCTGTCAAAACTCTTATATGAATCATTCTCACAATCTACTTCCTTCTCTTCTAAACATGCACTGATGACCAAAGTTGGAGAAAAAACATGAAATCTTCCTGACTGGATCCACCACAAATTGGTGTTACAGAACCTCAACCAGGCCCTCAGAGTTTCGAGGAAATACTTTTTATATTTTCCATTATTATCTATCTATCCATCTATCTGTTGATAATACTAATAAATTGGGAAAACATATTAAAAGCCTTCAATTGCCCTGGGCAGGGCATTGGGAGTTGGATAAAGGGTCAGGTAAAAGGGGACAGACAGTACAATTTCATCCTGAGAATCAATCATGCATAGGCAAACCTTCTTCTGTGAGGACTCTAGAATGTTTTCCATAAATCCTATATTTGAACACCCTTTGTATGGCACATGTCTCCCTGCTTCATATTTCTTTAGCTTTCATTAATGATAAGATTATTAAAAATATTCCCTTTTACATCTTTCAAGGAATCGTGCTACTCTCAGAGAAGATTCCCATTATGTGGCTGGACAGCAAAGCTGAATAGTTTATTTCTACAGCATGTTTTAATTGGTTCTACAGCAATTCTCTGTCTCTCCTGTAAAAAGCATTTACCTTTAGAACATTTGCTGTAAACTCATCCATTTCAGTTTACTTTGAAATGTTTTGCTTTATTAATTAAAATAATGAAAACATAGATATAATTGATTGCTTACTAAACATTCAGTCATAAAAAAAGCCTTCCTAAAGAGTAATCAAGGGTTCAGTAGTGGCTCCCTACACATTATTCTCTGCTTTGGATTCCTTCCCACTTCTAACCTCAATTTTCCATGGAAAGTGGGAGGAGACAATCTCAATAAGTCCAAATGAAAGGCCACATGCTTACCCACTCAGGAACCCAGATATCAGCACTGGTGTAGTATGGATGTGACATTTCCCAGATTGTGTCAAATCATCTCTGAATGTGTACCTGTAGAGCCCATTTGCTCCTGTTGTGATAATAATACACCTCCACACAAATCAACATTTCTACCAGATGGTTTCAAAATATTATTCCATTTCCTTTCGTCCCACCTTGTTTATGGTTGTGCAAGCATTGCTGAACAGACAGGAATTGCTGAGGAATACTTTGGCTTCTAACATGGTCCTGCTATGCCAACCATGTTGAGGCTTTTTAAATTCTGTTCTGGGAAAGTTCAATCGAGGAGTCACTGGAGAGAGAGAGCATGTTTTCTGCAGCTTGTATGGATAGTTCAGATAGGAGAAGAAACAGCAGAGAGATGAGGAAGATGTGTTGGTTAAGAGGTAACCCTGACATCCTCGACATCCATTAGCTGTTCCAAAATAATTCACGGTCTTCCTTGGTTTCCATGCTGAAAGTCTCCCATTAATGAATGACTTGAGTCTCTGGACAAGTAAAATAAGATGGTTGGTTTTGAGAAATAGGAGTAGAAAGTATTTGCTCTTATTGTATTTTCCTGATTTTATCCTATGGAATTTTATTTTATAGGAAATGTGTTTTCATGATATCAGTGCAATTACATGAAGTGTATGGTCAATAAATATGATTTAAATAGCCATTTTCTTCCTATAATGTGCTGGTTACTTGGGATAAATACAGAAAATTATAGACATCTTCTGCCCTCAAAAAAAAAAAAAAACTTACCTTTCCTTGGGGTGGGGTGCAGGAGCAATAAATTCAAGTATAAATAAATACAGGATATATAGAATTTTAAATAAACAGCAATTATTTGAAGAAGAACTAACACCTTTTTTGGGGGGGTGGGGTGGGGAGGTAATTGGCCCAGTGGATAGAGTGCTAGGCCTGTAGTTCAGAAGACTTATTCATCTTTGTGAATTCAAATAAGGCCTTAGATACCTAAAAGCTGTGTGACCTGGAGGAAGTCACTTCATCCTGTTTGCCTCTGTTTCCCCATCTGTAAAAGCCCAAATACGGTCACAAAGAGTTGGGCTCAAATAAAACAACTGAATAACAAAAAATACCTCCCAAAATTGGTGTGTGCAATATATACATGTGTCTATATGTATCCAAATGTGCATACATGGATGGCTATACATACACATGCATATACTTATATGATATGTAGGCTGTATATATTTTCAAATGATTGTGATCTTTCCCATTAAATTTTAAGTCTAATTTTTCTATTATTTTTACTTTTATTATAGCACCCAACAGTACCTGACAAATGATAGGCACATAATAAATTATTGATTGATAGATTGGTTATAGGAGAGGTAGGACATCCACCCTGTACAGAAGTCTTTTGGAGAGAAATTTAGAATAGAGACTCAGCATATGAATTTAAAAATATATAAGTCTAGAAGGATCAAAGAGGTATTATATCTATGTCTCAGATCTCCTTAAATAAATTACAGGTTTTGAAAGTATGCAAGTATACACCCATGTGTGTATATATACATATAAATGCATATAAAGTATGCCATTGTATGCCAAGAATTATTTTTACATATGTGTGTCTATGTATGTGTATGTACATATGTACACATACCTGGCATACAATGCTGGACACAATAGTCATTCCATTGATTCTAAGTGATTAGTTGAAATATAAAAAACAACTAACACCCAAATATTTCTGACAGTGTTCAGATCTTGAAAAAGAAAGAGGTTCCCACTATATAGTACAGGACTAGAGAAAGGATCATCATTATGTCTACTTAAGGATAACTCTGCCCTGAGAATTAATCACCGTACTTTGAGGAGCATGAGCCGTGCTGTTTATTTCACTTCCTGACCCCTATTTGATCCTTTCCCACCTGCACACCAGCTATTTTGCTCCTGCATTGATACCTTCCCTATTTTTCCCAGCTTCCTTTTATGTTTTGCATTCCTCTAGTAGTTTTAAACTCCCTGTCACTAGGAACTAGACTATTTTCTTGTTCTTTTTTTCCCAGTGCTTTTTGTAAGTGACTGGAACATAGTAAACTTTTAATAAATACTTTACATGTTCATCTATCTATCTATCTATCTATCTATCTATCTATCTATCTATCTATCTATCCATCCATCCATCTATCTATATACCTATATAGCCTCTATCTACTTATCCATTTACTTATCTTACCATCTAACAAAAAATGAGGGGTATAAGTGGACATTTCAATCCATGTTGAAATGACACTGTAGTGCTGTTGAAATTGGCCCCAATGGAATATTATAATAATGGTACATCTGAGTTCTATCATTTTATTTTGTTTTGAGAAGAGAGGTATTGAAAAAAGAGTTTTACATTTAAGATATAACTTATAACTTGGATTCTAGTCAAACCATCAAAGGTGTTTCTCACTTCTTAGATTTTTTTTTCTTTTCCTATTTCATTGTCTATATGTCAGTCAAAAATGTGCTGAGATGACAGAATTTGATGATAACTTTAAAAATTGTGTTTCTAATGAAGAATTGTGACTGCATTAAAGCTTTCTTTTGGTCAGATTAGTACCTAAGTATTGTCAGACTCATTCTGCCTGTCAGTCTGAAATGCAAGTACTGAATCAGTAATGTTTCTCAAAATCAGTTATGTTTATTACCTGTGTGATTCCACTGTGGTTGGCATAGAAACTCTTAGCAGAAGGGACAAGTACAGGAAAATTAAGAAGGTAATATCTATTTGGTTGCCTCTTGAATTACCATCTAGTACCTCTTATACCCTATAGGTATAAGGTATTAGGGTGAACTAAGTAGCATAGTAAATTGATTCCTGGACTTGGATTCAGAAAGACCTTAGTTCAAATGTTTACTCTGCCTCTCATTAATTTTGTGATCTGGGTAAATGATGTTACCTCTTTCAGCCTCAGTTTTTTTGTCTGCAAAAATGAGTATAATAATAGAAACTAACTCACAGGATGGCTATAAATATTAAGATAAATAGCAAGTGTAAATACTTATAGTCTCATATAAATGCTAGAATGATGATAATGATGGTGGTGGTGGTGGTGATAATTTCATACTTCCAGGTGATAAAATATCTCTGCTGAAAGTATCTGGTTATCCAGGACTCAACACTTTGGATTTCCATTCCCTCTGTATAGTACCCTATCCATTGGACTCCCCCCCCACCCCGATATTCTTCCTATAAAATTTTACTTTTCCATATCCTATTCTCCCAGTTTTTATCTTAGTAGTGTGATAAAGATGAGAAATTTTATTCATCTTGGAGTTAGGAGAATTGGTATACTCTTGACTGATCTTGCTTAATCTGTCATAGAAGGCAAAGTAGCAGATAAACATCTCTCTCTATTTGTCTATCTTTTTGCCTATATATGTGGCAGTATCCTATTTAATATACACACATATAAATATATGCATATGTAAACTTTAGATTAGTATCAATGATCCCATGGAATTTAACAATCTAGTACTGGGCATGAGCTCAACAGAAAGAATTATAAAATAAATGCGTCCATATTTCATACTCTGTGAAAGATAGCACAAATTTTACAGGGGAGGTATAAGAAGCTAAGGCAGAATAAAAGAATCTTAGAATTAGCAAGTACACCAGAAGCCTTCTGTACCAACCAGGTCCTGAATAGAAATACTTACTTAAATATGGAGAGGGGAGTATACAGAAAAGAGCAACCAATGTAATGAAGAGCCTTGTCTATATATGTAAGAAATATTATGGAGGAATAATTAAAAGCCTTTATTCTGATTGGATATTAGACAATGGTGAAGCATTCATAAAGACTTGGTATTTACAGGCATTAACACCTGGAAAAATGGCATAACCTAAAAGAAAAAGTGGACAAATTTAGAGAAATGATGGACTTTGGGGGAAATACAATCATTTTCATTTGAAGCAAGTTAGTTTGAAATTCCAAGAGGAAATCTAGGTGGTAAGATCCAAAGGAAATTTGCGGATGTACTAGAGTTCATGAAAAGATTAGAACTAAATTTCTGTATATTCATGTATGCTGTGTGTATGTTTATATATGTACATTTGGGATTTGTCTCCCTAGTACAACATTCTAAGCCATGCCAGTAGAAAAGACCACCAAATTACTCCAAGTATAATAAAACCTCCTGTATTTAAACATCTCACAAGAGGGGAAAGCTGCTATGTCCTGAAACAGCTGCCTCAGCTTTTAGACAGCAATCCAATTAGAAAAATCAAATTCTTCTTACCCATGACAGCTCCCCACCCATAAGACTTTTCTTCTTCAAGTTAATCATCATCAATTCCTCCAACTGATCCTTCCTTTTGGCAAGGTTTCAGGTCCCTTTACAACTTGTGCATTCTTTTTTTGGTCAAGCTTCAGCTTATCGATTTCCCAGACTTGACCACAATAATATTTCTGTTTTAACTTAGTAATAGTAACACTTTCTCTTTCTGGACACACAAAGAGAAATACCCAAAATACAAAATAACCATGCCAATACCTATCTATGATGAAAGCAAAATAATTTGTACACATAATGAGTGTCATTGCTCATTCACTCATACAACTACCATTTAATGAATGCCTACTATGTGAAAGACACTCTGCAGAATATAAAGATAAATGAGACAAGATTCCCTCCCTCCAGGTATTTATAGTCATGACAGAGAAAATGAGATATGTACAAAGCTATAATACAAGGGAACAAATGAGAAGTGATTGATAACATTTGTTTTTCTTTGTGAAAGAAAATCTGATATATCAGTGAAAGTGACTTAAATAGCAGAGAAACATTTGAAAACAATTCTGAAATGTGAAGGTCTTGTAAAGGTTATGATGATCTAAATAAAACTGCCACTGAGTGATTAAGCAGGACAGACTGTACCTTCTAGTGCAGATCACTTGGAGGAGTTACCACACCTTGTATTTAACACAGAAAGATATCTTTTTATTTATGTTGTTCCTTGCTTTCTTAGTAGTCTAAAAGACAGTAATTTATGTGAAATTGCAAAAAGAAAAGTTCGTTCTAGAGATGCAGCAAGTCTTTGAGAAGAATGTTGTTATTCAGTTGTGTCTAATTCTTTGTGACCTCATGAACCATAACACACCGGTCCCTTTTGTCCTCCACTATGTCCTGAAATCTGTCCAAAAGCATATTCACTGTTTCCATGATGCTATCTTTTCCCATTGTTCCCTCCTCCTTTTGCCTTCAGTCTTTCTCAACATTTTTTCCCAATGAGCCCTGTCTACTCATTATGTGGCTAAAGTATTTAAGCTGCAGCTTCAGTATTTGCCCTTCCAGTGAATAGTCTGAGTTAATTTCTTTAAGTATTGACTTTTTTGATGTCCTTGCTGTCAAAGAGACTGCTAAATGTCTTATTTAGAACCACAATTCAGAATTGTGAACTCTGCAGGCTTATCTTTCTCTATTTTCCAATTGTCACATCCATACTTTGCTACTGGAAATGCCAAATCTTTATCAGAAAGATGTCTCTGCCTTTTTGTATGCTGTTCAGATTTTCCATAACTTTCATTGCAAAAATCAAGCATCTTTTAATTTCATGGATGCATTCACTGTCTACAATGATCTTTGAGCTCAAGAATATAAAATCTGATACTGCTTCCCTTTCTTCTCCTTTTATTTGCCATGAAGTGATGGGACCAATTGCTAAGATCCTAGTTTTTGTGATTAACTTCAAGCCAGCTTTTACACTCTTTACTTTTACCTTCATCAAAAGGTTTCTTAATTCTTCTTCACTTTCTGCCATCAGAATTGTATTGCCAGCATATTTGAGACTGTTGGTATTTCTCCCGGAAGCCTTAATTCTGGCTTTTGATTCATCCACCTCAGCAACTGAATAATATATTCTGCATATAATTTAAATAAATAAGGTGCAATATTACTTTTCCAATATTAAATCAATAAATTGTTGCAGGTGTGGTTCTTTTTTTTTTTCATTTTTTTTGAGCTACAAACAGGTTCCTCAGGAGACAAGTAAGATGATCTGATACTCCTATCTCTTTGAGGATTGACACATTTTGTTGTGATCCATGCAGTCAAAGACTTCAGTATGTCCATGAAGCAGAGATAGATTTTTCCCCCAGGAACTCCCTTATTTTCCCTGTAATCCAGTGAATATTGGGAATTTTGTCTCTAGTTCTTCTGACACTTTGAACACCAGCCTGCTCTTCTGACAATTTTTGGTTCATATATTGCTGAAGCTTAGCTTGCATAATCGTAAACATAACCTTGCTGGCATGGGAAATGAGCACAATTATTCAGTAATTTGAACGTTTTTCAGGATTGCCTTTTTTATAATTAGGACACAAACTGATCTGTTACAATCCAGTAGCCACTGTTGAATTTTCAAATTTGTTGGCATATTGAATCCAGCACTATGACAGCATCACCTTTTAGGATTTTAAATAACTCAGCTAGAATTCTGTCACCTCCACTAGCTTTATTGTTAGGAATTCTTCCTAAGGCCCATTTGACTTCATTCTCTGGGATATCTGGCTCTAGATCAGTAGCCTAATGAACTTTATAAGTGATAGTGACAATATCTTTCTTGTATAGTTCTTCTATTGTATTCTTGCTACCTCATCTTCATCTCTTCTACTTCTGTTAAGTCCCTACCAATTTTTTTTCTTTTATCATGTCCATTTTTCCATGAAAGTTTCCCTTGATGTCTAATTTTCTTGAAGATATCTTGTCTTTCCCATCCTATTGTTTTATTAAACTTCTTTTCATTGTTCATTTAAGAAAAATCTCCTTATCTCTCTGATATTCTCTGGAATTCTCCATTTAGTGGGGTATGCCTTTTGATTTATTTCTCTTTTGTTTTTCTTCTTTCCTCAGCTATTTGTAAAGCCTCATCAGAAGCCATTTTCCTTTTTTGCTCTTTTCCTTTAAGGAGTTTTTTTGTTGCTGTCTTCTATAAAATATTGTGAATCTCTATTCATAGCTCTTCAGACACTTAATCAATCAGATCTAATCCCTTAAATCTATTCACCATCTCCACTTCATATTCAAAAGGAATATTATTTAAATCATTTTTTGGGTCTGATGTTCTTCCCTACTTTTTTCAATTTAAGTCTGGATTTTGCAATAAAAAGCTGATGATCTCAGTTCCAGTTAGCTCCAGATCCTGTTTTGATTGTCTATATAGAGCTTCTCCACCTTTGGCTACAAAGTTTATAATCAATCTGATATTGATATTGACCATCTAGTAATGTCCTTGTACAGAGTCACCTTTTGGATTGTTCAAAAGTGTTTGTTATAATCAGCGACTTATCTCGACAAAACTTTACTATTGCCTGCCCTGCTTCATTTTTACTTCATGGGCAAAATTCCCTGTTATTCAAATTATCTTTTTATTTACTACTTTAGCATTCTGATCCCCTATGATGAATGTGACACTTTTTTGGTGTTATTTCTAGAAGATATTGTAGGTCTTCATAAAAGTGATCAACTTTGGTTTCTTTGTCAGCAAGTACTAAGAGCATAAACTTCTTATTACTGTAATAATTAACAGTTTGCCTTGGATTTGAACAGATATCATTTTGTTATATTGGAAATTATATCCCAGTACTGTTTTTCTTATCCTTAATTGGCTGTGAGGGTTACTCCTGTAACGATTGGAATGACGCCACCTGCTGGAGACTTACTGTAGAAGAGTTCTGCCCATGAAGCAAAGGTCTCTGAGGGCAAGACCAGGAGTCTTTTCTTTGGCATCAGGAAGTGACACAGGCTAGTGGGAGGAGGAAGGAAGAGACTGGCCCTCAGTCTCACTCTCTTTCCTTTGGACTCTGGTGGAGAGCGGAGCTAGAAATGTGCTCTCCCTTTAATAGATAGGAATCTAGGCCTTTCTCTCTCTCTTTACCAAATTCTTGTTTTCCTTAATAAATACTTAAAAGTCTAACTCTTCCTAAAGTTTATAATTTATTGGTGACCACTCATTAGATATTTTAGACAGTTTAGCTAGAATTTTAGCCCTTAACAGATGGCTGACCAGGAAGAGGAAAGCTAAACCTCAGTCTTCTGATCTTCTGGTTGGGTAAGAAATTTCCCCTCCCTCTCCCTTTAACTAAGTACTGGCATACTGGCTGTGTTTTCCCCTTAAATTTTTTCAAATGGACCTTTTAAACTCCCTAATTACCCTATTTTTGATTTTAGTCTGTTTAACCAGACAAATGGGAGATAAGATCATGTTAATGCTGTGTTTTTGTGGATTTTCTATTTTTCTTTTTATTTTTGTTAAAAGAGCCAGCAACTTACTCACACAAGGAAATATCTCTCCCTCTCCCAACCATGCTTTTTCTGAGAAACCTGAAGAGATTCCTGCAGCTTTTCCCAGTTCTAACACTAATTGTTGCTCTAATTTTGCATGCCTGGAGGCAATGACCCACCCTCTAGAAGCTTTTAATCCCCTAGCACCTGGAGGCAAAGTAGGGGAAGAGGAATCCAGGCCTGAGTTAAAAATCAAGTCTGATTCAAATTGTGCTGGTCCCTCCCCTCTTCTCCAGACCCCACCCTCTACTCCTCCCATGGCCAAGCCCATTGCTTCCCCTGCCTGGGAAGTCTAGAGATCTGATGCACATGCTCAACTTTCTCTAACTACATTTGCAGCTTCAGGCTCAGCCCTTCCCCAGCCTGGCTGTGCTTCTGAGACAACCTTAGAAAACCCTTTAAATTCCAGATATACTTGTTTTGTTCATAATTTTGCTAACCTGCTTTTGTCTTTAATTAGTAATCTTATAAAGCATTTGTATGGTGAAAAGGCTGACAGACAATATAGAGGGGTTAAAGAAGAAAAACTTAAGCTGAATAAGAATGACAACCATCAACATAGTTCAAGACTCTGCTTCTTTTGCCATGGAAGGGTATATATTGTACAGAAATGTAGAAGTAAGGGGCAAGGTATTGATATGAGTGTTGGGGATTTTACATATCGGGATCAAAAGTGTTCTGAATTCACTCAGAGTGATAGTATCAGTTCAGAGGTTACATAGGATTTCTATGCTATTACATCTACATTTTGAAATTAATGGTATGGGTTTATTTTCATAGAGATTTTCATGCTTTTGAGATTGTGTCTTATACTTAGTTTTTAAAACAAGGAGAATATTTGTAAAAACTTTTTAGTCATGTGATCAAGTTTATATTTTATAATACTCTTATTAATATTAAGTTCATTCTCATTTAGATTTCCTTAGTTTGAATTTCACTGTCTTTTATTGTTCCATGCGTATTTTCTTCTATTCATTTATCTAATTTAAAAAAATTGCAAGATGGTTTTGATTTCATAATACAATGTTAATTCTAGGAGTATTGCGCTCCCATATTCTGAGTTGTTTGTTTTTGTTATTTTTCTCAACTGATTATTTGATCAAATTCTTTAAAGCATTTCCCTGGCAAATTGGTTGCCATGGCAAGTGTAAATTGATTCCAGAAGTATTATTTTTGATAAGCATATTCCAAAAAAAAAAAAAATAGGGGGAACATTTGTAAAAGTTTTCTTTGTTCAAAAAAAAGTTTTCTTTGAGATTCTGTTGTGCTTTAACTTGTATTTAAATATGTTCTGATTTTTCACAAAAGTAATTGTATACTATGTTAAAAAAGGGGTATTATTTGAAATTGTTGCATAATTATATATTATATTCTGAGTCAAGATGCATTCACATTTTTTGCAATCATTTATTATCCTCAATTTTAAATCCATATGAGACTTGGATTATGGGAATTTATCATTTAAGACATTAATTGCCTTTATTCTGAGTTATCAGATGCCAGTTGGCCAAGATGCCATCCAATCACAAGAGGAATACTTGCAAGAGCAGACACTGAACTGTCACATGAGGGGAGACATGCATGAAGTCAAGGTATGGCCGAGGGAACGGCTTTTGACTAATGTTGAGGTTGGATTCTCTTGGTTTAATATTTTATTTTATTTTTCCTCACAATATTGTACAGATGGCTGGAAGTATTGATCCCACCCATCTCATTCTTGTTAAGGGCTAAAATTCTAGCTAAACTGTCTAAAATAGCCAATGAGTGGTCGCCAATAAATTATAAGCTTTAGCAAGAGTTAGACTTTTAAGCATTTATTAAGGAGAATAAGAATTTGGTAAAGAGAGAGAGAAAGGCCTAGATTCCTATCTATTAAAGGGAGAGCACATTTCTAGCTCCGCTCTCCACCAGAGTCCAGAGGAAAGAGAGCGAGCCTGAGCGCCAGTCTCTTCCTTCCTCCTCCCACTAGCCCGCGTCACTTCCTGACTCTTGGTCTTGCCCTCAAAGACCTTCCCTTCATGGGCAGAACTCTTCTACAGTAAGTATCCAGCAGGTGGCGTTATTCCAATCGTTACAGTCCCCCCTGTTGTTACTCAAGAAACAAAATATTTCCTTGATGGAACAGTAAAAAGAATATAATAACTATTGCTAACTAATAATATGTGAACAACAATATAGAAAAGGAAGAGAGGAAAGTTTTGTCCAGAGGGGCGATTTTTTTTTGTCCTCATGAACCGACGCTTTGACATTAGTCTTGCAAAGGGAGGGCCTCTGCAGAGAATACATGTTACAGATGGTGTATATTATAACAGAAAGAGAAAAAAACAACAAAAACAACAAATCAAAACTGTTCATTTAAAGTCTCTGAAAGTCTTTTCTCAGATGTCCTCTAGGTGTAGTCGTAGAATGGAAGTCTTTTCAGGGGTTGATGTGTGGATACTGGTAATCAGCCAGGAAATTTCCTACAAAATTGAGCTTAACACAACTTTAAAATAGCTTTGTCAATAATCAAATCCAACAATGAAAGTTCTCAAAAACATGTCTAAGGGAATTCAGAATCTTAGTTGTTACACATGAAACATATAATAAAACAAAAATTGAACCATTCTTTAAAATTATAATATTACTATAGTCCCCCCCTTATGGAGGGTAATTGAGAAGACAATTGCTGCGATATTAATTATTAAAAATAATTTTTTATCTTTGTTTCATCACTTTTTGCATCATCTGCCTAATTATCCTCATGCCATTATGAGAAATTTAAAAATCTAATATAATTGGTAACAGGTGTCAAGGCCAAATTCAACACTGTATTTATCATGACACCTGAGATAATTATGGGGGTTACCATAAAAGAACAGAGAAATGATGGGATATGAGCATTCCCACACTTGAGCAATATGTACTGCCCATACAGTATGCCAGGCTTAAAATAGGTGGATGGAATATATGTCCATGCCACCGAACATATTGGAAGAAACTGAGTCAGACTTAATCAGATGCATGGGATTGAGATGGTCCATGGCATCAGGCATATAGGAGGGAGCATAGAAGCCAGGTGTAGGAGCGAGATGGGTGGGATGAATACTTCCAGCCATCTGTACAATATTGTGGGGAAAAATAAAATAAAATATTAAACCAAGAGAATCCAACCTCAACATTTGTCAAAAGCCGTTCCCTCGGCCATACCTTGACTTCATGCATGTCTCCCCTCATGTGACAGTTCAGTGTCTGCTCTTGCATGTATTCCTCTTGTGATTGGATGGCATCTTGGCCAACTGGCATCTGATAACTCAGAATAAAGGCAATTAATGTCTTAAATGATAAGTTCCCATAATCCAAGTCTCATATGGATTTAAAAATTGAGGATAATAAATGATTGCAAAAAATGTGAATACATCTTGACTCAGAATATAATATATAATTATGCAACAATTTCAAATAATACCCCTTTTTTTAACTTAGTATACAATTACTTTTTTGAAAAATCTGAACATATTTAAATACAAGTTAAAGCACAACACAATCTCAAAGAAAACTTTTACAAATATTCCCCTCTTTTTTTTTTTGGAATATGCTTATCAAAAATAATACTTCTAGAATCAATTTACACTTGCCATGGCAAACAATTTGCTAGGGAAATGCTTTAAAGAGTTTGATCAAATAATCAGTTGAGAAAAAATAACAAAAACAAACAACTCAGAATATGGGAGCACAATACTCCTAGAATTAACATTGTATTATGAAATCAATACCATCTCTCCATTTTTTTTTTAAATTAGATAAATGAATAGAAGAAAATACACATGGAACAATAAAAAACAGTGAAATTCAAACTAAGGAAATCTAAATGAGCATGAATTTAATATCAATAAGAGTATTATAAAATATAAACTTGATCACATGACTATAAAAAGCTTTTAAAAATATTCTCCTTGTTTTACAAACTAAGTATAAGACACAATCTCAAAAGCATGAAAATCTCTATGAAAATAAACCCATACCATTAATTTCAAAATGTATATGTAATAGCATAGAAATCCTATGTAACCTCTGAACTGATACTATCACTCTGAATGAATTCAGAACACTTTTGATTCCGATATCTAAAATCCCCAATACTCATATCAATACCTTGCTGTTTACTTCTACATTTCTGTAAAATATATATACTTCCATGGCAAAAGAAGTGGAGTCTTGAACTATGGTGATGATTGTCATTCTTATTCAGCTTAAGTTTTTCTTCTTTAACCCCTCTATATTGTCTGTCGGACTTTTCACCATACAAATGCTTTATAAGATTACTAATGAAAGACAAAAGCAGGTTAGCAAAATTATGAACAAAACGAGCATATCTGGAATTTAAAGAGTTTTCTAAGATTGTCTCAAAAGCACAGCCAGGCTGGGGAAGGGCTGAGCCTGAAGCTGCAAATGCAGGTAGAAAAAGTTGCGCATGCGCATCAGATCTCTGGACTTCCCAGGCAGGGGAAGCAATGGGCTTGGCCATGTGAGGAGTAGAGGGTGGGGTCTGGAGAGGAGGGGAGGGACCAGAGCAATTTGAATCAGACTTGATTTTGAACTCAGGCCTGGATTCCTCTTCCCCCACTTTGCCTCCACGTGCTAGGGGATTAAAAGCTTCTAGAGGGTGGGTCATTGCCTCCAGGCATGCAAAATTAGAGCAACAATTAGTGTTAGAACTGGGAAAAGCTGAGGGAATCTCTTCAGGTTTCTCTGAAAAAGCATGGTTGGGAGAGGGAGAGATATTTCCTTGTGTGAGTAAGTTGCTGGCTCTTTTAACAAAAATAAAAAGAAAAATAGAAAATCCACAAAAACAAAGCATTAACATGATCTTATCTCCCATTTGTCCGGTTAAACAGACTAAAATCAAAAATAGGATAATTAGGGAGTTTAAAAGGTCCATTCGAAAAAATTTAAAGGAAAACACAGCCAGTACACCAGTACTTAGCAGTTAAAAGGGTAGGGGAAATTTCTTACCCAACCTGAAGATCAGAAGTGAGGTTCAGCTTTCCTCTTCGTGGTCAGCCATCTGTTAAGGGCTAAAATTCTAGCTAAACTGTCTAAAATAGCCAATGAGTGGTCGCCAATAAATTATAAGCTTTAGCAAGAGTTAGACTTTTAAGCATTTATTAAGGAGAATAAGAATTTGGTAAAGAGAGAGAGAAAGGCCTAGATTCCTATCTATTAAAGGGAGAGCACATTTCTAGCTCCGCTCTCCACCAGAGTCCAGAGGAAAGAGAGCGAGCCTGAGCGCCAGTCTCTTCCTTCCTCCTCCCACTAGCCCGCGTCACTTCCTGACTCCTGGTCTTGCCCTCAAAGACCTTCCCTTCATGGGCAGAACTCTTCTACAGTAAGTATCCAGCAGGTGGCGTTATTCCAATCGTTACATTCTACACCTGGCTTCTATGCTCCCTCCTATATGTCTGATGCCATGGACATCTCAATCCCATGCATCTGATTAAGTCTGACTCAGTTTCCTCCAATATGTTCCTGGCATACTGTATGGGCAGTACATATTGCTCAAGTGTGGGAACGCTCATATCCCATCATTTCTCTGTTCTTTTATGGTAACCCCCATAATTATCTCAGATGTCATGATAAATAACAGTGTTGAATTTGGCCTTGACATCTGTTACCAATTATATTAGATTTTTTAATTTCTCATGATGGCATGAGGATAATTAGGCAGATGATGCAAAAAGTGATGAAACAATGATAAAAATTATTTTTAAAAATTAATATGGCAGCAATTGTCTTCTCAATTACTCTCCATAAGGGGGGACTATATTAATATTAATTTTAAAGAATGTTACAATTTTTGTTTTATATGTTTCATGTGTAACAACCCTTAGACATGTTTTTGAGAACTTTCATTGTTTGATTTGTTTATTGACAAAGCTATTTTAAAGTTGTGTTAAGTTCAGTTTTGTAGGAAATTTTCCTGGCTGATTACCAGCATCCACACATCAACCCCTGAAAAGTCTTCCATTCCATGACTACACCTAGAGGACATCTGAAAAAAAGACTTTCAGAGACTTTAAATGAACAGTTTTGTTTTTTTTTGTTGTTGTTGTTTTTCTCTTTCTTTCAGTTATAATATACACCATCTGTAACATGTACCCTCTGCAGAGGCCTTCCCTTTGCAAGACTAATGTCAAAGCATCGGTTCATGAGGAAAAAAAAAATCGCCCCTCTGGACAAAACTTTCCTCTCTCCCTTTTCTATATTGTTATTAACATATTGTTAGTTAGCATAGGTTATTATATTGTTATTTTTGACTGTTTCATCAAGGAAACTTACCGTTTCTTGAGGAAACAAAGCAGGGAACTGTAATGATTGGAATGACGCCACCTGCTGGAGACTTACTGTAGAAGAGTTCTGCCCATGAAGCGAAGGTCTTAGAGGTTAAGACCAGGAGTCTTTTCTTTGGCGTCAGGAAGTGACGCGGGCTAGTGGGAGGAGGAAGGAAGAGACTGGCGCTCGGTCTCACTCTCTTTCCTTTGGACTCTGGTGGAGAGCGGAGCTAGAAATGTGCTCTCCCTTTAATAGATAGGAATCTAGGCCTTTCTCTCTCTCTTTACCAAATTCTTGTTTTCCTTAATAAATGCTTAAAAGTCTAACTCTTGCTAAAGCTTATAATTTATTGGCGACCACTCATTAGATATTTTAGACAGTTTAGCTAGAATTTTAGCCCTTAACACTCCATTTCTTCTAAGCAATTCCTGCCCATAGTAGTATATGTAATGAGCATTCAATTTTGCCTATTTAACTTCATTTATAGCCACAATGTTAATGTTTAATCTTTCTATCTTCTATTTGAACAAACCCAGCTTATGTTGGTTCATAGATCTTATATTCCAGGTTCCTATGCAAAATTGATCTTTATGGTCTCTGACTTTCCTTTTTCACCAGACATATCTTCAGCTGAGGTTTCCTTTGGCTCTTCTACACCTGCTTCCCCTGTACTGGAGCTACTTGTAGTTGTCCTCTACTATCCCCCAGTTTGCTTACCCTCTGACCTGAGGGGATCATCATTTGTTATTATATCTTTTATCATTTTAATACTGTCCATTGGGTTTTCTTGGCAAAGACTCTGGAATGGGTTACCATTTTCTTCTCCAGTAGATTGATCCCCTTTTGTCAGAGCTCTCCACTATGACTCATCTTTCTTGGGTAACCCTGAATAGCATAGCTCATAGTTTTATTGAGCTATGCCAACCCCTATCTGGTGACATGGCAATGATCCAGGAGGGGTAGAAAGAGTGACTAGGTTCTTATTTTTCTTGTATTCTACTATGAGGGCATTGTTGCATGGGTAGAGTTTCCATTATACATACAGTTTATTAAAAATAGCAGATCTACCTTAATGAAATATCTTAATGTTTATCTGAAGTATTGTATAAAGCATAAGGATTAATGCCTTGTAGGCATATTTCTTAGGGAATTTCAAATGTGTAGATAATTGGCATTCATCTTCTACATTATATATAACTCTTGCCACATAGGATTTGGTTTTGGGCACCATCATTTGGGAAGGATATCCATAAGTTGGAGAATGTCCAGAGGAAGGCAACCAGCATGATGAAGGTTCTCAAGTTCCTACCATAAAAGAATTGGTCACAAAAAATTAAGTATATTCATCCTTGATAAGAAGAGACTCACAAGGGATTATAGCTATCTTCAAGGTAGATAACATTTATTAAGTACTTACAATGGGCACCTTACACTTATTATATCTTCACAACAATCCTAGGAGGTAAGTAGTATAATTATCTCCATTTTATATATGAGGAAACTGAGACATAAAGAGGTTAAGTGATTTGACCAGAGTCTCACAGAACTAAGGCCTTCCTGCTTTCAGGTTCTATCCACTGTACCAACCAACCAGCTGCCCTTTTCATTATGGGAAAAAGAGATTAGAAATATCCTTTGTCCCAATGGATCTCATCTTTCTTAGCCTGGAGAACACAAAACTAAGGGGTGACATGACAATCATTTTAAAATTATTGAATGCCTATCATGTGGGAAAGCAATTATACTTCTCCAATCTGTCTATAGAAATCTTAAACAAAAGCCATGTATAGAAGTTGCAAAGGAATAAATTGAAGCTCCATTTTCAGGAACAGCAAAAACAAAACAAAAAAACCCGAAGAAGTAGTGTTCTCCTTTACTTGGAACAATATATTATGTGCCCTCCTACACCCTCCCTTGGAGCTTTTTAATAAAAGACTGGATGATTACTTATTACATATGCCATGGAACCAATTCCTTTATCTGTCCGGATTGGAACAACTGACCCCTGCATTTCCTTCTAACTCTGATATTCTGTTATTTTGTGAAGATCTAAGACCCAAGGGTGGAAGCTACAAAATGTTGTGATACAAGTTGGGGTGGATCTTCATTACTGTAAGAGTGATTTAAAAATAGAATGGCCAATGTTGGAAATAGTGGGGCCATTCTATTTTTTTTAAAAATCATTATTTTTAAATTTTATTTTTAAAAATCTCAATAGTATTTTATTTTTTCTAATTACATGTAAAGGTAGTTTTCAACACTCATTTTTATAAGATTTTGAGTTAGAAATTTTTCCCTTCCCTCCCTCCTCCCCAAGACAGCATCACATCTGATATAGATTATGTATGTACAATCATGTTAAACATATATTCATATTAGTCATGCTGTGAAAGAAGAATCAGAACAAAAGGGTAAAACCTTAAGAAAGAAAAGAACAAAAAAAACCCAAAATGTGAAAATAGTGTACTTAAATGTGCATTCAGATTCCACAGTTCTTTTTCCAGATGTAGAGAGCATTTTGCGTCATGAGTCTTTTGGAATTTTCTTGGATCATTGTATTGCTAAAAAGAGCTGAGTCCATCACAGTTGATCATTGCATAATGTTGTGTTGTTACTGTGTAGTGTTCTTGTGGTTCTGCTACCTTCACTTAGCATCAGTTCATGTAAGTCTTTCTAAGCTTTTCAGAAATCTGCCTGCTCATCATTCTTATAATACAACTGTATTGCATTACATTTATAAACCACAACTTGTTTAGATATTCCCCAATTGATGGACATCCTCTCAATTTCCAATTCTTTGCCAACACAAAAAGGGCAGACATAAATATTTTTGTATATGTAGGTCTTGTTTCTTTTTTATGATGGCTTTGGGACACAGACCTAGCTAGCAGTGGTATTGCTGGGTTAAAGGGTATGCACAGTTTTATAGTTCTTTGGACATAGTTCCAAACTTCTCTTCAGAATGGTTGGATCAGTTCAGAATTCCAACAACAATGTGTTCATGTTCCAATCTTCCCACATCATCTCCAATATTTATCATTTTCCTTTTTGTCATATTAGTCAATCTGATAAGTGCAAGGTAGTACCTCAGAATAGTGTTAATTTGTACTTCTCTAATCAACAGTGATTTAGCACATTTTTAAAATATATGGCCAAAGATAGACTTAAAGTCCTCATGTGAAAACTGTCTGATCATATCCTCTGACTGTTTCTCACTTGGGGAATGATTTGTACTCTTATAAATTTGATTCAGTTCTCCATATATTTGAAAAATGAGCCCGTTATCAGAAACACTGGCTGTAAAAATTATTTCCCAGCTTTCTGTTTTTCTTCTAGTCTTGATTGCATTGGTTTTGTTGGTACAAAACCTTTTTAATTTAATGTAATTAAAATCATCCATTTTGCATTTCATAATCTCTGTCTCTTGTTTGGTCATAAATTCTTTCTCTTTCCATAGATCTTATAGGTAAACTCTCCCTTCATCTCCTAATTTGTCCGTGGTATCGCCCTTTATATCTAAATCACAGGCCCATTTTGACTTTATTTTGCTATATGTGGTTATATGTTGGTTGATAGTGAAACCATTCTCAATAGAAATTTTCAAAAAAGCTTGGGCGACTCCTTTGTTGTAGAAGGGATTCTAAGTCAGCTTGGCCTAGATAGCATGGCTATACCTCTGGCTCTGATTTCCTATGGTTGTGTTATTTTCTGACTCTCTCCTAAGGCAGGGAGGAGCCTCACTTGTGATCTGCAGTGGAGAAGGTAAGCACCATGATGAATTCATAGATCCTTGAAATGTTATTGAAATATAAATAAATGCTGCAGAGGCAATGCTGAAGTTGAACGAAAGATTGAGACAGGGTTTAGCTCTAGGCTTTAGCCGTACAAATAACTCATCTTCTAAGTCCATGTACCACAGAGATGATGGTGTATTGCTGCACATTCCTTTAGGGATACAAGAAATTGTTAACAGAAAACAGCGGTGGGGGAAACTCTCTGAAACCTCAAGACATTTTTCAAGATATTAAGTACTTACTTTGAAGCTATGCTGAGCACTGCTCAAGTGCCACACTTTCTTTGGTTGCTATTGTTTTGGGACTCTGGCCTGTTACTGCAGTGAAGTTAGGGTCCTCATTCCCAATTATGTGAGTCAACCCTTATCCTTCCCCCATTATCAGAATAATTGAGTAGTCTCCAGGTGAATTACAACAAAGACTCTAACGGACCAGTGCCACCTTTGGTTGTCTGTTACGTGTCCAGTCTGTTGCAACTCTCTCAAAGACTGATCAGTCAGTCTCACTTCTTATTGAGACAAAAGGAACTTTTTTTGTTGTTTTGCAGTCCTCTGTTCTCTGTCCTTTCACTGTGGAGACATGAATGAAATTCAGCTTCTAAGTTGATAGCCTTCTAACTGGCGTCATATTCCTTGTCCTCTGAAAGCTGCTCATAATTTTTGTTTTATTGTTGGGAAATATGCTTTGTTACAGAAGCTTGTGTTGTCATCCAAGACCGAAGTAAAGACAAAGAAATTAAATTCAAGCTTTTTAAAGACATTAACTTTAGATTGTTTATTATTATTATTTTATTATTTATAAATTATAATAATTCTTAACAGTACAGTGTCTGGCACATAGTAAATATTCATAAATGTTTGTTGATATCAATGGTGATTATTATGGTATCATAACTTTTAAGGAGTTGGTGTGTGGATGCGTGGGTTAAGGAGTGGTGTCTATATATACATATATATAGACACACATACATATATATACATGCATACATACATAAATGTGTGTGTGTCTATATCTATATATATCTATATATATATATACTCAATATCATACAAAACCAGAATCTCAGTGTTGGAAGGACCTTGATGATGGCCATGAAATACATCCCATACCTGAATAGAAATTGGCTGCATAATAAAATTGACAATTCACACCATTTACTTGATGACTTCCAGTAAATAAGGATGCACCAATTTCCCAGGCAGCCCATTTACTTTTAAATAGCCCAATTATCAGGAAGCTATTGCTTTCCTGGAGACCAAATGTTTCTTTCTGTGACTTCCACATAGAGCTCCTACTTTTTCATGTTGAACATTTTGATTTCTGCTTCCACGTACCAGCCCTTCAGATATGGGGAGGCAACTAATAATATCTCCCACCATGATCCAGGTATTCTTTAGTTAGAATTAAATATTCCCACATACCTTGATTGTTTTTTATATGGTAAGTTGAGGAAGTGGTAGGTTAGAGTATTTGATGGCATATCAATCTCTCTCTCTCTCTCTCTCTGAACCCTAGTATTAGGGCAGGAATTGGGAGGAGAAACTCTGAACCACGTACTGAACTCATTAAAGAAGAATGGAAAATGTCCTGCAGAATAGCTGGTAAAAGCTACCAGAATTTTATTCTATTTATTTATTTATTCATTTATCATTCATTCATTTATTTATGAATTCATTCATTAATTCACTCACTCATTCATTCATTTACTTCCTTATTTATTTATTCATTTATTCACTTATTTATTTGTTTGTTCATTCACTCATTCATTCATTCATTTGTTTGTTTTGTGCAAGGCAGTGGGGGTTAAGTGACTTGCCCAGGGTCACACAGCTAGTAAGAGGCCAGATTTGAACTCAAGTTCTCCTGAATCCAAGGCTTGTGCTTTATCCACTGAGCCACCTAGCTGCCTCCTCAGAATTTTAATTTTTTGATAAATGTCCACATATTATGTCCTTTATAAATCTTTATTCCTCTACCCTTTCCCACCCCTCCTCTCTTTTGAGATTCATTCAATGAATATTTGTCATAAAATTCAATTACTCATTTCTCATGACACAATCCTCTACCCCACCACAGCTTTATACATAGATAGTCATATCCATCATCTTCCCATCAGCCACAACTGTTCTATATCTATGTTCACACTCTGAAATTTATCTCATTATTTTCTTTTGTCATTCTTCTTCTCCCTTTACCTTGCAGCTCCAAACCTTATTCTTCATACAAAACCCCCAATTCCTCCATCCCTCAGTCCCTCAATTCTTTACCAATACATGAACTGTGTACTACTTATATTCCCTTTCCTTCTCTGACTCATCCCCATTTCAACTCTACACTGTCTTTTTGGGTTCTTTGCCCCTTTATCCTATCCAAGTTCTTGTTGCACTATGCTGCAGCTTTAGATTAATCCACTTGGCATTCACCTCACTCTCACTCATGTCCTACTAAATATAGCTGAAGAAAAATCATAAATCTATACTGACTGATTGTACTATGACTTTGCCTTACATAATCTGAACTGGGACCTCACCTAGGTGAGGCAATCCTATTATACCTCCCTAATCCATTTATTATCCTATTTACCACAGTTTTTTTCTAAAACTCTTCACCCATCCTCAAGTGTTTGGCAGATCCCCATCCTCTAATCATTGCAGCTGAGAATCTTGACTCATATCTCATGGACAATATTTAAGCAATTCACCAAGAACTCCCTCTTCTCCTCTGTTCCTCTTCTCAAATCACTCAGAAACATTTACCATTATCCTTTCCTTCTTCAACCTTGTTTTAGATGAAGAAGTAATCTTTTACTTTGCCAAGGCAAAACCATCTACATGCCCAACTGATCCAATTCTATTCCAACTTCTTTGATAGACTGACCTGTCATCTCCACTCTCTCACTAATCATTTACTTTTTTTCCTGTCTACTGGATATTTCCCAAGACTTATAAACATGGGCAGGTTTCCCTCATCTAAAGAAAAAAAGAAGAAAGAGAGACAGAGAGACAGAGGGAGAGAGGAAGGGAGGTAGAGGGAAGAGGGAGGAAGGAACAAAGGAAAGAATTGAATAAAGAAATAAAGGAATAAGCAAAGGAAACAAAGCCCTTCAACATATTCTTCAACCTCTTCTAGTTAGTGTCTATATCCCTCTTCTGTAATATGCATGAACTCTTTGGGAAGGCCATTTATAAGAGTTGCTTCCACTACATTTCTTCTCATTTTTTTTTGTAACAATTTGAACTTTGCTTTCTGACCTCACCATTCAATGAAACAAAGTTGTCTTCAAAATTACTAATGATCTCTAATTTGCCAAGTCCAGTAGCCTTTTCTCAATCTTCATGTTTCAATATTACCTTTCTATAGTCTTCATGGTATTTTCTTCTCTCTAGATTTTGCAAAAATGCTCTTTTCTGGTTTTCCTCCTAATTGTACAATTACTTATATTCTGTCTCATTTGTTGAGTCTTCATCCATGCCACACCCACTAACAGTGGGGGGTCCCCTTAGGCTCTCCCCTGGGCCATTTTCTCTCCCTCCTAAACTTCACTTGGCAATCCCTTCAGCTCCTACAATTGCAATGATCTCCTTTAAACAGCTAATTGGCATATCTACTTGTTTGACCTTAAGCCTCTCCTAATATTTAATATCACATCTTAAACAGGTTGTCTAGTAGACAACATAAACGCAACATATCCAAAACTGGACTAATTTTCTCCATTTTCCCAAGTCACCTACTCTTCCTAACTTCCTTATTATGATTACTAAATCAGTTACTATAATTTATAATATAGGTATGTTTTCTAGTTATCCCATTTTCTATATGAAATCAGTGCGCAAGTCCTCTATGTTTAACATTTCTAATGTGTCTTAAATATACTCCTTTATCTCCTGTGACACAGCAATGCTCCTTATGCAAGAATTTTCCAGCTCACACTTGGCATATCTCAGTAGCCTACTAGCTATTTCCCCTGGCTTAAATCTTTCCCCTCTCCAGTCCATTTTCTTCTCATCTATCAAGTTTATCTTCCTAAAATGCAGGTCTGTGACAACACGGGCCTCCTTGCTATTCCTTCCATATGATGTTTCATTTCCAGACTGTAGGCATTTTCCATTGATGTTCCCAATATCTAGAATTCTCTTTTCTATCATCTTTACCTATAGGTTACATGTCTTCCTTCAAGTTTCATCTAAATATACACTCAGTACAAGAAACCTTTCCTAGTTCTTCTTCTTCTTACAGCCTTGCACTGAGATTAACCCAGGTTATTTTCTCTCTCCGTCTCCTTGTGTGTGTATATGTGTATACATACATATGTATGTATATGTTTATATATGTATATATATATAATATATATGTGTGTGTGTATGTATGTATGTGTGTGATGAGTTGATTTGGGGTTCTAAAATTCTATGATTATGTAAATATAATTTACTGTTTTGTTATTAATTCATACACAAATGATGTTTCCACATGGTAAATGGAATGATAATCATATTATTTATCAGGAAAGTAGGGAGCTTTATATCTACCATGTCATACTCAAGAGAAAATGAATGATCAGTATGGGTTTATTAAGAACAAGTCTTGCCAGATTAACCTCATTTTAGTTTTTGACAGGATTACTAATTAATTGAAGGAAAAGAGTGAACCCAGAGGGAAATTGACTCCAGCAAGATATTTGACAAATATTTTCTTGATATGAGCAAGTTAGAGAGACATGGTCTTGATCAGTGAGGTCAAAGTCAAATAGAAAATGGGAACACTAAACCATACACAATTATCTCTTAGAGTGACACATTGACTTAGAAAAATTGACATGTTTGTACAGTTATTTTTGTAAAACAAAAACAAAACAACTTTTACATTAACACCTTAAAATCCTATAGAATCTATATTTTAATCTGATTTGGACCACTCTTCAGAGTGTTGTGGGCCATGTGTGACTGTCTCTGGTAACTTTGACACTTTTAATCTAGACAAAAAAACTATTAAAAACAACTTGGAAAGAGCAGGTTGACTGGACTCAAGGAATGTTAATTTAATGAATCAAAGGCAGTTCGGAGTATTTATCCAATGTAGTGTTCCAGGTTCTGTTCTGCTCCAATGTCTTGGATGAAATAGATTATACAGGGTTGTAAGGAAAAAGATAATTAGTTATATGACAACTGTGGGAATCAAAAAGGCTTCAACTGGCTTGAATAGTGAGTTAAAGGTCAAAATCTGAGGGTCCCATTTTGGCTACACTTATTTCCTGATTAATAATGCATTACTCCCAGGGAAGCTAGGTGGCAGAGTGGATAGAGAACCGGCCCTGGAGTCAGGAGGACCTGAGTTCATATCCGGCCTCAGACACTGTGTGACCCCAGGCAAGTCACTTAACCCCAATTGCCTCACACCAAAAAAAAAAAAAATGCATTACTCCCATAACATACTCAGCATACCAACAAAATAGTCCCACTTGCTCTTCCCTGTTATATCACATTCTATCTTCTGGCCCCATTTTTTTCATTGGCTATTCCTGCTTTCCTGGGATGCTTTCTTTCCTCAAATTAACCTGGCATCATTTAAAAAAAATTAAATTAATTTAAATTTTTTTCCAATAGCATGTAAAGGTATTTTTTTGAGTTCCAAACTTTTCTCCCATTCTCCCTTCCCTCCCCACTACTGAGGCCATCAAGCAATCTGATATAGGTTATACATTACAATAATGTTAAACATATTTCTGCATTGGTCATGTTGTAGGAGAAGGATCTGAACAAAAAGAAAAAAATGCAAAAAAGATTAAAAACGAACAAAACAAAAAAAAAGTAACAACAAATGTGAAAATTGTATGCTTCAAACTTAATTCAGATTCCACAGTTGTTTTTTTTTTTTTTTTTTATTCTGGAAGTGGAGGGCATTTTCTACTATAAGTCTTTTGGCATTGTCTTGTATCACTGAGAAGAGTTAAATTTGTCACAGCTGATCATCCCACCATGTTGTCAATACTGTGTACAATGTTCTCTTCATTTTTCTCATTTCACTCAGCATCAATTCATGTAAGATTTTCCAAATTTTTTCTGAAATCCAACTGCTTATAACTTCTTACAGCACAATAGTATTCCATTATATATTATATGCCACAGCTTGTTTAGCCATTACCCAATTGATGAGTATCTCCTCAATTTCCAATTGTTTGCTACCACAAAAAGAGCAGATATAAATATTTTTGTACATGTGGGTACCTTTCCCATTTTTCTGATCTTTTGGTGATATACTGGTATTGCTGGGTAAAAAGGTATGTGCAGTTTTAAAGCCTTTTGGGCATGGTCCCAAATTACTCTCCAGAATGTTTAGATCAGTTCACGGCTCCAACAACAGGCATTAGTCTTCCAATTTTCCCATATCTTCTCCAACATTTATCATTTTCCATTTTTGTCATATTAGCCAATTATATAGGCGTGAGGTGGTACCTCAGAGTAGTTTTAATTTGCATTTCTCTAATTAGCAGTGATTGAGAATATTTTTCCATAAGGTTGTAGATAGCTTTAATTTCATCATCTGAAAACTACCTTTTATTATCTTTTGACCATTTCTTAATTGTGGAATGACTTGTATTCTTATATATTTGATTCAGTTCTCTATATATTTTAGATATGAGGCTTTTATCAGAAACACTGTATAAATTGTTTCCCCATTTTCTGCTTTCCTTCTAAACTTGCTTGCATTAATTTTGTTTGTGCAGAAAGTTTTAAATTTAATGTAGTTAAAATTATCCACTCTGCATTTCATAATGTTCTCTATCTCAACTGTGGTCATAAATCCTTTCCCTCTCCATAGATTTGACAAGTAAATGATTCCTTCCTTTCCTAATTTGCCTAGAGTATTACACTTTATGTCCAGATCTTGGACCCATTTTGACTTTACTTTGGTGTATGGTGTAAAATACTGGTCTATGCCTATTTTCTGCTATACTATTATCCAGTTTTCCCAGCAGTTTTTGTTAAATAGTGAGTTCTTATCCTGGAGACTAGAGTCTTTTGATTTATCAAATAGGAGATTGCTATATTCATTTACTACTATGTTTTGTGTGCCTAACATATTCCATCAATTCACCTCTCTATTTCTTAGCCAGTACCAAATAGTTTTGATGGTTGCCACTTTATAATATAGTTTTAGCTCTGGTAGAACTAGGCTGCCTTCCTTTGCATTTTTTTTCTATTAATTCCCTTGATATTTTTTATCTTTTGTTCTTCCATATGAATTTTGTTATTTTTTTTTCTAGCTCTATGAAAAAAAATGGTAGTTTGATTGGGATGGCACTGAATAAGTAAATTAATTTAGGTCAGATTATCATTTTTATTATATTAGCATAGCCTCTCCATAAGCAATTTATATTTTTCCATTTGTTTAGATCTGATTATATTTTTGTGAAAAATGTTTTGTAATTGTTTTCAAATAGTTCCTGTGTTTGCCTTGGCAGGTAGACTCCCAAGTATTTTATATTGTCTACATTTATTTTAATTAGACTTTCTCTTTCTATCTCTTCCTGATGGACTTTGTTGGTCATATATAGGAATGTTGATGATTTATGTGGGTTTATTTTATATACTGCAACTTTGTTAAGTTGTTAATTTTTTTCAAGTAGTTTTTGCTATACTATGATGCCTCTCATGCAGAGTTTATAGAGACAAATTCAGTGTCCTCTTTGGAGAATTTCATTCAACTTGAAAATTTGGGCCCTGATGATGTTGTTCTTTAGTACATGCTGCCATCTCTTCTTTTCCTATTTCCTATGGAGGAATCTGGATTTAGTTGTATAGATGCCTGAGTTTCCCTAAGTATAAACTGGAATTATTTGTATTTCAAATCATTGTTGTGTATCTTAGGTCACTGAAGCTTCTGTTGCCTTTCATTTAAATTTCTGATTAACCCATGAGTGTGTGTGTGTGTGTGTGTGTGTGTGTGTGAATAATTTGTACCAAAGCTTATAAATTGCAGAGAAAAAGACTATGCCACCTTCATATTAATTAATTTTAATAATCTTATCCAATATCTAGAAAATTGTATCTGTTTGCTTTCTGTCATGAGATCTTCATGGTTAAATTAACCAGATTATTCTGGACAAAGTATAATCCCATATTTTTTAAACATTAGATGCTTAAGCCTTACTACTGATTTTATTCCCTGAAGTAAAGTATTTTGAATAGGAGGAAGAAATTTCTATCTATCTACCTACCTATGTATGCATCTATCATTTATCTACCCATCTAACATCTATCTATCCATTTATCATCTATTAGTTATCTATCATCTATTCATCTAGTTTTATCCATCTATCTCTATGTATCTCATCTATCTATTTAATCTATTTACTTCCTTCCTTCCTTCCTATTACTCTTCCCTCTCTCTCCCTCTCCCACTCTTTCTTATCATCTTTTTAATCTGTCTTCTATGTATTTGTGGGTTGAGCTGTCCATCCCCACCTAACATGCATCACCATTATCTAATCTTTATGTTCATTTATCTAGTTGACATTTTAATGGCCCTTTGAGTTTTGCAAAGCTCTTTATTTACTTTTATGCTTTAAATGGCCTATGAGATAGATATTACAATATTTATCTCTCCCATTTTATAGATGACAAAACTAAGATACAGGTAAATTAAGAGACTTGTTAAAATTGGCTGGGAAATAAAACTCATAGAAAGGATCAAATTATGATTAGACGGTAAAAGCAAGTAGGGACCAGTTTGTGGAGATCTTTGAAAACTAAGCTCATGAGTTTGATATTTTTTTTTTCCCTATAAGCAACAGGGTGCAGCTGATAATGTTTTAGCAGGCAGGTACCCTGGGTAATTAGCCTTGTGCCTTATATAGATACATGTGGTATGTAACAGCTCTGTTAGAGGCAAAATAAATAAACAAATAAATGAATAAAGGAACAAATAAATAGAACAATGAACAAACAAATGAATAAACAAATAAGTTAAAATAAAAAATAAGAAAATAAATAAATAGATGAGTAAATAGATTAATAAATAAATGAATGAATGAATAAATAAACAAAAATGAATGAGTAAATAAATAAACAAAAATAATTAAACAAATGAATGGATAAGCAAATAAATAAATAAACAAGTGAATGAAAATGGAATACTGGAAAGATTTTATTTCCTTCCAGTTGAAATGGACATTAATTAAGGTATTCCTTAGTGAAGATTATATCACCACAATATAATATCCATGTTATTGAGAAATCTAAAACACACAAACAAAAGTTTAAAATAAGAAGAAAACAATTACACCAGATGTATTCATTCAACATCAGGCCATCATCAAATAGTGAGACTTGCAGAATTATCTGTCATTAGGATGTCAGTCCACACCATTGATTCAAATGCCCTCATGCTCAGATGTCACCTTGAACAGTTCTCCATGCTGTTGTTGATACCCTGGGCTTTAAAAGTGGCATCAATGTTCTTTAATGGCTTGGTTAGGTGATGCTGTCATTCAGTATCTGAGGAGTCACTGAGGAATGTGTGCAACTTCTGTATGGAAGGTAAGTCTCAGTGACCTGAGAGTTGAAACTACATCAAGAATCCATTTTGAACCATCAATCAATAAATTTATGATATAGTGTATTTACCAGATTTTCTACTGTCCTGGCCTTGGTGCACAAAACAACCCCTTTCCTTATGTCCCTTGTTATCCTTTTGTAATTAATTGATTATGATCTCATTTCTGTTGTTCTTTTCTATGAGACATAGACAATGGCATTATAGGAATTTATTATGGCCTAGTAAAGGGAAAAGAGAGAAGGGGTGGCAGTATTATCATTGTTGTCTTTTTAATGATGATGATGGTTAGTATTTATATAGTGCTCAAAGTTTTATAAAAAAAAACTTTCTAAATATTATTATTTTTATTGGCAGAAAACCATGGAGAATGGGTACTATTATTAGATACAAAATACTTAGTGAATTCAAATCATTTTATGGTTTGGGGAAAGTCTTAGCAACTGATGTAATACAGAAAAGCTTTTAGGCATTGATATTTGAGTAAAGCATTTATGGAAGATAAGAATTCCAAGAAGGAAGAGTAAATCATGGTAATATTCCAATTATAGGATAGGGGCTACCACGGTAAGTGGTTGACACAGACTCTGTAAAGATATGAAGGTTCATGTGAGATGGCAAACATTCCATGTTGGCTGGAATAGAAAGTCCATGTCAAGGATCAAAGTTAAGATTTATGAAAACATGTCAGAAAAGATAATTCATTAAAAGACATTTTCTAAAATCAAAAAGGATAATTCTTGGCATATTTAAAATATCTGAAGTAGTTTTTTTTTTAACTTTTTTTTTGGGGGGGGGCAATGAGGGTTAAGTGATTTGCCCAGGGTCACACAGCTAGTAAATTTCAACTTAGATTTGAACTCAAGTCCTCCTGAATACAGAGCTGGTACTTTATCCACTGAACCAACTAGCCCCTCCCCACCCTCCTGAGGTAGTTTTAAAAGTCCTTCTGTAGCAATTTTAGATTTTACTTTGAAATTTGAACAAGAGAGTTAATTTAAAAAAAAAACATGAGTTTATATTATTTAGATTTATTAGAAATTTATACATTTTGCTTCAGAAAGCATGGAGAAACTCCCAAATCACAATGCAGTTGGATAAAATTATAAACCTTGAAATATAACAGGAGTGGGGGGTCTCGTTTATCTCATATTCATTTATCTTTCCATGTTCTGAAGTATGCACATTGATAAGCCATCTCATTATTTCCTACTTTAATATGTTATTAATATTCATTAAAAATGGAATACTTTTTATATTAATAAATCTATTAAGGAAAGGGAAGTAATATGTGGAAAACTCCAGGGAGCTGAATTTGGCCACAATGATCCAATCAGCATGCATGGCTGCACATATTTGAGAGTGAGCCATTCCAATAGCAAAAATCACCAAGTCCAGCCCCACAATTTCAATGAGAATGTCACATTTTCATTCACTTAAAAACCCCAAGGGCCCAAAATCTCATTTTAGCCTGCAATGTCTCTTTGTCCCTAGTACTAAGATAAATTCCCTTTCTGGAAGTTTGGAAGTTTCTTTGACCACTTTTGAATGATTGTATTGCAAATAAATTAGCTTATTGTCATTCTTCCTTAAAGTGCTGGTTTCTATTTTTTTCCCAATGAACTTTAGGTTTCAGGTTTCTGGCATGCTTCTGAAAAAAAATGTAAATTTGAATCTTTATTTTGGGGGTGGGGTGGGTACTCATATACAGAGAAAGCAGCATGGTCTAGGCCTAGGATTATGTCACTCTGCTTCTCTCAGTTCCAGTGTCACAGTTAAATGGTACTTCTGATGTAAATATCATTACATGTGATATTCTACATCTTGCTTAGGCCATCTCATATCTCATGGTTTTGTTTTTTGTTTTTGCAGGTCAATGAAAGTTAAGTGACTTGCCCAGGGTCACACAGATAGTAAGTGTCAAGTGCCCGAGGCTAAATTTGAACTCAGGTCCTCCTGAATCCAGGGCCTGTGCTCTATCCACTGTGTAACCTACCTGCCCCCTCCCCCATCTCATGTATTTCTACTGACTACAGTTTTTACTCCTCTGTGGTCATGGTAGTGGATAAACTGAATGATGGTGTCAAAAGATGGGCTGTTGTTTATTGTAGGGGTCATGAAATTGGGGATTGTTCATTTTATGGCAGAGCTATTCAGTATGATTTCTGGTGCATTCTTTCCTCACTCTCCATTCTTTCATTACAACTTGACTTGGACCAAACTGTCTTGGTTCTTTGTCTTTAAGTCTAAAGGAGGAGGTGGAGATACATGCACCAAAAATGCATAAGGGGGACACTAGATGATGCAGTGGATAAAGCACTGGCCCTGAATTCAGGAGGACCTGAGTTCAGATCCAGATTCAGACACTTGACACTAGCTGTGTGACCCTGGGCAAGTCACTTAACCCCAATTGCCTCACAAAAACCAAAACAAAACAAAATAATACAAAACAAACAAAAAAAAGAAGGCAAGTATCAGGCAAGGGGAATGTATAGGTCTAGAAGAAAATGGGAAGGACTAAATGGAAAAGTTATTTGATGTTATCCATTAGAGAGAAAAAAAACATGAAGGGCTCAGATATATCGCTGTTTTGCACAGTGTTGTGAGGTTAAAGAAAACCTGCTATCCTAAAAAGCTTGAGTACTTGTGACTGGGAGTTGAGGATGTATAGACACCAGCCCAATTGTAACAACTTCAGTAGAAGGCAGAAGGTGCTGCAGCAAAACTTCTGGAGAGAAAGCCCAAGATGAACATGGTCCATCAACACAAAAGTTTCTTCTGGATTTGGCCCAAGGGAAATCTGTGGATTGGAAGTCCAGAACTAGTGTTTAACATACTTCCATTGCTAATTATTGTAGTTACTAGTAGCTCCTTTGCACATTTAGGGCTTCATTTTGCATTCTTAAATGTATACCCCCATTAAAACAGCTCCCTTAGCTGTAAATGCCACGCCAGCTTTATAGAAATTGTCTCAACACTAAGAACCAATGATGGTAGAGGAAGATCTTAGAAGAGACCATATCTTTTAGCAGGGAGATGCTAGTAGCAGAACCATAAAAACAGCCTGGACAAAGGCTGAAATGTCTCATAAAAGTCTTTGCTTGCAAATGAGTCAGGGGATGACCTTTAATGTGATCTGCGGCTTTGAATTCTTTAGATATTAGCATCTGCATTAGAAGCTGCAGCCAAATGGCCAAAACTTGATGTTTAAAAAAAAAAAAAGATGATTACACAGGTGATATTGATGATACGAGATTAACCTGCTGTGACTATGACTTTGATCCCAGAGAGGTCATTTCATCCGGAGCTCATCAAACCTGCAGAGCTCATTGGGGAGGCAGATTCTCAGGCAGAAATACAACACTCTTGAGCATCTGGATGGCACGCTGTGACACCATTTAAACCAGTGAACCTGGTCAATGTTATGAACCATTATTGGAAAGAGTTTAAAACAAGATGGTTTGCCAATTGTACAAATTATTTCCAGATGGTTGTTACATAATTTTAAATGGCTGTGTTCCATGCTCCCTAGCCTGTTATAGCTCCCTGTATAAAACTCTTCTACTGACATTTTGCTGTGGAATGCAGGTGACCCTAGGTTTTCAAAGACCATCTCAGGAGTGAAACCTCAAGCTGGGCTTATGATCCTGAAAAGAATAGAGGTCTAGCTTTTTTGATGGGCTGTGTGCCTCTCATCTAAGGATCAGACATAAGACATTGAAAGAGAATCATTAATGGAGGTTGACTACTAGTAGTTATTTTATTAGCCACAGAAATTCATGTAATCTGTCTGCCAAAGAATGAGGGGAGAGGGAAAATGGAGGACATTCAGTCTAAAAAGAAATCGTGTTAAGGTATAAATAGTAGCACAGATCTAGAGTTGAGAAAGAACACAAAGTCATCATTCACTCAATTGACAAGCATTTATTAGATATATGCTACATGTCAGGAACTATGCCAGGAAGGAGGGTTACAAAGAGAAATGAAGCACGCCCTACACTCAGTGAGATTCTATCAGAGGTATACACATATATATGAAAGAACGTATAGCACAAATACAAACTAAATGACATGTGTCTGAATACAAGCAAGGTAGGGAGGGAGAGCACTAGCAAATGGAAGAATCTGGCAAGGTTTCATGTAGAAAGCAATGTTTACACTGAGCATTAAGGGAAAAAAGAGGGGTTCTATGAGACAGATGAAGATGCAGTGAATTTTCATCATGAAAGATGAACCCTGTGAAGGTATAGAGATTACTGATGTATGAAAAATAGAGAAAAAATTGTGTTTGTTTGTTTTTTGGCTGGGCAATGAGGTTTAAATGACTTGCCCAAGGTCACACAGCTAGTGTCAAGTGTTTGAGGTCACATTTGAACGCAGGTCCTCCTGAATCCAAGGTCAGTGCTTTATCCACTGCACCACCTAGCTGCCCCCAAGAGTCATAAAAGTTTATTGATTAATGTAGTACACTGCTCAGATCTGAATCTTAGGAAAATAACTTTAACAAGAAGATGAATTTGAAGGGAGATGAGACAGGGAGATTAATTAAGAAACCATTGCAATGTTGTGTTCCATCATTTCAGCCTCTTCATGATCTCATTTGGGGCTTTCTTGGCAAAGATACTGGAGTGGTTTTCCATTTCCTTTTCCTTTCTCACTTTAAAATGAGCAAAGTAAGGCAAACAGGATTAAGTAACTCATTTAGGGTCACACAGCTAGTAAGTGTCAGAAACTGGATTTGAACTCAGTTCTTTCTGACTCCAGGCCTGGGGATATATCCACTGTACTACCTAGTTGCCCTATTACAATAGTCCAAGCAAAAGGTAGTATATTTCTGTATTAAGATATTGGCTGTGTGAGTAGAGAGAAAGTGTTAGAAACAAGAGATGTTAAAGAACAAGAGTTCTTAAACATTTAAAAAATAATTATTTCTCAACATAATTGTATTCCTTTGCAATATGATATATTTAATTCTATACAATAAAATAACATTATTCTAAGAGGAGGCCCAAAGTATTCAACAGAGTGCCAAAGGGTTTCATGTTATGTGCGAAAACATGTTTAACAATCTCTATTCTATTAGTAGAAACAGTAACACTTAGCATATACATTAGATGTGGGTATGGGGAGGATATGGGTTTCAGAAAAACTTTACTCTGACAAACCTGGATGATTAGAAGAATTCTGTTAAATAGTGACCTTTCCTTGCAGATGTAGGGGTGTTTTCAGTGTTAGAGAAAATTTATGAGTTCTATTTTGCATATTATAAGATTTCTCCAGAACATCTAATGTTTTTATTTGTTTTGTTTCATTTTTGTTTTTTTGGGGGGGGCAATGAGGGTCAAGTGACTTGTCCAGGGTCACACAGCTACTAAGTGTCTGAGGCTGGATTTGAGCTCAGGTTCTCCTGAATTCAGGGGCAGTGCTTTATCCACTGCACCACCTAGCTGCCCCCACATCTAATGTTCTAATATCCAGTAGGCCCAATGGGCATGTAGTGATATGCAAGACAGGAGCCCAATGAAAGGTGAGAAATTATCCAAATATCTGTTAAGGGCTAAAATTCTAGCTAAACTGTCTAAAATATCTAATGAGTGGTTGCCAATAAATTATAAGCTTTAGCAAGAGTTAGACTTTTAAGCATTTATTAAGGAGAATAAGAATTTGGTAAAGAGAGAGAAAGGCCTAGATTCCTATCTATTAAAGGGAGAGCACATTTCTAGCTCCGCTCTCCACCAGAGTCCAGAGGAAAAAGCCCGAGACTGAGCGCCAGTCTCTTCCTTCCTCCTCCCACTAGCCCGCGTCACTTCCTGACGCCAAAGAAAAGACTCCTGGTCTTGCCCTCAAAGACCTTCACTTCATGGGCAGAACTCTTCTACAGTAAGTCTCCAGCAGGTGGCGTCATTCCAATCATTACATATCTATCTATCTATCTATCTATCTATCTATCTATCTATCTATCTATCTATCTATCTATCTATCTATCTATTTATCAGTAGATATCCTCTTTCTATTGGTGATATTCAAATACATGTATATATGCAGACATGTTTGGCTATATCTATACCTAACTGTATTATATATAGTGATAAAGATATAAATGCATATCTCTATAAACATACACATGTCTATGCATATACAGATATCCCCACGTGTCTATTTATCTAGCTATCTACCTCTCTGTATATACATATATCCCTCTGTAGGCTGCTAAATTTACAAATAGCTCTCTAAATATGCATGATATACTTTCTAATTTAATCAGCATCATTAACATTTCCCCATAACATTCTTAAATCTAGACAATCAACAAAACAATCCCAGAATCATTAGATTATGCACTTCTAACTCTCTTCCCTGCCCCCACTAATTTGGGGGTTTGATGAAAGGGATCCATTGAATCCCAGAATCTGAGAGCTGGAAGTGAACTCGGCAATCTAGTTCAATTGATCTCTGAAGGGAATCTGAAGAGTGGTCATCTAGCCTCTGATAAAAGACCTCTAAGTTAGGGGAACCCAGCCCCTCTCAAAGCAAAACATTCTACTTCAGCCTAGCCCTAACTAAAAGGAAGAATTTCTTGAGCTCTAGCTGATATTTGATTCAGCCTGTCCCTTCATTTTACTTACTCTGCCTTTTTTCTAGTTAAACCCACAGAATCAGAGACTGTCCTGCAGATCTCTGGGCATCTCTGCATGGATAACCTTCTCTTCTATTCCATGGCTGACCCTCACAATTGCATTCAGGTGCTGGTCACTCATCCAGCACTGATAGCTGGCCAGCAGGGGTGGGAGTGAATTCAGCAGTTTGTAAATGCCTAGGAAAGCATTAGCGACTGAGTTAACATTTCTGGCTGAGAAATGGAAGGCTGGGAGTGAGTGGTGCTGACAGCCACAGGGAAGAATAATGGGCAGTCTGATCACTGCATAAAATCTCAGCTGCAAGCCTCAGCAGGGCTATTCTCATGCGTGCCAACTAGAGCACTTCCTGGAGGGGCCTTGCAAGACACCAACAAACTCTAGTCTTTTATTGGCTTGCAGTGTGTGTGTGTGTGTGTGTGTGTGTGCGCGCGCGCGCGCGCGCGCGCGCGTGCATGAGGGGGATTGTTGGCAGCCATGGCATACTAGTGCATGGACTACAAACGCAGAGTAGGTGACAGAGAAATGAGGATAGATTGTGCCTAAGACTGAGCTACACCAAACACCATCCTTGTGACCTTGACTCTAGCGCTGTAAGATGGTATGGTGCAAGGGACAGTGATCACTTAATCAGACCCTCTCATTATACATATGGGGATTCTGAGGATTGCAGAAATTAAGTAGCTTTCATGAAGTCACTCAGTCAATAAGTTTCTTACTTACTACTTCCAATTCAAGGCATAAAATTATTTATGCACCTATACATGGCATTCCATCTTCCACTCAGATAAATGAATGAATACATGGACAAGTATTAATCCAGTGCTTATGATGTAAGTATTTTAAATACTAGAGATTCAAATAGAAATGTGGGTATAATCCTTCTTTCTTAGAGTTCATGTTCTATTGCTGTGGTTATTCAGTTGTTTTTCCAGGTGTGTCTGACTCTTCGTGAACCCATTTGGAGTTTTCTTGTCAGAGATACTGGAGAAGATGTTTGACTATGTAGATAAGGAGAATTTTCACTAATCAGGAGCCCAAGGCTTCCATGAAGGTTCTGGAATGTTTGTCAAGGTTTAAGGCAGAGGAAGAAGGAGGGGGAGTTCAAGAATGAATCAAACAGTTATGCATGAGACTACTTTTTATTATACAGGAGGTTTTCCAGATGTGTGTTTCTATCTCTGCAACCCATTTCACTAGCAGAACATCTACTCAACAGCAAGCAATTTTTTCATGTGTTATTTTACCAATATTTCAGAGGTGGTAGAGTCTAGAAACATTTCTAAATACAATGTAAAAACCCAAGACAAATGACTCATTTAGAACTAATAAGAATGTATGGTTTACTAACAGTAGTACTACTATAATTAATTGTAGAACCCAATTGGGGAAATAAATGAAAATGTATTTAAAATTCAACTTTGTGAAGAATAGCAAATTTAAGAAAATCTCTCTCTCTCTCTCTCTCTCTCTCTCTCTCTCCATACATACACATATACATTATAATTTATATACACACATATACAAAATACAAAATAAGACATATATGTATATGTAGATATATAGCATGTTACATATGTATTTGTATATACACAGCATATATATGTGCATGTGCACATGTATACATACATATTGCATATATACATTATATATATACACATAAGCATATATACGCACATGCACAGACATACATGTATATATATACACACACAGGCACTTCCCCATAATCACAAAGTGTTTGTATACATATGCACATATATTATCTTTTAAAATTATTTACATTAATTGAAAAATATTGATAAAAATTCTAACAATCCTTCATGCCTTCAGCAAACTATAATCATTTTGCTGGTGGAGGTTCTTGTGTTGATGTTGATGGCTGCTGACTCATCCAGGTGGTAGTTGCTGAAGTTTGTGGTGAGTGTGGCAATTACTTAAAATAAGAAAACAATGAAGTATGCCACATCAATTGGCTCTTCCTTTCATGAAATATTTCCCTTAAGAATGTGATGCTGGTTGATAGCATTTTAGGCACAGTAGAAATTCTTTCAAAATCAGAGTCAATGCTCAAAATGTGCTGCTGCTTTATCAATTAAATTTATATAATATTCTTAATATTGTTGTATTTCATAGAATAGGAATGCCTGAGGAGAGGGAGGGGTGGGGATAGCGGAATGTTGGAGCAGTCAGAATACACACAACATTCATTGTTTAAGTTTACCATCTAATATGGGTGCAGCTCATGGCACCCCAAAACAATAATAATACATTTATCAATGATTACTTATTATAGCTCATCATAACATATAATTATAATAAAAAACTTTGTAATTTTGTGAGAATGACCAATGTGAGCACATGCCATTAGAAAAATAGCAAAAATAGACTTTCTTGATATAGGGTTACCACAAACCCTTATTTTATTTTTTAAAATAGAGTATCTCTGAAGCATAATAAAGCAAAGTACAATTAGATGAGGTATGCCTATACCTGTGGCTGCAAGGCAGCAAAAACCCTTCTTGGGTAAAGACCAGAGTATAGACCAGGAGAGTAGTGGCCATACCTTTCCCTACATCATAACACCATGTAAATACTCAAAGCTGCAGACCCCCAGAACCAACTCTGAAAATATCACCACGAAAAAGCCTGCAGCTTTACATAGCTCCCCCCCACAACAAGGTGAGCTGAGTTTAATTTTAACATAGTGTTCAAAGGGAAGAAATAGGCTGGAAAAATAAGTGAATAAGAAAAACAAAAGAACTTGGCTAGAAAAAGCTACTGTTGTACTGGGAAGACCAAGACATAAACTTAGAAGACAACAGTGTGAAAATACCTACAAACAATGCCTCACAAAATACAATTTGGATCCAAGGCAAGTAAGAATTTCTAGAAGAATTAAAGAAAGAAATAGGAATAGTAAAGGAAAAAAAGATAAAACAAATGAATTATGCAAGAAATTATTTTAAAAAAATAATGGGTTGGTAAAAGAGGCAAAAAAGACTGAAGTAAATAACACTTTAAAAACAGAATTGGCCAAATGTATAATGGAGCTGAAGAAACAAAGTCCTTTTAAAGGAAATTGACCAAATGGAAAAAGAGGGAATAAAGCTCACTATGAATGATTGTGGTGGTGGTGGTGATGATATACTTCCTCAAAAATTAGAATGGGGCATATAGAAGCTAATTATTCCAGGAGACAACAAAAATAGAAGAAAATGTGAAATATATCATTGGACTGATCACATATAATTTAAGTTTTTGGACTACATGAAAGGCATGATCAAAAAAAAAAAAAAAAACCCTAGACATCATCTTTCAAGAAATCATCCAGGAAAACTGCCATGATATCTGAGATTCAGATCAAAAAATATAAATACGGAAAAAATACAGATTGCCTCCAGAATGAGATCCCCAAATGAAAACTCCCAGGAATATTTTAGCCAGATTCCAGAGCACTCAGGCCATGGAGAAAATATTGCAAGTAGTCAGAAAGAAACAATTAAAAAAAACCATTGAGCCACTGTTAGGATCACAGAAGAGTTAGCAACTTCTATGTTAAAGCACTGGAGGTCTTGGAATATGATATTTCAGAAGGCAAAGGAGCTAGGATTACAACCAACAATTGCTTACCCCCCAAAACAGAATGTAATACTTTAGGGGGAAAATAGATTTTTAATGAAATATAAGACTTTCAAGCATTTCTGATGGAAAAAAAAACAAAAACAACACACACCTGAGTAGAAAATTTGACATTCAACCACAAGACTAAAAAAAAAAACCATAAAGAGGTAAAAGTAAAAGAGTAATTATAAGGGACTCAGAAGAGGTAAACTGCTTGCATTTCCACATGGGAAGATGATCAATAACTCCTACGACTTTTATTATTATAAGGGCAGTTAGATGGAATCTAGATAAATACAGTTTATGGATGTGAATTGACTATGTTGGAATAATCTCAAAAAGGAAAAAAGCAGGGATGAGAAAGTGATTAAGGGAGAGTTAGAATGGGGATATTTTTCTCACATAAAGGAGACATGCAAGGAAGAGCTTTTTTGGTAGAGGGGAAAATGTGCAGGTGGTGAATAATGCTTGAAACTTACTGTCATCAGAATTTTTTCAAAGAGGGAAGAATATGTATGTATGTTTGCATGTACATATGCATGTATGGATAAACACACACTCAGATGGGTATAGCAGGTGGGGCCAAGAGATGGGAGAGGAAGAAGATAAGAGATAAGGGGAGAAGATAATAAAAAGGGGGGTACATTAAGTGAGGTAGTGTTTGGAAACAAAATGGATTTGAAGACAGAGAGAAAGAGGAACAAAAATAGGATGGATGGAAATAGTAATCATAAATGAGAATGTGAATGGAAAGAGTTCACACTTAAAAACAGAAGTGGATTAGAATGAATTAGAAACCAGAATCCAATAATATGTTTATTAGAGACATATTTGAAACAGAAAGTCACACAAAAATTAAAATAAAGAATTGGAGAAGAGTCTATTATGCTTCAGCTACAATAAAAAAAAGTCAAGGGTAGTAGCTATGATCTCAAAGCAAAAGGAAAAAGAAACCTAATGAAAAGAGAAAATCGGGAAACTACATTTTGCTATAAAGTACCATAAACAATATTTATATACACACACATACATGTATATATATGTGTGCATATGCATATACAAACACAAATACATATATGTACACATATAGTAATATGAATGTGTATATATATATATGCATACATACATATACATATATACAGCAATTTCCTCTGATAAAGGCCTCATTTCTCAAATATAAATGAATCTAGGAAGCTGAGTCAAACTTCTAAAAATAAGAGGCATTCCCCAACTGATAACTGGTCAAAAGATATGGACAGGCAGTTTTCAGAAGAGGAAATCATTGCAAATAATATGAAAAATGTTTTAAATCACTAATGCTAAGTGAAAAGCAAAGTAAACAACTCATATGTACCACATCACCCATATCAGAAATGAAAAATGCTAGAGAAGATGAGATAAAATAGGTACATTCATGAATTGTTGGTGGAGTAGTGAACTTTTTCAATAATTCTGAAGAACAATGTGGAACTGTGTCCAAAGGGCTATAAAACTTTATATACTCTCTTTTGATCAAGCAATGCCACTACTAGATCTTTATCCCAGAGAATTAAAGAAAAGAAAAAGGACCTATGCATACAAAAATATTTACATCAGCTCTTTTTGTGTTGGCAAAGAATTGGAAATTGAAGAGTTGCTCATCCATTGGGGAATGGATGAGCAAGTCTTGGTATATGATTGCATAGTATTTTGTTATAAAAAATGGCAAGTGGGATGATTTCAGAAAAAAAACAACCTGGAAAAACTTATGCAAAGGGAAGTGAGAAAAACTGGGACATCATTTTTTTTTTGAGATATTTTATTTTTTCCGTTACATGTAAAGATAGTTCTCAACTTTTGTTTATACATGCTTTACAATTTCAGATTTTTCTCCCTCCCTCCCCTCCCTCCCCCCTCCCCTAGACAGCAGGTAATCTGATATAGGTTATATCTATATATCTCTATACATATACATATAGATATATATATACACACACATATATATACACATAATAACATTAATCCTATTTCTGCATTAATCCTGTTACAAGAGAAAGAATCAGAGCAGTGATGCAAAACCTCAAAATAGAAAAAAAAAACAACAGCACCCAAAACAAAAGAAATAATATGGTTCAATTAGCATCTATACTCCACAGTTCTTTCTTTCTTTTTTTTTCTTGGATTTGGAGATCCTCTTCTATCATGAGTTCCCTGGAACTCTTCTGTACCATTGCATTGGTGAGAAGAATATATGGGACATCATTTTGAACAATAATTTTATGATAAAGAAGAAATGTAAAACAATTGGCTACTCTTATCAATACTTCAAAGACAATTCCAAAGGACTCATGATGAAAAAAAAATGCAATTTACTTCCAAAGAGACAACTTATTTACTCTGATTACTAATTGAAGTACAATTTTCTCACTATTTTTCTTTAATTTTTTTGAGATATGTAAATTATGGAAATATGTTTTGCATCTATTCCAGGTATGTGTCACATATATAATTGACATATTGTTTGCTTTCTTGTTGGGTAGGGCTGGGGCAGAAGGGAGAGAGAGAATCAAGAGCTCAAAATTTAAAAAGAAAAGAATGTTAAAAATAAATAAATAATATTTTAAAGTGAAAAATAACTTTAGAAATATGACAGTTATTTGACCCATTTCTAAATTAAGAAAAAAAAGTCTCAGTATAATTGTTGACCCTTCCTTCTATCAGGCTGCATTTTCTTTAATGCCATAGAAACATTCCACATTACAGTTTCCCTTTCAAAATTCTCAGTCAAATTTCAAAGGCAGATCCTTTTTTTCTCACTTTCTTTGTGAATATAACAGACTAGCACATTTATAGTTAATAAAGACCCATTATAGCCAAGAGGCCTCTCTTCAACTGTATCTCTAAGCCAAAGGTGAGGTGGGAGGTGGAAATGGAGTAAACTATTGTTTAATAAACCATCTTGGGGAAACTAATGGCAGAGAATCATCTGGTTATTTAGATTCCTGAATTAAGGGGAACAAGGGTCTACATGTGGGTAGGTAGAAGGGTTTATTACTGATGATAGTAAGAGGTCTCTGAGTGGTGTCTTGGGAGATGCTGAAGATGTTGTTGCTGCTGTTGTTGTTATTGTTGTTTTCAGTGAAATAACACTAAAACCAAAATAATCTAAACCTTGATTTAGATGATTTCTATAGCTTTTAATCTTGGTTGAAATGAAAAGAAACAGTGCAGAGTAAAGAGTGAAGGACCAGAAGCTAGAAAAATGAGTTCACATCTTGCTTCTGACACTAGCTGAGAGGTGTTGGTCAGATCACTCTACTTCTGTGATTCTGGTGCCTCATCTGTAAAATGGGACTAAAACTACTTGAATGATCTACGCCACAGTGTGGTTATTGTGAAGCATCCAGTAATTCTGATAAAAGTACCGTATCAATGTGAATTAATCTTAATGATATTATTGTTTTCAAATAAATCAATTAGCTCTTATACATTTATTTCAACTCTCTGTGTCCTTGACAATATTCTTATCATACAGGTGTTTTTCTTTTGCTGCATCTAGATCTTTAAACCAACACTTTCTCTGTTTTCCACAAAAATGAAATACAGCAGAATAAAAGACCATGGAGGGCAGGAACGGGTTTCTTTTATTTTTATTTTTTTTAATTCAAGAAGGAGTTAAGTGCCTGCTAAGGTTAGGCTTTTTGAATAGGAAGACATAGAAAAAAATACCTTCTATCTATCCTCCTGGAATCTACATTAGAGTAAGGGATTTAGTGGTGGGAGACGTTGCTATATATGTGTAAAAACTTAGGTGCAAATACAGGCAGAATAATTGCAGGGAATAGCACTAGTGTGGGAGAGGAATTAGAAGAGGCTCCCTATTGGAGGTGGCATTTGAGTTGAGATGGGAAGGAAACTGTAGATTCTCTTAAGGGGCCAGGGTAAGGAGGGAATATTCAAGGTGTTATATACATATATGCCAAGACTTGCTCAAGGAGGCAGGATATGGAGTGGTTTATATGGGAATTTCTTAGCATCTAAGTTGATTGGAACATTCAATACATAAAGGAAAATAATTCATGATAATCCTGAAGAGGAAGCTAGACTTGAAACATTAGTACCTAGCAGAGTGTTTTGCACATAAAGGATACTTAGTGAAGGTGTGTTGTATTAGATTGTATCTAGCTAGGTGGCATAGTGACACTGGGCCTGGAGTCATTAAGATTCTTCCTGAGATCAAATCCAGCATCATGCATTTACAAGCTGTTTGACCTTAGGCAAGTCACTTAACCCTGTTTTCGTCAGTTTCCTCATCTGTAAAATGAACTGGAATAGGAAATGGCAAATCACTCCAGTACTTTGCCAAAAAACAATAAAACAAAACAAAAAACAATAACAACAACAACAAAAACACAAATGGGGTTGTAAAGAGCCTGACACAACTGAAAGAACTCAACAATAATAGCAAGATAATAAGCACTTTAGAGGATAATGAATATAGCATTTTATTTAACCAGTAAAGAAGCATTTATTAAAAAAACACTGCAGAATCTTTTGGCAGCCCCTACACTACAGGCTTACTTAAATAGTTTCATTCTATTTCTTAATTCTTCATGAGATTCTCCTGGGAAATGAAGATGTCCATTGTACAATCAGGACCTAGAAACACAGATCTCATTGAAATTGCTTGAGACAGCAGTGCTATCATTAAACAAAGAAGTGTGGCACGGTGAAAAATTATGCTAGATTAGGAGGAAGAATAGCTGAGTTCAAATACTGGTCTTATTTCTTACATGGATTACTGGAGTCTTTTTATGTCTCTGGGCTTAATTTTTTTTCCTGATCTATAATGTGAAAGAAGTTGGGCTAGTTGACCTAGCTCTTAAACTGTGATCCCCTGTAGAATTATCTTAGAGTGGTAACATTTAAAAAAAGAATAGAGTAATTAATGTTAAAAGTGACCTATTAATTTTTTGTGGTGGCAAGGAATTGGAAATCGAGGGGATGCCCATCAATTGGGGAACAAGTTGTGTTATATGAATGTAATGGAATACTATTGTGCTATAAGAAACAATGAGCAGGTGGATTTCAGAGAAACCTAGAAGGACTTGCATGAACTGATGCTGAGTGACATGAGCAAAACCAGGAGAACATTGTACACAGTATCAACAACATTGTGTGTTGATCAACTGTGATAGATTTGACTCTTCTCAGCAATAAAATGGTCCAAGATATTTCCAAAGGACTCATGATGGAAAATGCTCTCCAAATCCAGAAAAAAAAAAAAGAACTGTGGCATCTAGATATAGATGGATCCATACTATTTCTGTTTTATGTTTTTGGTTTTTGAAGTTTTTCCCATTTGCTCTGATTTTTCTTTCACAGCATGAAAAATGAAGAAATATGTTTAATTTAATTGTACATATATAAGATATATCAAATTGCTTGCTGTCGTGGGGAGGGGGTGAGGGAGGGGAGGGAGGGAGAAAAATTTGAAACTAGAAAACTATCTCTACATGTAGCTAGAAAATAATAAAATACTTTTACAATTTAAAAAAGTGACCTACTCATTTTATGAGCTAACTGACCGATTCCTAATTAGAACTTCCATATTTATCAGCTCAAAGTTTCCATTTTGCTATCACATATATTTTCTATGATTTTTTTAATAGTCAACTGGTGTCTTGCCATAAAATGTGAAAGATTCTTTTGAGGCTGGGAGTGAGCACAACACATGACTGATTCCCAGGGAGAGAACTGAAACATTCATGTTCCACTTCATTTTAAGTGGTGGTTTCAATATACCTGCCTATTAAGCATGGCAAGGAAGATGATACAGGATGAAGGAGTAGAAGATAGACATTGGGGAAGGAGCTCTTCATTTGGAAATGATTAGAATTCATTTTTAAGAACAGTTCAATGTGTACTCACAGTATGTACCATGCAGTAAGCAAACATATAAACCACAATGACTGTTTAGTAGTATAGGAGAACTTTGTAAAAGGTGACATTTTAATTCAGAAAGCCACATTTCAGACGATGGATGATTAGACAGCTCCCCACACTCATTCAAGTATATTTTATATTTGTTGCTCAGAGGATGCTCAGTTTAGAAGTAGAAAGGACCTAGAGGTTACCTTGTAAAACCCCTTTTTAAAAATTTAAAAAAGTGACCAAATAGGCCCATGAGGAAAGTCACTTCCCCACCAATTCAAGGACTTGGGATGTTAAAATAAGTCCTTTTTATTTTGCCATTAAATAATTTTCCTTCTATTTTCCAGGTAACACATTTAATTCTTTGAAATATTTCAAATCCTTATTCCATTGTGGGCTAGATTCTCCAAGGCTATACCCATGGAACAGTTACTTTGATGTGTTAACAAGTGTAAAGCTGGTTCACTCATCCTTCTACCTCTGGCTATACCCAAGTAGTGTGGTCAAGAACCCTGCAACATCTGTACTTGGAGGGAGGATGAGTTGCCCTTCCTAATTCCTGGTCTGGCTCATTTAGGGCTTTGTTGTTACCAACCATTTTGGGGAGGAAGCCTGGGTTGGACTGAGTTATTATATTCTTAACAGAGCTGTGTCTGGAGTCATTCCATTTCTATCGGGCCCTTTTAATAGAGTAAATATCTCACGATATGACCTGGCTAGGTCTAGAGTAGTTGATTATTAGGTTGGTTAAAGCATATTGATTTGTGACCATGGCAACTCTGAATATCTACTAAGATGTAGCACCAAAGCCCTTTGAAAGGTGTATCCACCCCATCAAGATTCAATGTTGATATCTTTGAGTAAGTTGCTTTTCCAAGGATATATGACTCTTTCTCAACATGACAGGTTTATTTAAGGCTTTGCTGCCAATTGTCAAGTTCTCTGGACCTCTGTCTCCTCACTATAACACAAACTCAGTACAAGTGCAATTTTGACCACATCCCACTTCTACTCAAATTCTAATGGTTCCTTATTTGTTTTGATTTATATACAAGCTTCTCATTCTAGCTTTTAAAATCCTTCAAATTTGGGTACCTTCCTACCTTTACATGTTTTCTACTTTGCTCCCCTTGCTTCATTCTAAGATATAACAAAATGACCATGTTTCTATCTCTCTCCATGAGTCTCTTTTCTGGTACTTTGTCTCTGGATGTCCATCATGCCTTCCATGATAGCTAATAATAAATAACATTCACATAGTACTTAATATGTGCCAAGCACTGGGTCCAGTGTTTTACAATTATTATCTCTTTTGATCCTTATCACAACCCTGAGAGATAGGTGCTACTGTAATACCATTTTGGGGATGAGGAAATTAAGATTAAACAGAAGTTAAGTGACTTTTCAGAGTCATTTACATCTAGTAAGTGTGTAAGGCTGGATTTGAAATCAAGGTTTGCTGATTCCAGATTTCACATTCTATCCATTGCACCACCAATCTGCCTCCATCATCAAGTATTTCTCTACCAATTCATGATAGAACCCTCTAGAAGTCCTAGCAAATTTTTCATAAGTTGTGATCAGTCTCATATATATTATATCACAAGGAAGTCATAATCTAACAGGTAAATGACTTAAGCTCTCAAGGATATAGCAAATATATCCCAGAGAAAGGAGTCTAACCAGATTGATTGAGGGATGTTATCTCATCTGAGAATTCCCCATGGACCAATGAAATCCCAGGTCCAGAAACTCTTAATATTGATTTTCTGGCAAGATAGCAGAATCTGAATGTCCAAAAGACGTTGACCCTAAAAAGGATTCAGAATAACTAACACATTTCAGCATTACTTTAGACTTTGAGAACTTATGGGTAGAATGGGAAGGGATGGAGAAGGACAAGTTTACCTCAGTATAGGTCTGGCATCGTTGAACTTAGAAACATGCAGGTCAGGATGGAATTCAGGACATTCACAATGTGGGAATTCCATCCTGCTTTAGAGGGACAATCACTGTCTGTCTCCTTAGAGTCAAAGAGGTCTGGATTCAAGAACTATCTCATACCTTTAGAAGTTTAAGATTTTAGTGGAGGCTTCCAATCTCTTCATGTCCTCCAGCAACTCTTTCTTCTTTATCTATGAATTCTTACTTTACATTAATAAAAGACGTTTTCACATTGGAACTTCCTCACAGTGATGAAATGAGTGGCCCAGACAAAACAGATATCTACGTGAATTGTATGTCTATGTGATAGGCCTGTTTATCTGTAGATTTCTCTATCCATGAGAGGCAGACTGGTATGGCAAATAAACAGCTGATCTGATTTGTCAGAAAGATCTGGCTTCAAATTCTGCTACTGGATGTTATTCATCGTGCTAAACTAGGCAGTTCTCTGAGACTAGTTCTATAGCAGTTTCCTTATCCATAGCTGCCTATATCAATTAAATCACAGATGTGAGGCAAAATATGTATCCAATAAATACAAATTCAAATGAATTTCCAAATATTGTTTATAAACAAATATCATATTCTTCACACTTTTAAAAATTTCAATCGAATCTATTTACAAGGAAAAAGAGAAAGCAATTACTTCCCTATCCTTATTTTTGTCAACAACAAAAATCAAATTTTATTTCCTAATTATTCATAAATATTGTGGGCTTTCCTTGAAAAAAGGGGAGAGGTAAAACCTCTAGAAATAAACATTCCTATTGCAAAGTAATTAAAGATCAATTTTCTTGGTTATACATATCATAGTCAAGGTAATTCAGGACAGAGACATGCTGATTTTTTAAATGTATCTATGTCCAGGAAAATATATCATGGAATTTTCTTTTTTTAATGTGCTGACTTGGTTGCTAGGTACAGTATGTGAGTTCCCAATAAGAGAGTGTATGTTTTCTTTTTTCTAATAAAAAGTAGTCACTGTGAGAAATCATCTATTCACCAATGTATAACTCACCTTGGAGAGATATTTATATCTGGAATTTTATTGACCTATATAAATGTTATCCAACTTGGCCTTTGTCATTGCATCCCATGATGGTTCATGGGAATGTAGTTTTAAAGCAGGTAAGATGAAAATCTCTACCCATATATGTTTATGCATATTACATATGTCTTTGAGAGTCTGTCTATGCACACACATATTCCAGGAATTGAATACCAAACCCCTGCAACATAAATTGAATGGGTGACTGCCTCCTGCTCATGAGAATACATGCATTGCTCTGTCTGTGGTGACAGCTCAATCCTATATTAGGCCTAAGTGGAAGGAATTTTTTTTTGTTTCTCCCTTAAGCTCAAGAATTATTTCTTTTGTTTTTTATTGAAAGTCAGATTTTTGAATCATTCTACAATACATTTCATTGAGAGGCAGATATAGTAAAAATAATGTAGTACTCATAATCAGGATAGTTATACATCTGGGTACTTCTGCAACTTGCTTGTTATGAGTACATGGGGCATTCTTTTCAGGACCTTGAGCCTCAGTTTCTCCATATATAAAATGAGGTTGTGATAATTAGCTGTACATCTGAATTGCCTTGTAAATACTAAATAGTATTTGAGGACTATATCAGTCAGTAAGCAGGTACTATGTCAGTCATTAATCTAGGTACTTTGCTAAATCAAAAAGAAAAAAAAAATGCATCACTTGCAGCCTTCTTACATGTGGATGTTATGGAGAAGGTGAAAGGAATGATCCATGGAAGAAATGAGACAAGAGAATAATATGCAATGGTAGTGGGTGGAAATCAAGAGAGGACTGAATGTGACTTTCTTGGGATCATGGCCATCCTACTTATTAGATGTGGGACCCAGGGCATATCATTTCATTACCTTTTTCTTCATCTGAAAAATGAGAGTTAGACTAGATGACAACATCTCTTATAGCCTTAAGTCCTTGGATAAGATTGGAAAACCATTATAAGTTAATATCTGATTAGTTCTTTACGAGTATTTTGACACAGAAAGAAAGAATAAAAAAGACTGATAGAAAATGTAGAGTTAGGACTTGAACTAGGGACATCTTTTATAGAAAAATGTAATAGAATTATAGAAGTCAAGAATAACAGTATTGGGAGAAATATAAAGTATGTCTTGCCCAACACATACCTGAAAAAAAAAACAAAAAACCTTGTCAAATAATCCAAAAATGGTCACTCCGCCTCTGCTTGAAGACCTAATGCGGGGAAAACATTAACTCTTGGAGGTTCACATTTTGGTATAACTACAATTTTTAGAATCCTTTTCCTTATAAAAATCTAAATTCACCAACTTGAAAATTCTCTCCATTAGCCATAATTCTGTCTTAGATGTATTTCCTCCTTCTGGGTGACAAAATTTTAAGTACTTGCAGACAATTATCATGCATGTCTTCCTCCTACGACTTTTTTCTTCTCCATGCTAAACATTTGAAGTCTCTTTATTTCATCTTCCCAGACTCTACATTCAAGGCCTTTCCCCATTCTGATATTTGCCCTCTGAATTTTATCCATTTGATCAGAGTGGTATTTTGAGAATTGAATAAAATATGTTATTTAACTACAATTGAGAACCATGGGATTTTAAATGCATTATTCTCTAATTCTTTGCTTGTCCAATATGTTCTCCTTCCACCATGGGCAATTCCCTTCTTGAATTTTCATTTTAGGTAAAGGTTCAGCGCATCCTCCCCCCCCCCCCCAGGTTTTTTTCCCCTCATGGTTATTCCTTTAAATCTCTTGATGTCTTTAGCATTGCCATTAGCCCCATTCCTTACTTCTGTACTCCCATGTGTATCTTGCCCCCCTCCATTAAAACACAACCTCCCTGATGACAGGGACTGTGTTGTTATTGTTGATTTGGCTTGCATTTTTAATCATAGCAATTAGTACAGTGCTTGATACATAGTAAGCTCTCTATCCTGTCTGTTTACAAAATGTATGCCCCTCCCTCCTTTGTAGAGGTTGGAGACTATGAGTACAGAACATTGCTTATATTGTCAGATTGTTTGATACATGTTTGTTTTGATGGATTCTTTTTAATTATTTTTTAGTGAGGCAACTGGGGTTAAGTGACTTGCCCAGGGTCACACAGCTAGTAAGTGTTAAGTGTCTGAGGCCGGATTTGAACTCAGGTACTCCTGACTCCAGGGCCTGTGCTCTATCCACTGCACCACCTATCTGTCTCGATGGATTCTTTTGTAAAAAAAAAAAAATGTTACTAGGGATGATTTGCCCCTATTTGGGGTTTTCTTGGCAAAGGTACTGAAATGGTTCATCATTTCCTTCTTCAACTCATTTGATACATGAGGAAACTGAGGCAGAGTTAAGTGACTTGTCCATGGTTACACAGCTAGTAAGTTTCAGAGACTGGCTTTCAACTCAGGAAGATGAGTCTTCCTCACTTCTGGCCCAGTGCTCTATCCATTGCACTATACATAGCTGCCTGAAAAGTTCTATATAATGCTAGCTGTTATCATATCATAATTTTCAGTTAACTCAACCCACTATCTAAACATATTCCAAGTTTACTCAGCCTATTCTCAAACAATAGTCCAAATTATCAATATCTTTTAAAATGTGGCTCTCATAATTGTACCCCACATAACACTTTTGAAAAGGTATTATATTGGTTTCAATTTATATTCAATATATATTCAATTATTTTTTCCTAGTACTGATTGGATTAGAAAGGCTTTGAAATCCCAACTAATGCTGAGATTCTATGATTTTGATTCTGATACTGCCTACACATATAAGCCTGACAAAGTCACTTAACATTTCTACACCTCAGTTTCCTCTTCTATAGAAGGTAGAACTTGGACTACAAAGTTTCTGATATTCCTTTCATTTCTAGCAAACAGTATAGGGTATGAATGTAGAGGACATGAATTCAATTTCTGTCTTTGTCTTTTGCTATCTGTGAGATGTTAGGTAAGTTATTTTTCTTCCCTTGACCCCAATTTCTTCAACTGGAGGATAAGGTCCTTTCCTCATAAAAAAGACCTTCCAAGTCTATCTCTATGACCCTATGATCTCTTACTCTATCCTCAATGAATTAAAGACATTTATTAAAAAGGCAACTTGATAGGGTTAAAAGAATTTTGTAAACCGAGGCAGCAGATGTGAGCTTAAGTCACAGAATTGCCATTCATCAGATGTGTGACTTTGTTCAAGTCAATTTACTTGTCTGGGATCAAATTTCTCCTTTTGGAAAAGGGCTGATTATATGGGACAACCCCCTAAGTTCTATCCAGCTCTGACACTTTATGACTATCTATGAGTCTGCAATGGAGACGTTTTTTGCTATTTTCAAAAGGTCCTTCATGGGCACATATTTCCTCCTCACCTGACAGTCTTAATTTGAATGTAAGGCTTAATAAAATTATCTCCTCCTCCTCCCTATTTCCTACATTTATACTACATACCAGGCACTGAATTCTTGACTGATATTTCATTCTTGAATAAATACATATTTTCTTGAGAGTTCAAAAAGAGTGAGAGAAACGACCTGGGTTGAATATGAACCATGTTGCAAACCAGTACCTTGCCAGGAATAAATAACATGCCTTTGGAAATTGATAGAGACCCTTAAAAAACGCCAAATCTTGAATTGTAGCAGTTGCATCCTATTTCCATCAATGAATGTCATTTCAAGACCAAAGATTGAGCTGATTTTAAGTAGAAGCTAAAATAAGTCCATGTCAGATCGTTGGCCAATGCTGCTCTAAAGTACCTTCATGGGTTTCTGGTGGCTTTTTCCTCATTTGAAAATACCTGATTGAGTGGAGGCATAATCCCATTCCTAGGACTCCATGATTACATTATAAAAAATACTTTCTTGCCACAACAGAGGGGAAAAATATGGTATTGTATCATTCTTTTATAGTACTAAAGTTCGGCTGCTCCATATTTATATCACACACCCTGGTAAATATCCTCCTGCCTCCATGCTCATTTTGCATAGCCAATTCAGGCCTCGATTATGTATTCATTGTGTGTACCCAAGTGTTTCAAAAATCACATTGCTTTGGTATGCTCAAGTACACATTTCTACATTCATAATACTTTTCACGTCCTGTCTTGTAAATTGTCACTCTAAAAGGGATTGTGTCTGAATCTGTATTCTACATGGTAGCTGGTGCAACCCACCATCTTTGATAAATATTTAATAATGCTATAAATTTTGGAAAAACTATTATCACTTGAAAAAAATTTCAACGTTATTAGATTTAATTTTAATGAATTTGAGAGAGATTCCTACCTTTCTTCCTGATAATGAGAATTTCCCTGGTGTATAGTTAGGGGTCTGTTGCAGTTATCTTCTACTGGCTCCTAAGAGTCAAATGTTAAATTTTCAGTCTGCACCTTCCACATCAGCTAATACTACAAATCAGACCACATTTTTATTGTTGTTGCTATTAGTTTGTTTTATTGATGGTCTAGATTTAAGAAAGCAATGGAAAAAATAGTACTGCAGCTTAAACAACAACAACAAATCAGATTTTGGAGACTCAGTTGTTAAATATTTAGCAGCATACTCCTTATATAGTTAAAATACTTACTTCTCTTCATTAAAAGGTCATTTCTAATCCATGTTATTGTTAATGTTCTCTCCCTCTTGTAAGTACTTTGTATAACTTTACACACACCTTGCATAACCAAATTCCCATAGGCCATTGCAATGGGACATTTTTTTTCTCAGTGGTGATTAATGTCCTGCACCTGTGTGAGGGACCAGGTGAAGTTGGTGAAATGTGGAGGGAGGAAAGCTCTTCAGTCTTTGAAAGTTCTTTAAGCTGTTTTCAAGCTTCCCATATCTGCAGGTCTTTTCAGACTTTGGGTACTTCTGTTATGGGCCTAGCACCCCAGAAGTTCTCTGCTATGGGCCTAGCATCCTAGAAGTTCTCTGGGGTAAATCAAAGAACCTTCTGCTTGAGGAACTAAACCAAAGGGCAAACACACCTAAAGAGACAAGTGGCACCAGATCGGACTGAGCTAGCTCCAAGACCCCCAGCCTTCATTCCAGGCATGAGGAGAAAAGAAATGGCTTGAGAGATCCGCAGTGACCCCTCATCCAAATTCCTCTGGCCACCACCAGTGGGGGATGATCCTCCCTCAATAAGGGAACTTTCCACAGTCAGATGGTCACCCCCATCAGTCCTCTATAAAAGTATCTGCCTGTCTCCTGCTTGAGGACATAGGTATCACAGAGCCACGCCTCTGGGCCATGCCTTCTCCCCATGAGAAGTCCAAGGATTTCTCTCATGGTTTCCTTTCCCTAGCTACTAAATAAACTATTATTTTATTCTAATTGGATTTGTGTGGAAGAAGGTATAATTCTTTAAAGAGGAATTCCTAAGAACCCCTATACTGAACCCCCACGTATTCCCCCCATAACACTTCTAACTTCCAGATCTGAGAGTAAAAATGGATGAGGTTCACACCACTTCAAGTTGATGAAGGAAAAGACTCTGGAATGAAATGATAAGAACTGGCAGTCTTCCCATATCCCTAGCCCAAGGTTGTTTCACTGATCTTTGGTACTCTTCCCCTTGTTTGAGATTAACGCTCCCTCTTTTGGTTAAGCTAAATAACCTTGCTCTCAGTGGAAGAGCATCTTCACTCTGTTATCTGGTGTGTGTTTGTGTGTGTAGGATGTAGGTAAATGGTTCATCAGTGTATAAAATGCTGGTTCTGAATTCAGGAAGAACTGACTTTATTTATTTGTTTTTGTTTTTTTGGGGGGTGGGTCAATGAGGGTTAAGTGACTTGCCTAGGGTCACACAGCTAGCACCTGTCAAGTGTCTGAGGCTGGATTTGAACTCAGGTCCTCCTGAATCCAAGGTCAGTGCTTTATCTACTGTGCCACTTAGCTGCCCCCAAGAACTGAATTTAAATCCAGCCTCAGACACTTACCAGCTGTGTGAACCTAAGCAAGTCACTTAACCTCTGTCTTATTACACTGAAGAAGGAAAAAAAAAAAAAAGATCCAGTATTTTTGCTAAGAAAAACCTGTGGACAAAAGTTGTACATGACAACACATTATTTGGATAATTATAATTCTTTGCTATTTACAATGTTGACTGTAGAACTGTTATTTGGTGGGATAGGTGTCAAGCCTTGGATATGAAGCTTCCAGCCCTCCTCCCCTCAAAAATGAAATAGTCAAATGAACCTGAAAATCTTGTCCCCTGGACAAACAAGATTTAAGAGTGAAGACAAATATGATTCAAATATGATTTTGGAATGGTACACTGATCTCCAAGATGAGTTGTTGTATAAAGGCCGACTCTAACTTCCTGCTTCTCTCTCCTGGACAAATTAAATTGTCCCTCGGGGTTAGGGGGGTGGGGAGGGGAGAACAAGCTAGAAACATCTATTCCCTTTGAAGCATACAAGGATATACTCTTGCTATTAATGGAGCAACTCCATGTAGAGGTCTCACTACACTTGTAGTTAATTTTATGTGAACTTGTCGAATTCTCCCTGAGAATGTAAGCCCTGGAGATCAGAAACTATTTTATCTTTTTGTATTTGAATTCCATCACCATCAGAACAGCATGGGCACCTGATAAGGTTTTGTGTTGTTCTTGTTGTTCTTGTTGTTCTTTCTTTTCTTCCTTCCTTCCTTCCTTCCTTCCTTCCTTCCTTCCTTCCTTCCTTCCTTCCTTCCTTCCTTCCTTCCTTCCTTCCTTCCTTCCTTCCTTCCTTCCTTCCTTCTTTTTCTTTCTTTCTTTCTTTCTTTCTTTCTTTCTTTCTTTCTTTCTTTCTTTCTTTCTTTCTTTCTTTCTTTCTTTCTTTCTTTCTTTCTTTCTTTCCTCCCTTCTCCCTAAGATGGAAGGCAATCTGATATAGTTTATATATGTACAGTAACATTAAAGATATTTCTGCATTAGTCATACTGTGAAAGAAGAATCAGAGCACAAGGGGAAAACCTCATAAAAGAAGGGGGAAAAAATGGTCCAAAAATAGAAACTGTATGGTTCAATCTGCATTCAAAGTCCACAATTCTTTTTTCTGGATGTTGAGAACATTTCCTGTCATGAGTTCTTTGAAATTGTTTTGGATCATTGCACTGCTGAGAAGAGCCAAGTCTATCACCATTTTTCATCACACAATGTTGTCACCATGTACAATGTTCTCCTGGTTCTGCTCCTCTCAGTCAGCATCAATTCATGTAAATGCTTCCAGGTTTCTCTGAACTCCTATTTAGAAGTCATTCTCAAACTTTCACTCTTGCTCCCCCACAATATTCCACTTAGTTACCATCTTTATTCTTTTTAAAAATCCACCTCATTTCCTTTTTCTCTTCACATAGGCACTCTCATCACCTATGGTATATAGTATAAAAATAATCACCTACATAGTTTACATTCAATTTCCTATCTCTCCAGTCCAGTACACACACATCTGTCCAAAGGACATTGAGAAAGTCCAAGTTTGACCATGATTCTTTTCTGGTCAAGAGGTTCAATGAATGACCATTCCTTTCAGATCAAAATGCATGCTCATCTACTTGACATTTTGGGACCTTCTTAATCTGGTTATCCCTATTTTCCTCCAGACTCATCCCTCTCATTTCCTCCCATTCTTTCCTCTTATTATTTTCTATACCCCAATCAATTCTCATTCATGTACATCATCCATTCCGTTCCATAGGCTATTCCCAAGGTCTGCAGTTTTCTCCTTGCTCATGCCCAATTCTTGGAACACAAAGCTTTTCTTAAAGCCCAGCTCAAGTACAGCCTCCCAAAGGTTAATCCCCTAATTATTTATCCCCTATCACTATATATTTTATAAATATCATGTATTTAATCAATTAAATATTCATATTTCCCTTATATAAATTCATTCAGATCAGGGATGGTCTTGTATCCATATCTCTAATAACTAATAAAGTACCTGGTACACAGTAGATAATTAATGTTTGTTGTGTGGCATATAAAACTATATGTGGGTGCCCTATTTCTGTTCCAAGTTTTAGGGAAAATTAGCTGGAATTTCTAATAGATTGATACTCATAAATTAGAAACTTTAACACCAGTTTGGGGCATTAAGCATTTATTAACACATAATAAATATTAGTAAAGAGAGAACATGTGGTTCAGAAAATTAAGAAGACCTATCTAGCCTAGAGGAGAGAGAAAGCTCAGCCTGGCTTCCATTTTTCTCCAAGTCTTCCACTAGGAACATATCCAAGAGCCTCACTCCCTACCTCCCTATCTGAAGGAAAGCCCCCTTCCATATAGCTCCAAGCTAATTGGCCAGCATCATTCAAATTCATTAGTTTATTGGACTTGATTGTGGTCCATGAGCAGAATGTGTGGAGGTCAGAGTTCAGAGAACACACCCTCTGAGGGCCAGGCTTTCAGATAGGTGTGGTTTTAATTAAACTAACTTTAAGTGAGTTAATCAGCAAAGTTAATCCAATCAATCTTAATATTATCCCCTGGAGCTGGGGCCTCTGGTTGTCCTAAAACCTTTTCTTTTCTCACAGTTGACTGACTATTTATTCCAACATGGAGCCTGAATCTCCTCTGTTGTAATTTCCATCCACTTCTAGTTCAAAGCTCAGTGATTAAACAGAACAAGTCAAACCTCCCTTTCCCAGTATTATTGTACTATTGGCTAATATTGACCTTAGAATTGATTCATGGAGAACTAACTACCAAGATTTTTTTTCAAATGAAGTGATGCCTAGCCACAACAATTATATTTTTAGTTGTGATATTGATTAGTTAAAAACAATTTTACATTTTTCCTATTATACTTCCTGAGGCTTGTGCTTACATTATAGTGGAATGAAATCTTTTCTTTCTTTTTCTCCATTCTTTTTTTTTTTCCTATCCTGCCTCTGCAAGCCAAAATGTTAACCATCCCTCCTTACAGGCAAAAAATATGCATTATACCCTACCTCCCATTATTCTATTTTCAAAATAAGTAAATTGAAATAATTTTGCTTAGAAATCCACATTATTTTAGAGAATAATATCATCGCATAGTAAGATGGGATTTTATAGATAATTTAGTGGAAACTTTTATTTTGCAGATGAGAAAATATCCATGTATTGCTTTATTACCTTATACCAATGATTCTCAGATCTACTTCTAACTTCTTTCATGCCCTTTATACTCAAAATATTGAACGGCTTATTAGCCATCTAGACCACTATATTCCATCAAAATCTTAAATTAAAAATGTTGGGAACTTAACTCATTATTTTTCTCACCCTGCCCCCCTTTCTTCACATTACCCTTACTATTGAGGGAAGCACTATTCTCCCAGTTACCTAGGCTTGCAACTTATATGTCATCTTGAATTCTCCATTTTCTGTTAACTATTTTGTCACGGGGAGAGGCGATAGTTCTTAGGTATTCCTCAATAAAGAATTACACTCTCCCACACAGTCCAATTAGAATTAAAGTGTTCTTTTATTTGATGCTAGAGAACTTGACCAAGAGGAAGTCTAGGACTTCACCCCTGTGGAGGAGGTCTTATAAACATTCTCTTCCTCCTAGAACAACAGGAAGGCAAAAGCTTTTATAGAGGATAGATGGGGTGTCCATTTGAAAACTGGAAAGTTCCCTTTTGGGGTGAGGTAGGGAAAGCTGTGATGCTTGTCATATTCCTGACATTTGAGGGGAATTTTTTTTTTAATGATGGTATTGACCTTTCAGCTTATCTCTTTCTCCTAGGTCTGTTTTTTCCTGCTACAGAACTTTCTCTCCCTTTATTTCTTAGGTGTATCTGTCCTGATACCTAGTTGGTCAATCTAAACTTTAATAGTCTATTGATTCCTTGATTTGTTTGTCCTGTTATCTGATCATCTATAGTTTCGCTTCTCTCTCTCTCTCTCTCTCTCTCTCTCTCTCTCTCTCTCTCTTTTAGTTTTGCTTCTCACAGGAGAAACTTCTGATTTATCCTAAGACCCATGCCATGTTATATAAAATCTCTTGCTAAATCTTGATGATTTCATCTTCATAAAAACTCAAATATGTCTTCTTTTGTCCTCTAACATTTCCACTTCATTGATATGGACCCTTCTTATCTGGATTAATTCAAAAGTTTTCCTTTATGTCTTCCCACTCATGTTCATCTTCAACTTAGCTATCAAATTTGCTTTCTGAAAATACTGATGTGACCACATCCCTTTTCTTTTCAATAAACTTCAGTATTTCCTTATTGTCTCCAGGATAAAACAAAACAAAACAGAATCTTCCATCTTTTAGTGCTCTTTATGAACTTACTACCTTTCCAAATTCTATACCCCTCTGACCCTTTGCTGTAGTCTTCAATTAACTGACACTGGCTTCTTTTTTTCCTTAAACAAAATACTCTGTCTCCTTGCTCCAAACATTTTCAATGGCTAGTCCTTAAGAGTGAAATCTTCCTGGCTACCTTGGCTTCATTTCAAGTCCCAACTAAAATCCTTCTGCTTACTAAAAACCCTTCCCATCCTCAGATCCCTTAAACATAGTAAATTCTCTTAGAGACTACATCCAATTTCTTTTGTATATATCTTATTCAAAGTTATTTTCCTGTACTTTCTCCCATTTGACTATGAACTCCTTGAGGGTTTGGGCTTTTATTTTGTCTTTTTCTTTGTATTCCTAGTTTTTAGAATAGTGTTTGAGACAAAGCAAGTGCCTAATAAAAGCTTTATGACGTGTCTTCAAGGTCCTAATTATTTGATTTAGAGTGTAGACTAAAACACTGATCTTTTGACTCCTAGTATTTTATTCATTTTCCCCTGTATCTTATCAGATTTTTATACAACTAGGGAAATAAAAAAAATTTTAAATCATTTCACACAATAAAAAAGCAAATGTCCCTATGTTATTAACTGATTAAAAAATACATTATCAGATTGTACAGACAGAATGAGTTCACCAAGAAAACACTTTCTATTTATGCCTAAACTACAATAATCACATTTTAACCTTCAGAAAACCTATTCCATGGACATTCTTTAACTTTTCAGCAACTGAGGATTCTAATAACTGCTATTTTTGTTGTTCATTCATTTCAGTCATGTCTGACTATCTATGACTCCATGTTGGCATTTTTTTGGAAAAGATATTGGAGGTTTTTATTTTTTTCTATTTCCTTTTCCAGCTCATTTACAAATGAAGAAATTGATACAAATAGGGTTAAGTGATTTTCCCAGGGTCACATAGCTATTAAGTGTCTAAAGCCAGATTTGAACTCATGAAAATGAATCTTCCTAATTCCAAGCCCAGTACTCTATCCACTATGCCACTTCCTTACTCCTGGCAAGTTCAGAATCCTATGATATAAATACAGAAATTCTAGAATGGAACACAGTGGAAATTTAACATTATAATGAGATGTGTCATAGGAAGTAGGAGTATTTTATGTGGAGGGTGGGTTTATGAAGTGTAGGGACCAATTTTTAATTAGGGAGTGTTAGCTAGGTGGATCACTGCAATATTGGGGCAAAGAAGGAGACCAACAGCCTCCCTCAAAACAGAACAGGATTGATTTAACAAACAGGATCAGTAGGATTAAGGGAAAGGAAATAAAATGGGGAAAGGGAAATAATACCACCTGAATAACACCACTGCCCAGGAATCAGCTGAGAACACACAGCAGCATCCTGTCACCTTCCAGCTTCAAGCTAGAATGGTGAGAAAACCTCCTTTCTTCCCAGCAGACCCCAGGCTGACCACACCCAGCCACAAGCCAATTGGCAGGCAGCTCTGACTGACAATCACATGACTGCCCTCACTGGCTTCCAGTTATTATAATTTTGCCAGGCCCATGTAGGTGTCAGCAAGTGGTGATGACCTGAGGTGCCAGTGCCATGCGGACAGCTACAACCAGTGGGTGGAGCACCTTGCAGTTTGTGGAGGCACTGCACCTGAGCTCCAGGCAAGTGCGTGAGCCCCAGGGTTTTTTTAAATTCTAGTCAAAAGATGGGGTCATAAAAATCTCAATTAACAATTAATTCTATGCAGAAGTAGGATGGCTGGGGAGATTGTGACTCTCTAGTACTCAATTGATGAGGAACAAGTGGAGGGACCTTGCAATAGGAATTAAGGGATAAAAGCCTGCTGGGATAGGCACGGATCAGGACTTCTCTGAGGTATCCGCCCACTCGGCAGACCTCTAAATAAAGCTTGCTTTGCTCACTATTTCTAGTAGTCCGGAGGATCATTGTGAGCATATTTTTCTCACAGTGAGCAGATTGGTATTGGGCTTGTGATTTCACTGGTATAGGTAATTACCGATGCAGGTTGCGACCTGTGTTAAATTTTATATAGTGAGTTGTCTATATCATTGAGAGAGTAAATGACTTGTCCAAGGCCACACACTAATTAACAGAGGTGGCTTTTGAACCCTGATCTTTCTCCCAAGGTAAACTCCCTATCCTCTATCTCCTGCTTCTAGGAAAACCTATCTTTAGCTTCTGCCTCAGATACTTCTTAATTCTCTAACAATAAATCAATTATTTAAGCTCTTTTAACCTCAGTTTCCTGATCTGAAAATTAGGATACTAGCACCATGCCCAATAGGCTCATTTTGTAAATAAATAACATAAAATATGCACAGGTTTTGCAGTCCTTATAACACTGTGAATATGAGATGCTGCTACTGCTAATTCTACTTCCAATATGCCTTGATAATGACATATTTAATTTCAGAAAAATAAATGGGCCAATGGCCCATCAATTTCTCATATGCTCTAGAGGAGGGCTTGACAGACTACAGTCAAGGGTCAAACCTGGCCTGACAATTGTTTCTATGCAAGCCATGAGATTTTTCTTTTTACATTTGAAATACAATAACAACTTTATTTAAGAACTTCAAAAGAATTTCTTAGACTTCTAGCTGTACAAAAATAGGCAGGGGGTTATATGCCAACCCTTAGTCTAGAGCAACACACCACCAGAGAAGTCATGGAGATGGGTACACACAAGGCTTGGGAAATATCACCTGAAAAAGCAAGCTGATCATTGCTTAAAATAAGCATATTGGGAAGGAACCCCAATCAACACTTCAAGCAGTATGAAAGACAGGTATACTGGTTATTATTAAGGAAATTGGAAATTTTCCTTAAAAAAAGAAACTTGAACAGGTTTCATGGAAATCAGAAACTTCATCCTTCTTACCAACTACCGTCAATGGGCATAGGTTGCCTGATTCTATAGAATATAAGGAACATTCTGTACTAGAAAGGAAAGGGTGATGTTGTAGAGAAACCTATATTTCTTATGTCTGTCCCCATTCACAATGCACACACGACCCAAGTCCGAACTGCAGGTGAAGCATCTGCTCCAGAGAATCAATAAATGAGCTCAGAATAAATGACCTCAGGTGCCAGAATTCCATCACTCCATGAAATTTTCATGAGCACCAACAAGTCCGTTATTATCTAAACGTTTCCTGTTTTGAAACGGAGGCCCTGGATCATTAAGTAGCTATTTAGGTACGAACAAGAATCTGGCAATTAAATGCTCCAGAATGAGGGTGAGTGTATGGTCCCTCTCCGTGCAGTTGGATGCAAATCAAAATTCTGTTTCACTGTTACCAAACTATACAACTCACAGAAAAGACTTCAATTTTCTTTTATAAACTCGGGATGATGAGTTGATTCATCCACTAAATGGGAATTAGAACACTGCGTGCCATCTGCACGATGCAGCAAACATGTTTATTAAAGTCACCCTCTTTAATGATAATTTACAGTTTCTCACGCAAAGAAGTCACCCATTAATTTGGCATTTATTTTTTTTTTCTATTATGTGCATCACTCTATTTATGTGTTAATATTATGAAAGTATAAAACAATATGTTTCATCACAGTTGTCATTATACATGAATTATATTGAGAGCACCTGTATTGTATAGTGACTGGGTGATACAAAACAGACAGGCAAACAAGATTTCTACCAAAATTGGTACTTGAGAAGAACCCTGCATAGTTAGCAGGAAAAATGAAGCAGAATGAACCCAAATCCTGGCCTCCACTATACTGGAATTATGTGCTATTTATACAGATAATCCAAGCTTTTTGAAACTTCTCTAAGATCACATCTGTACATCAAAATATTCAAAGCCTCTCCCCTTCAGTCAGTACATATTGGCTGAGCATTTACTGTGTGGAGTTTCACTTTTTTTGTTTGTCATTCTTTCTTTTTTCTCGCTAGAAAATTGTACTCTGCAGCTTTTCTTGCAAATGTTAATCACACTCAAACTTAAAAGGCTAGATCAGGTGATCTTTCCAAACCTTGTGTGTGCCCATCACCATGACTTCTCTGGTGGTGTGTTGCTCTAGACTAAGGGTTGGCATACAAACCCCTGCCTATTTTTGTACAACTAGCAGGATAAGAAGGTTTTTTTTTTTACATTCTTAAATAAAGTTGTAATTGTATTTCAAATGTAAAAAAAAATAGCTCATGGCTTGTATAAAAATAATTGTCAGGGAAGTTTTGGTCCTTGACTGGAGTTTGCCAATCCTTCCTCTAGAGCATATGAGAAATTGATGGGCCACTGGTCCATTTCTTTTTTCTGAAATTAAAGATGTTTTAACCAAGGCATTTTGAAAGTTGAATTGGTAGCAAAATCAAGATCTCATATTCACAGTGTTGTAAGGCCTGCAAAATCCTATGCATATTTTATGTCATTGGCTATTGAGTATGATTGAGTTGTGATTGAGAAACTCAGGATTTCTCTTCCTGCATGGATTTGATCAAGTCCCTGTTTTAGTTTGTTGGCCAAATGTTGCATGAGGACTGATTATCTGAGAAGTTACAGAGATTAGGGGTAAGGTAGATTTGCCCTTACAATCTCCTTCTTTGTGCCTTCTCTCTCCTTGCCCAATGACAAATCATTTCCCTACTACATATTTTCATCTTTTAAAATTATTTTATTCTAAAAATGCAATCATTTCAAAGCAGGTATCCAAATGCAAAGAAGATGTTTTTTAAATGAAGCCATAATGTGATCATAAAGATCTGATCATTGATGTCCTAAATTCACCATCATGGAGAACTAGGATGGAAACTCAGAGGATCTGGGTTCATCTATTTCCTCATGCATTTACTCTCTCATTAACTTTAGCCAATATGTCTCCTCTGTCTCAGACTTATCATTAAAGTGAGAAACTTGGGCCAGATGGACTCGTAGGTCACATCTACATCTAGGACAAGTATTTTATTAATTCCTTAGTAACTTACAATCTTAGACAATTGTCATGGGACACTGAGAGTTTAATCAAGTTTTTCATGGCCCCAAAGACATTCTGGGTCAAATGCAGAAGCAGAATTTGTACCTCCCTGACTCCTAGGTTGAATCTTCATCCACTCTGACATAAGCCATTATTTTCATTTAAAACAATAATAACATATATTCATATTAACAAATTAGGAACTAGAATATTAATTTTGCTTACATTGATATTGTTTAATCTTTTGAGTTGTGTCTAACACTTCATGAACCCTTTGGGGGATTTTTGGCAGAGATATTGGAGGCATTTGCCATTTCCTTATTCAGCTCATTTTACAGATGAGAAACTTGAGGCAAACAGGGTTAAGTGACTTGCCTAGAGTCACACAGCCAGTATCAGAAGTCAAATTTGAACTCAGGAAGATGTGTTTTCCTAACTTCAAGCCCAACATTTTATTCACTGAGCTACTTAACTGCCCTTTGCTTACATACCCTCTAATTATTATTCCTACTTTGAAATTTTCAAGATTCTTTATTTGCTAAGAGGAAACTTGGTATAATGAGTAAAGAGCTTCTTTTGGAACCAAGAAAATCTGGGTTTAGGTCCTCATTCTTTTTTTTTTTTTTTTAGTGAGGCAATTGGGGTTAAGTGACTTGCCCAGGGTCACACAGCTAGTAAGTGTTAAGTGTCTGAGGCTGGATTTGACTTCAGGTACTCCTGACTCCAGGGCCAGTGCTCTATCCATTGTGCCACCTAGCTGCCTCTAGGTCCTCATTCTAACCCCTGTTGTTTGTGGGATGTTGGATAAATGCTTACCATTCAATACTCACTATGTGTTGCAGAACTTGGTAAAAGGAGGCTTTCTGATTTTTCTTTTCCTTTTCCCCCATCTAAAAGCCTTCTTTGCCAAGAAAATATTGCATTTCATCCTTATCTCCCATTTTTTTTACTACTACAACTATGACTACAACTGACTGTTATAGTTACTATATCATTGCCCTGACTCTCCTTTTTTATTACCATTTCTCATGTCAAAATTATATTCTATTATGTTCACATTCCATATACAGATATGGAAATTAGGAATTATATGGCTATGGATTGTTATGTGGAAATTGGTAATTTCTTTGATAACTCCCTACAGATTCTGTTTTGCAGTAAGTACCTTCCTCTGTATTTCTTGCATGTGCTTTCTGAAATTCTACCAAACTTTCCTTTCTCATTTCTTTGATTCCTGACCTATAAATTTCCTCTCCATTCACAATCCCTACCTCAAAATAAAAACTTGATCAAACATCTTGTACTCAATTCCTCAGTCATCGAATTTCATGCCTACTATACCACAGTCATTCACATGAATGGTTATACTTTACTCAAAACAATGAGGAAATTTTCTTGGAACTCTACTTTCTCCCCTACTCCTTACTTCCTATCACTCTCTGTTATCTCTCACATTTTCTGCAGTAGCTCTGAATTTCTTCTCTTCCTTTTCTAATTCTCTCTTGCATATTGTTCCTCTCGTCACATCTGCTGAAGCTCTCCCAAAACAGATTGGGTTATAATTCCTTCATGTACTTGAATGATACATTTAACCTTTTAAAGAATGAGGAACCAATGAAGGGATATTCGATTCTACACCTCATTCACACCAATGAGATGTAGCTAGTTGCTGGATGGAAATGACAAACACCTTAGGGAAATGAACTTCTGAAATTGGAAAAAATAAAAGAGGAGGAAAGAAAAGCCAAGAAGAATCTAAGATGCACCTTAGTTTGGTGGTTAGACTATGGGATCATAGAATAGCTATGGCCTAAAGGTATAGGACAAGGGAACCACAATGGATAAGAAAAGTTTGAAGAATGAAATTCTGAAGAGGGAAAAGACACCATTTGAATGAGGAAGAAAAAATATTTTAAAATATTCATGCAGAGATGAAGGGATTTTACCAAGTTATATTCATAAAAGGCAAAATAAAGATCTTATTTATTAAGGGCACATAGTAGGCCCTTAATAGATGCAAGCAATGGTAGGTAACAGAAGACCAACATAAAAGCAAAGTCAGAAAAAATTGGGTCAGAATGACATATGGTCAGCATAGAAGGCTCAGGACAAAACCTCTCTGTTGTGATTTTTAGGTACATTGTAGAAAGGAGGAGAATCAAATAAGCAGTGAGACCATGACTTCAGTTAGATAAGACAAAAAAAAAAGAAAAAGAAAAAATGATGACAGAGATAATGTCATGCGAGGGCAGCTAGGCGGTACAGTAGATAAAACACCAGTCCTGGATTCAGTAGGACCTGAGTTCAAATCCAGCCTCAGACACTTGACACTTACTAGCTTTGTGACACTGGGCAAGTCACTTAACCCTCATTGCCCTGAAAAAAAAAAAAAAGAAAAGAAAAAGATAATGTCATGCGTCTCACTTTAGCCCTCTCCTCTTTTCCCAAGTGAGAACAATAATTTTAGGATTAGGAAGGAAAGAATAACAATAAAACAAGTGGTTAATAAAAATTGATACCCAAGAAAAATAATGAAATAGTTAGAAATTTCTTACATGTTTTCTTTCATTCAAGTCACTTGAATCCATATGAACTAAAATTTCTCTACAAAACAACAATAACTACAACCTTGGTTGATGTGTTTGCTGAGAAACCAACTTCTTTTTGAAAGATGATTCACATAAAAATTATTCGTTCTGCTATCCTCTCTATGCTTTGTTTTGTTATGAAATATTCTTTTATGTGGATCTGATGTTTCTCTAATTTGTTTATGATGTGTTTTTTCATCCCTCCCCACCCCATTCACATATCCTTACGGACCTTTTCTTGTATAAAGTGTCAGACATTAGTAGAAATCTAATTTCTTCTGTACTGTTAGCTCATTTTACCAGAAGTGCTTAATAAAATAGTGACTTTGAAGCCCAGTAGATGAGGTCTTCATTTTTTTTTTTTAAGCTAGGCTTCCAGGTTAATTTTTATCTATCCAATCTATTACATTTATCTATTCATTTTTTGCCAAATTGCTTTGAGAATTACTTCTTTGTGTTATAGCTGGAGATAAGACACTACTAGAACCCCTTCTTTCTCACTACTTAAAAAAGAACTCCTCTCTACATTTTTTACTTGATTAGAGTGTGGAAGAGTAAATTTATCTGACTCCTACCGGAGCCTTCTTTTATAGAAGTCTCTAAACTTGTAGAACTTTCCCCATTTCTCTCCATGCACAGAATCTAATAACTTCCCTCAGGATAATCTGATGACCTGAAATCTCATCACCATGCTGATTGACTCAGTTTTTGATATTCAACCCTTTGCCAACTCCCTCAAAAGCTTCTCTCAGGGCCAGAGAGGATAACAGTAGATTTCTATCAAAGCCTTACTTTATAGAGATCAAAGAACTTTCAGAACTTTCCCCTTAACTCCATTTTCCACCAGTAGCTCTGCTTGGCTTTGTCACCACTTCCTCCAAAGGAAGTAACCCTTTGTGGCTTCTCCCACTTTCACCCCTGCAACCTGCTCACATTTTCCTATTGTTTGTTGTTCTTCTCCAATGGATTGTAAATGCCTTGAGGACAAGCGGGGATTGCCTTCCTTAGTTTTATCTCCAGTACTTAACACAGTGCCTGGTACATAGAAAATGCTTACTAAATGTTTAATAAATTGATATATGTTTTACTTTTTGTTGCTTTCATATGAAATCTATCAGTATATTTTCCAGTTTAATAAATTGATCCTTGGTGATTGATCAGTTTGTCATTGAATCATTGAATAAGTAAATTAATTGAGTTAGTCTTATAATTTTTATTATGTTGACCCATATTAGCCATGAGTAATTGATATTTTCTAATTTGTTTATGGCTGCATTTCTTTGAACAGTTGATTATTGCTGCATTTATATAGGTTTTTCTTGCGTGTAAGAGGTTGTATATTGAATGTACTTTCAGATAAGGTCACTGCCTTATTAATGCTGTTTACTCATTTTATTTTGTTATGAAAGAGCTCTTATGGGATAAGGATAATTTGGTAATGTTTCTAATGTGTGGGAAAAAGATCAGGAAAATTAAATAAATTAAAATACTTATTTTAAAAATAGAAGATGATTAAGAAAAGAGCAGCTATGGCAAGATTTGACAAGGTCAAGTTTGGTCCAATTTTACACACACACATATATACACATATATACATATATATATATATATATATCGTATTTTAATGTGTAATTGTATTATATATATAATACTAAATAATTTTATATATATGCACTTTTTTTCCTAATCTGCAAATGATAGGCCAATGAACTGGACTTTAATTGCTAGGAAAATTTTAGAACATATTAAACTGAGAGAGAATTAACCATATTAGTTCATATGCTAGTACATATCATTAAAGATTTTTTTAAAATAAAAAAGGTGGGCAGCTAGGTGGTGCAGTGGATAAAGCATAGGCCCTGGATTCAGGAGGACCTGAGTTAAAACCAGGCCTTAGACACGACACTTACTAGCTGTGTGACCCTGGGCAAGCTACTTAACCCTCATTGCCCTGCAAAAAAACCCCCCAAAAATCAAAAAAACAAACAAAACAAACAAAAAAAGCTGTGGTGGTTACAAGGAGACGTTACAGATTCAAAATTAATTCATGCTAAATCATTTCCTTTTTTTTTTTAAGGTTATTCAACTAGTAAATAACTAAAATGTTGTAAATACTGTTCACTTAGAAATTAGCAAATGGGGCAGCTAGGTGGCACTGTGGATAGAGCACTGGCCCTGGAGTCAGAAGGACCTGAGTTCAACTTTTGCCTCAGACACTTAACACTTACTTAAATATATATATATATATATATATATATATGTGTGTGTGTGTGTGTGTGTGTGTGCGTTTGTGTATATGAGATATTCTTGTAAAAAAAAGAAAGTAGACCCACAAAATGACAAAATGAAAATAAGGTAGAGTCAGAAATGTTTGGATGAGCAAAACAAGAGGAGTCCTTAATGGTTTGAGGTTAACTTGGAAAGGAACTGTTATGTGGGATGACTTGGAGACCTGTTCTAGACCATCTTTCTTTTTATCAGTGATATAGATAAATATATAGCATTCTTGGAAAATGTATAGATGATAGACACCATCATTAGTTTACCTAATGACTTATAGGATCAAATGGTCATTGCAGTGATTGAGTTTCCCAACCCCCAGCCACACAATCAAATCTTCACATATTGGTACAAATCAATGTAGATGTTGGGCAGGGATGCGTTGGGAATTAATAAAATATTTTTAAGTCATCCTTTTTGTTTACTGCTTAATATGATTGACCCTTCCTCTCCTTTCTTGATATAGAAAAATGTGCTGAATTCTGAGTTGAGGATGAGTTCTAATCCTGTTTCTGCCCCTTACTACTATGTGCAGACCTTAGACTTTCCTGAGCCTGATTTTCCTTACCTTTCCTTTATAATAATCTAGGAATTCCCTGATCCTGCAAAGGTCTCTTACAGGCCTAAATCTATAATTTTGTAAGCCTATAAAGTTTTCTATACAAGCTTCTTCTGTATTGGTGAAGGGTGGTAGAAGATAACTTTTTCAAAGGATTCCAATGCATGCAGCAGACATTTGCTTTGAAAATCTGTTTTAATTATTGGTTTAAACGACTTCATTATGTGAACGGATGGGTAAAAAATGTGTGACATGGTTGCTGATCCTTCAATATACTCTATTTTTATACAAATTAAGGGTGAGTTTTCATTATTTACTATCCAGAGTCTAAATATATTTTCCAGAAGATGGCAGTGCCACATAAACACAAAGGTTATTCAATACATTTTGTTTCCATCTCAGTATTTGAAGAAAAGATCATGTGGAATTTTAGGGGAGTCCTAGTTCATATTTTAACAAACTAGTCATTAATGGGATCTATGTGCCCTACTATGCTGGACAGACCATGTTCCTAGAATTAAGTAAATGGACTAAAGAAACAATTTCAGTAATCACACCTTCTGGAAAGAAGTCCAAAATCCAAGGGGATAAACTTCATTTCTCTTTAAAGAAAAAAGTCTGACGGGAAAATTATGTGGCTATGTCAGAATAGATTGAGAAATGATATTATTGTATCAGCAGAATAGCAAAAGAGAATCAAGAGACTCAAGAACACATTATTTAATATTGTAAAAGGTATTTTTATAAATGCTATTTATTTAATTTTATATTATGTAATCTAACTCATAGAACTCCCAAGATACTAATCTTTTTCAGATTCTAAATATTTTAAGCCTTTTTATTTATCTTGGGCAAGGTCTATGCTCCACAGTTTCCTCATGTTGTAAATGAGGGGGTGAGATTAGATGAACGCTAAAGTCTTTCTACCTATGACAGTATGATCATTTACAATTACAACAACAACAACAAAGCCCATAAGGGAACAACTTCTTACATCTACCCAAATTAAGAATCTTTTTTTATACTAAATCATTTTTTTCCCCAACTGCTAGAGCATTTTTAATGAAGTGGGAAAATACCAAATTAAAGGGCAGAAGATTTAAAGAGTAACTCCTTGTCTGAGGAAATTTGAATGCCAATAGTCTAGTTAAGAAAACTGAGTAAGAAAAAAAAAAAGATATTGTAGTTGCTGGAAACATAAGAAGTCACTGAGACTACCATGGATTGATATTCTTCTTGCTCCTTTTAGCTTCAGTTTCTTCCTATCCATTGGTATTATGTCACACTGAATGACAAAAGAATGGAGAAGAGAGGAATTACATTAAGTATCTGTTTACCAAGTGCACAGTGAACTGGAGTTTTGAAGGTCATCTGATGGATTGGATGAATATAGAGTCCATGAAGATCTTTCAGACATGAAGGCAGAGCTTTTGACCTAAATAATCTCCATTGTCTGTCTCTATTGATCAGATGAGCCAGAAATCTCCACCATAAAGATTCATACTCCATTTTTCAAAAGTGGTTAAAACCTACATAATGATTGCTTTTGAGTCAACAAGAGAATGAAGGTAATTTAATTTGCATAAACATTTTCCCAGTGGCTTGGTTTTTATTACCTTGCTCTAAAATAGTTTCCCAAAACACATTTCACATTAACTATGTATTTCATACACAATTTGACTCATTAGGTTATATAATATTTTAACAATTACTTTTGTACACCTCACCCCACCCTATCTACTAAACCCCCTTTTTCATTTGAGGTCATATAACCCAACTTCTAAATTTTCTGTTGATGGAGCTCCGTATCAATTCAGAAGTCTTTAGTTTCTAGAATCATCGCTTTTGTGCTTTTTGCAAATTGGCACAGTACACATTTCCTGAGTATATATTCATAATCATCAGATAAAATTTCAATTTTCCATTATTTCTTTTTGTTTGTTTGTTTGTCCTTTTTTGCAGGGCAGTGAGGGCTAAGTGACTTGCCCAGGGTCACACAGCTAGTTAAGTGTCAAGTGTCTGAGGCTGGATTTGAACTCAGGTCCTCCTGAATCCAAGGCCAGTGCTTTATCCACTGCACCACCTAATCTTAAAGATTAATGCTTGTCACTTTTTTCTCTGTATATAGAATATATGATCCTGAAGGGACAGGACTCTTTTATTTTAGTCTCTGGATATACAGGATCTTGCTCAGTGGCTGGTCCACAGTAGCTGAAAGGCAAATGCCAGTGGCATGATAATGAATTTATTTCATCAGCATCCTGAGATATAATTCTTCATAAGCAGGAAATAATTTCATTAAAAGAAGCTAAGTTCTATTTTAATAACTATGTAGTCATCAATGTTCTCCTTATATTATTTTTTCTAACCTTTTGTGCTTGAGGACTCTCCTCTTTCCTTTAAAGAATAGTAGGTAAATCAGATCCGAATAATTCTGCCTTTCATTACATTTTTGTTGTTGTTCAGTTGTTTTTCAGTAATGTCTAACTTTTCTTGACCCCATTTGGGGTGTTCTTGGCAAAAATAATGTAGTGGTTTGCCATATCCTTCTCCAGCTCATTTTACAGATGAGGAAACTGAGGCAAAAGAGTGAAATGATTTGCCCAGGGTCACACAGCTATTAAGTATCTGATGTTATATTTGAACTCAGGTCCTCCTGATTCCACGACCCCTGCTCTAACCATTATGCCACATAGTGACCCTTTATATTTTGTAATAATGCTACCTTATGCAATCAATGGACACATTACTTTAAAAAAAATCATCTTCCTCCTAATATACCTGCGATATATGGACAGAGAGACACACACATACACATACACAAATACATGCATGCACTTTGTTGCTTTTTAAGATCTTAAGACCACATAAGCTGAATCTCTGTTTGAGACTTTCTAGTGGTAGGCATAAAATCTTCTATTACACTTTCAAAGTTTTCCTTGTACATATTTCCTTCCTTTCCTCTGTTGTATATAACCATTGAAAATCAGATCTCATCATAACTTATATTAATGCAATATTTAAAATTGATTTGCATTCATTATCCAATTTGAGTTTCCCAAAACAAACAAAAGCAGAACAGAAACACCTCTAAGATAGGTAACTAATAGAGTGCCCTTTGCAGTGATACTATTTTCTTTTGATAATTGCTTCTTTGCTTTCTAATTCATATTACATACAGATTTTCATATAAACTTTCTTATTTTGGAATAAGATCTCAAATCTCAGTTGAAATTTCTTTTAAAAAATTATTAGGAGGGGCAGCTAGGTGGCACAGTAGATAGAGCACCAGCCCTGGATTCAGAAGCACCTGAGTTCAAATCAGGCATCAGACAATTAACACTTACTAGCTGTGTGACCCTGGGCAAGTCACTTAACCCCAACTGCCTCACAAAAACCAAAACAAAACAAAAAATATTAGGGGCAACTAGGTGGCAAAGTGGATAAAACACCAGCTCTGGATTCAGGTGGACCTGAGTTTGAATCTGACCTCAGACACTTGACACTTGACACTTACCAGCTGTGTGACCCTGGGCAAGTCACTTAACCCCAATTGCCTCACCAAAAAAACAAACAAGTCAAAAAAATATTTAAAGTTTCTCACCTGGGGATGCTCATTCACTTTTAAACTAATTTTATGAAATCTAATTTTTAATGACTAGAGAACAAGGCTGACAGTGCCCACTGCTATCTTTCTTTGCCATTAGGAAGTCTGAGATGACATGGTAATTTTCTCTAAAGATCCATCTTCCATTCAGCTAGCTACCAAAATTATTTAAATGAAAAAACGGATTTGACCAAGTCACTCTCCTACCCAACAAAGTCTAGTGGCATACTATTATTTACTGGTAATGATTATTTTTTTTATCTTCCATTTGCCATTTAATAATCTTCACAGATTTGTGCCTCCCTAGTTTCCTGGTGTTATTAAACCTTATTCCCTTCTATTTTCTTTACAATCTGTTGACATTGGTATTTTTACAGTTCTTTCCAGACTACACTCTCCCCCCATGATTTTTATTTGCTTGTTCCCTCTCTCTGGAATATACTCTTCTTAATTCTGGTCACTTCCCACCTAGATTATTTCAAATTTGTCCTTTATAAAGCTTGTTTGTACATATTTGCTTACATGTTGTCTCCCTCATTAAACTGTGAACTCGTTGACAACAAAGAATGTAGTGGGTCTTTAAAATTCTTTTTTTTTTTACTTTTATTTTTACTGTAACATAACCCAGTGCCTGGCACGTGTTATTCTATTAATAATTGCTTATTGACTGACTGGATCTTTGTCCTCATATATATTTCCTAGGTTCTCTTTACTCCCTCAAGTCTCATCTCCAATCCTACCTTCTTTAGAAGACTGCTCCCTCTCGAACTTCAGTCTCCCAAAACAAATCCTTTCCTTCAAAATTATCTTTTCTTTTCATTGTATTCATGTTGTATACCTCATTATTTGTATGTTGTCTCTCTCATTGCAATGTGAGTTTCTTGAGGGTAGGAAATCTTTTCCATTTTTGCATTCCAGTGCTAATCAGTTTCCTGACATATGATAAGCAATTAATAAATGCTTTTTGACTACTTATTCTAAAGCAAATAAAGAATGGCATACTCTCTTATTATTGCCTTCTCTCTTACATATAGTTATAAGCAGTGTAAGTATCACTATGTGTCTCTCTATCTCTCTACAAAATATATCTATATCATTTACACCTATACCGATACCGATACCTATACCTATGCCTATGCCTATATCTATCTATATATCATTTATATCTATATCTATATGTCTTTCTCGATATCTCTATCTCTATTTCTATATCTATCATCTATCTAGATAGTCTACTTTAATTACAATTAGATACAATTTTAATATATTTTTCTGATAATTTTTCAATATTTCTAGAAGATCTGTAATCAGTGTTGTCCCATTCTCTACTTGAAGAAGATAGCAGCCTTTGCCTCAACAGATTTGCTTCATGAATTGTTATAAGTGATCACGCTTCATTCACCTGGGGCCCAGTCTTCCAGGGATGAGCCTCCCCAAACGTAGCCAGTCTGGTCCTCAGACAACCTAGGGGCGGTCTGGTTTTCACTCTTACTTTCCAGAATGGAATGCCTGGAAGAGTTTGAATCTTCTAAGACTGCAAGGTTTCCTGTAGGTCATAAACATTCATCTGACTATGTTTTTCATTCAGGTAAATTTACTATTTTAAAATCCTAAGAAAATTAACATAGGAAACACAACCTGATGACTTTGAAAACAGTAACTCTGAATCCTAAATTCAGCCTTTTCTTTTTTCTTTTTCCTTTTTTTTTTTCATGGCAATGAGGGTTAAGTGACTTGCCCAGGATCACATAGCTAGTAAGTGTCAAGTGTCTGAAGCCAGATATGAACTCAGGTAATTCTGAATCCAGGGCCAATGCTTTATCCGATGAGCTGCCCCCTCAGCCTTTTTTCTAAAGAACTTTTGTCATAATACTGGTACTGGAAAAAAAAAAGTTTCCATTCCTAAGCCTCTGGTACTTCTAGAGACTGTAGGGCTTTATCCACCAAAACATTCTGCTCAGTCTTTTGTATAGTGGGACATGAGAATGTAGCGTTTTTTGTGTCTTTTTGTCTCTAGCCTCATTACCTTTTATTTCCCGGCAGTGAAATGCATTAGACATTTCTGTTCACATAGCTAGCCTACCATCATCATTCTAAGCTTTATTGTGTCCCCAAATTTGTAGTGACTGCAGATTGCCTCACATTATTGAATATTTCTTCCCCAATGTCCCTTTGGACTTCCCCAAATCACTTTTCATCATTATAAATAGCTTCTAGCTAGTTTCCTCCCTAGTGAGAGAACAACTATGATGTGAACAACCTCCTTGTTCTCAGTAATTTTGCTTTTTAAGACTTTCAAGACTCCCAAGGGTATTTATAGCATCTTTGTAGTGATATTTCCAAAATAGCTGTTCTATGAAAGTTTTAATTAGTCATCATGGTGTGAAGGAAGGGAGTGCAGGAAGAAGCAATTTATTGTCTGGGTCAGGGAGTTATATGGAAATATATTATATACTAATACCTTCTTAAATCATAACTTTCCAGGCAGAAAATAAAATATTTGACATTTTAGGAATCCAACTGACTGATGAAGTTGAATCTTATGTTTTAAGGGTTGGTTGAATGTTAGGGGGTTAACCAAGAGGCAAATTTTGGATAGGCAATAATCATTTATTCAGTACCTACTATGTACCAAGCACCCTGCTAAGTGCTAGAGATACTAAGGAAGGCAAAATACAGTCCCTGTCCTCAAGAAGCTCAAAACCAATTGGGAGAGACAATATGCTAACAACTTTGTGAAACAAGATATATATGGGATAAATTGGAGATAATCAACAGATGGAAGGAACTAGAATTTGGAGGTATTGTGAAAGGCTTCCTGTAGAAAGTGGGATTTTTAGTTTGGACTTGAATGAAGCCGGTGCATCCAGGAGGCAGGGTTGAGGATGGAAAGAATGCCACGTAAGAGAGACTGCCTGACCTTTATTTGAAGTAGATTAATATGATAAATGTGTGTAATGTTACACAGAATGCCTTCTCTCATACTTGCCTAAGATTCTTGAAATTGATATCATTCTATATAGAGGTTGTAGAGAAGAGATAACATTTTAAGGCTAAAAGATGGTTGGAAGGCTAGAAAAAATAATGGTGACAGAACAACAACAACAACAAATTCCTGGATCTCATGAGAGAGTTGTGACTAGACAAAGGAGAATGTCTGATGAAGAATTCAGATAGCTAGTGAAGTGTGCAAAGAAATATATTTAAATGTAGTCTCCTTTAAAGTTATTCATTTGCTGTTTTAATTAATATCAAAGTAGTTCCTATTAATGAAATGTTTCAATGCTAATTTCTCTTCTCTAAATTTCCTTATTTCAAAAGAATAGGGCTACAACAAAGAAGAATAATGTTCAAGTTTGAACCCTGGTTGAAAGAATGAGTGGATTTCTTCTGGTGGGAGACTACACAAAATTGAGGAAACATTTTATGGTTTGGAGTTATCAGTTTCTAAAATAAACTACCAAAAGTCTGAATTAGATCAAGAGGTTGTTTGTCTTTTCCTAGTACCCAAAATGTTAGAACACCATTTTCTGTCTGGGATAGGGCTTGGCTCTCACAGTTATTCATTCAAACCTTCCTATTGAATAATCACACTTGCTGAAAAGGTTCCCTCCATGGGTAGAAATGAATTAGTGTGTGAAACAATCTTACCACTTAAGATAACCTTAGAAGGTCTTCAGAAAAGGTCTGTCTCACCAGGGAAAAAGGAGAGTTCAGCTCAGTGAAAAGGGTATCTGAGCAAAGCAGCAGAAGTCTCTTAGCCACAGCACAGATCTGCAGCTGAGGACCTTCAGTCCTAGTTCAGCAAGCTAGTGGCACAGCAGGCGAGTTGTGAGTCCCCCAGCTTCACCACAGAAAGCAATGTGGTAAAAATTATTTGTGGTAAAGATTAATATTGCAGTTTTTAGCTGACTCATTTGGGAGGGGCCCCACCTGGCCCACCCTGAGGTTAAGTACGCTACTGAGGTCAGAAGGAGAACTCTCCATAGGCAGTTTTTGAAGGACCTCCCCTTTTGGGGTAGGAAAGATTGAATGCTCCCTGAAAGGAATTGGAGGGTTCTTCCTGAATGCTAGGCTTCTTCCAGAATGCTCTCTTGGACTTCTCCCCTTGTGGTGGTGGTGCAAGTTCTCTGTCTTGGGCAGCTGTTTTTCCCGGCAGGTGCGGGCAACTGTAGACTGTTTAGGTTTGGGTGAGTTAATTATGGAAAACCCTAAATTCCTTTGAACAAGCTTAATTGGAAGTGGTCTGGGGATTGCATAGGTTAACTTTACAGTTAAGAGGGTCAAGGTACAATAGATAGATGAATCTATGCCTTTTTCTCTCTCTTCACCAAAGTCTTATTCTCCTTAATAAATGCTTAAAAGTCTAACTCTTGTTAAAGCTTATACTTTATTAGTGACCACTCATTGGATATTTTAGACAGACTAGCTAGAATTTTAGCCCCTTACAGAAATATGCCAACTGACATATCCACTACATAACAGGTACATCTAGGCTGGACCACCCAAGTGCAGTGAAGAAGCTGCAAGCAGCTGAAACCTCAGAGCAGAAAGTCAGTGATCAGGCCCCTGGCCCCCAGCAAAAGAAGCTTGGGGCAGTGCATAATGTACCCCCAGGAGTAGACCTCAACCTTAAAAGGCACAAAATAGGCTAAAATATGAACAAGAAACAGAAAAGAACCATCACAAGAGAAAACTAATATAGTGACAGGCAAGAATGAAACACAAACTCAGAACAGGACAAAAATGTCAAAATTCCTACATTAGAAGCCTTAAAAGGGAAGAGGAATTGGTTTCCAGACCAAAAAGCCCTCTCAGGAGAGCTCAAAAAGTATTTTATAAATCAAATAAGAGAGGTAAGAGAAAAAAAGGGAAAGCAAATGGGAGTTATGTGAGAGAGAGAGTCAATAACTTGGGAAAAGAAGGACAATTGACCGAGGAAAACAACTTTTTTTTAAAAAATACAATTGGTCAAATGGAAAAGGAGGGGCAAAAGCTGACTGGGGAAAATAATTCCTTAAGAATCAGGATTGGGAAGAAGAAAGCTAATGACTCAGTGAGACAACAGGAAGAAGTAAAGCAGAACCAAAAGAGTATAAAAGTACAAGAAAAACTAAAATATGTCTTGAAAAACAATAGACCTGGAAAATAGATCCAGGACCTAAGAATAGATGAGAGCCATGATCAACAAATAGATTCTTAAAAGAATATTTCACAACAATATCAAGGAGAACTGTCCCAATGTCTTTAAACAAGAGGATAAATAGTCATTGAAAGAACCTACTGATCACCTCCTGAAAGAGCCCCTAAAAGGAATACTCCAAGAAATATTGTAGCCATGTTCCCGAAATATCAGGTAAAGGAGAAAATATTCTAACAGTGAGAAAGTAACAATTTAAATATCAAGGAGCAATAATCAGAGTTACACAGGACCTGGCAGCCTCAACATTAAAGGATCTGAAGGGCTTGGGATATGATATTCTGTAGCGGAAAGGGACTTGGAACATAACCAAGAATGTACTACCCCACAAAATTAAGCATAATATTTCAGGAAAAATAATGGAAATATGGGACTTTAAAACCTTCCTAATGAAAAGTCCAGAACTGAACAGAAAAGTCAACCTTTAAAGAAAAGACTCAAGAGAAGCACAGAAAGGTAAAATAGTGAAAAAAGGCATGTTATTCAATAAGGTTAAAATTTACATCCCTCTGGTAAGAAGACACTTGTAGCTTTTGAGAACTATATCTCTATTAAAGCCGATAGGAGGAGTACACATAGACAAAGGGTGTGGGTATAATTTAATTTTTATGTGATAAAAAAAATTAAGGGGCACAGCTATCCAATTGACTAATACTTTTTTTGCTTGTTTTTCTTTAGTCTTTTTGCAGGGCAATGAGGGTTAAGTGACTTGCCCAGGGTCACACAGATAGTAAGTGTCAAGTGTCTGAGGTCAGATTTGAACTCAGGTCCTCCTGAATCCAGGGCCAGTGCTTTATCTACTAAATGAGGGTTAAGACTAAGATGTATTTTTTTTTTTTGCAGGGCAATGAGGGTTAAGTGACTTGCCCAGGGTCACACAGCTAGTAAGTGTGAAGTGTCTGAGGTTGGATTTGAACTCAGGTCTTCCTGAATCCAGGGCCAATGCTTTATCCACTGTGCCACCTAGCTGCCCCTCCCAATTGAAGAATACTACAAAAAAAAAAAGGAAATTTTAAATTTTGGAGAAGACATGGGGAAATTTTAATACTAATGTCCTGTTGTTGTAGTAGTCAACTGATCCAACCATTCTGGAGAGAGAAAAAGGCTATAAAATTCTGCATAATCTTTGATCCAGCAAAACCACTAATAGGTATGTATCACAAAGAGTTCCTAAAAAAGGGAAAAGGCCCAACATTTACAAAAATATTTATAGCTCCTCTTTTTATGGTGACAATGAATTGGAAATTGAGAGGGTGCCCATTAACTGGGAAATGGCAGAATAAGGTGTAGAATAGAATGTAATGAAACAGTATTGTGCTGTAAGAAATGATGAGCAGAAAGATTTCAGAAATATCTGGAAAGACTTGCATGAACTGATGTTGAGTAGATCCAAGAGATCATTGTACACAGTATCAACAACATTGTGTGATGAACAACTGTGATAGACTTAACTCTTCTCTGCAATACAATGATCCAACACAATGACAAAAGACTCATGATGGAAAATATTCTCCACATCCAGAAAAAGAACTATGGAGTCAGCTTCCTGCTGATTTGCCCAGACCCCCTCAGTGCAGCACTGCACTACAAGCTGTTCTGGGCTCCCCCCTTGCCTGACTGATACTGACCTTTCCTGAAGTCTTCCAAATTATCTTGAGTTGGAAGATTATATCTCTCTCATTTTTTTGTAGGTTCTGTAGTTTCAGAATCTGTTTAGAGGCTTGATTAAATGTTGTTTATTGGGGAAACTTGGGAGAGCTCAGGCAACTTGCTGGCTTGTCTCCGCCCTCTTGGCTCCCAGAACTATGGAGTCTTAATGCAAATTGAAGCATGCTATTTTCACTTTTGTTGTTGTTTCTGGTTGTTGTTTTTGTTTCTTTTTTCTTGTGTTTATTTTTTCACCTTTTCTGATTCTTCTCTTACCATATGGAAATATGTGTAACATGATTGTAATGTATAACCTACATCAGATTGCTTGCTGGCTTGAGAAGGGGGAAAGAAAGGGAGGTAAGAAGAAAAAATTGGAACTCCAAAATGTTACCAAAATTAATATTGAAGACGATTTTAACATGCAATTAGAAAAAAAGTAAACTAGTGTTGAAAAGATTAACAATTGGCAAAACTATAACAGAGGTGACAGAACGACTTTTTTTGGGTTTGTTTTGTAATTGAATAAACATATTAAGGTGTTCAATTACTTTTTTTTTTTTATTTTTATTTTTTTTAGTGAGGCAATTGGGGTTAAGTGACTTGCCCAGGGTCACACAGCTAGTAAGTGTTAAGTGTCTGAGGCCAGATTTGAACCCAGGTACTCCTGACTCCAGGGCCAGTGTTCTATCCACTGCACCACCTAGCTGCATCAAGGTGTTCAATTATTAAAACCCCAAAATTCATCTCAACTAAGGTAACAATTTGCCCAATGTTAAAAATAAAATAATTATAGATCATAACTTGTTTTAACATAAGTTCTATCTGGATTTCATTGAAAATAAAATATATATATATATATATATATATATAAAATTTAAATTTTAGGCTCATTCTGATTCCCGTATATGCATACATATTATTTATATGCAAGTTTATATTTGAATACACATGTGCTTATGATAAACATGCATTTATGTATATTGTACATAAACATATACATAAAAGGTCACATGAGAGAGAAGAATTAACAGCTGAAGAAAACACAACATGCCTTTTTTTTTTTTTCAGGGCAATGAGGGTTAAGTGCCTTAACCAGGGTTGCACAGTTATTAAATGTCAAGTGTCTGAGGCCAGATTTGAAATTAGGTACTCCTGAATCTAGGGCTGGTGATCTATCCACTGTGTCACCTAGCTGCCCCCCACAAAATGACTTATGGAAGAGATTGCATTTATATTTGTCTTTCAAGTAAACTAGGAATTCTAAGAAGCAGAGATGACAAAAAAAAAAACAGCCTTTTAAGTATGGCAGACAGATGTCTATGGTACACTGGAAAATGCATTGAATTTGGTGTCAAAGGTATCAACCTAATTTCAAATCCTGCCTTTATTCATTTCTCACTTTACTGACCCTGAACAAATTATTTAACTCCTGACTCAGTTTCTTTAATTTTAGTATCAAGTGCTTGAAGGAGCTGAGCTTTGAGATCCATTTCAGTCATAAATCCCCAATCTTGGGATTCATATGAAGTGTCCTTCTAAGCTGTATGCTGAAAAAGATAATTGTTTTAATAGTTACAATAAAAAAAATTATCAATGGATCTTATACAATTTTGCTAGAAAAAGTTATATGAAAATTGATGGGATGAAACAAGACAATGCCTTGATTTCAGTAAGGCCTCTCTTTATTATATGATTGAGAAATAAGGAGAAATACAGAAGGATTTAGAAATCAATGCTATCAGGAGCTCCAAGATTTACAGAATTCTTTAAAATTATTATCTTCTTCTCTTTTCTTTTTTATTCTAAAAGTATTTTATTATTGTCCAGTTACATGTAGAGATAGTTTTCAACATTTGTATTTGTAAGATTTCTAGTTTCAAAGTTTTGTCCCTCCCTCTCCTCCTTTGATCTCCTTTGTTGTCCAAGAGATGCTCAAAAGTCTTCGCCAGCACCACAATTTGAAAGCAGAAATTCTGCAGGGCTCAGATTTCCTTATAGTCCAACTCTCCTCGCCATACCTCACTATCGGAGAAACCATAGCTTTGACTGTATAGACCTTTGGCAGCAAAATAATGTCTTTGCTTTTTAGTATGTTGTCTATCTTTGCCTAATCTTTGCTATTCTTTAAAGGAGCAAAAACCTTTTCATTTCATGGCTGCAGTTCTTATTTACAGTGGTATATATGTGTGTGTGTATTTAGATAAATATAGATATATGTGTGAATTTTAAACATATAATATATTAATGTGTATATAATATATAAAATATATGTGTATATATGTGTGTACACACATGCACACACATACACATGTGTACATTCACACACACACACACACACACACATATATATATAAAATCTGACTCTGCTTCCATTTCTTTGCCCTTTATTTGCCAGGAAATGATGGGACCAGTTGCCAAAGTCTGCGGTTTTGTTGTTGTTGTTTATGTGAAGCTTCAAGCCAGCTTTTACATTCCCCTCTTTCATCCATATCAAGGGGCTTCTTAATTCTTCTTCACTTTCTTCCATCAGAGGACTATTATCTGAATATCTGAGATTGTTGATATTCCTTCCTGAAACCTTAATTCTTTCTTTTGATTTATCCAGAATGGAATTTTTATGATGGTATCTGCATATAAGTTAAATAAATAAGGTGACAATATATGGCTTTATCATACCCGTTTTCCAATCTTAGACTAATCACTTGTTGCATGTTTGCTTCTAACTGGGACACCTTGGACCACATACAGGTTCCACAGGAAACAAATAAGATGAGTGTACTCCCATCTCTTTGAGGACTTGCCACATTTTGTTTTGATCCAGACAGTCAAGGGCTTTAGTGTAGTCAATGAAGCAAAGGTATATGGCTTTATGGAATTCCTTTGCTTGCTCCATAATCCAGTGAATTTTGACCCTGAATTTTGACTCCTTTGCATTCTCTATGATCCAGTGAATTTTTTTCAATCTGGTGCCTAGTTCCTCTGCATAATAAAAAACCAACCTATTCTTGTAATTCTCAGTTCACATAATGCTGAAACCCAGCTTGAAGCATCATAAGTAGAATCATGCTAGCATGTGAAATGAGTGCAGTTGTTTGGTAATTTGAAGATTCTTTGGCATTGACCTTCTTTAGGACTGGGACTTAAACTGATATTTTCTAATCCAGTGGTCACTGTTGAATTTTTGAAATATGGTGGCATTTTGACTATAGCATGGTGACAACATCATCTTTGAAGATTTTAAATATCCCAGATGGAATTTCATCACTTCTGATAGCCTTATTTTTATCAATGGTTCCTCAGGCCTACTTGACTTCACTCTCGAGGGTATCTAGATTAATAAACACTCCATATTCATTATCAGTGGTTTTAAGATCTTATTTTTGTATAGTTCTGTGTATTCTTGCCACCTCTTCTTAATCTCTTTTACTTTTGTCAAGTCCCTACCATTGTTCTCTTTTGTTTTGCCCATTTTACATGAAATGTTACCTTGATATTTCCAATTTTCCCAAAGAAATTTCTTGTTTTTTTTCATTGTATTTTCTTCTATTTATTTTCATTGATTATTTAGGAAAACCTCTATATCTCTCCTTGCTATTGTTTGGAATTCTTCATTTCATTGGTTATATCTATCCCTTTTTCCTTGAATGTTTGCTTTCCTTCTTTCTACCACTATAGTAAAGCCACATTAAAGAGTCATTTTGATTTTTTGCTCTTTTTTTTTTCTTTAGGGTATTTTTTGTTGTTTCCTCCTGTAGGATATTGTGAATCCCTGTCCATAAATCTTTAGACATCAACCTATCAGATCCAAGCCCTTAAATCTATTCAGCACTTCCACTTCTTTTTCATAAGGGATGTTATTTAAGTCTTACCTATTTGGCCTGATATTTTCCCTTAATTTCTTCAAGTTCAATGTGAAGTTAAAAATAAGAAGCTCTTGATCTGAGCCATAATCAGCTCTAAGTCTTCTTTCAACTGGTGCTATAGAGCTTCTCCACTTTTGGCTGCAAAGTATATAATCAAGGTTATTTTTTATGTATTTGATAGTGTCATGTCCATGTGAAGAGTCACCTTTCTGTTTGTTTAAAAGAGGTTGTTTACTATGATCAAAATGATATTAGTCCCTACCCTTCTTTGCTTTGTACTTCAATGACTAATGCCTCTTATTCCAATTATCTTTTGATTGACTACTTTAGCATTCCAGTCCCACATGATGAATGTGAAATCTTTGTGTGTGTGTTATCTCTACAAGTTGTTGCAAGATTTCATAAAACTAATAAAATCTGGCCCTTTTAGGATTAGTCTTTGGAGCATAGATTTGTATATTACTGTGATTTTGAATGATGTGCCTTGGATTCAAACAGATATTCTGTCATGGATACTATTTAAGTGCCCAGAGTCACATAGCTGGTAAATGTTTGAGGTCAGATTTGATCTCAAATCTTCCTTTCTTCAGGCATAATATTTTATTTACTATACCATCTAAATGGCTCTGAAAGTGGTCATGCTAAAACATGTTTAATAATTGAATTGAAACATTTTTGTTATTGGCAAAGGTAATAAGCCTTGGATGTCTCTCCCCCGAGGAAAGGGTATCCACCTTACAAATGCTGAAGAGAGAGACAAGAAATTGGCAGCTAAGCAGAGCAGTGGCTAAATGATTGCAGGTAAGAATTTGTAGGGTTTCAATCAAATTGGGATGTTACAATTCAATTTTTAACAAAAAATTACCTTACAAAAATATAAAATATACAAAATAAGAGATTCTTAAATATTTCAAGAGATAGCAATAATTCAAAAATTTATCTGTGTTGAAATACACAAGATAAATTATAACAAGATGTGAAGTTCCTTAGGTTCCAAAATAATAGACCAGGGATGCCTGACTGGAAGTTGGAAGGGGTAGAAGCTGACTACCACACCAATAGGAGCTAATAATGTGACATTGCAGAAAAAAAGAAAAAAAAAACAAAACATCTATATAATCTCTTGTAACATAAATAGGATTATAGGATCATAGGTTTAGAATTTGATGGGTCCTTTCAGGATAGTGTTTAGGGTTAGGGAAGAAATAGTTTTATTTGAGTGTCCTCTTGTAAAATCACATCTTAACTATTGTTTCTAGTACTAGGCAGAACATTTAAAGAATAGTCGAGCTGTAGATTGACAAGCAATCTACAAAAAAATGAAAAAAACAACATAGATAAAGACTCTGAAACCTTTGCCATATAAGATATGTTTTAAGGTACTGTCCTTCTTAGCTTGAAGACTGTAAGGGTAAAGTGGGGTGGGGACAAAATAGTTTTCTTCAGATATTTTAAGGGTTGTCATGGGAAGCAGAGAAGTGATTGAATTGATAGTCCTTTGCTCCAAAGAGAGTGTTATAACCAGCTGCTGGCAATTACTGCAAGATTTTGAGTTACTCTAAGTTAAAATGTTTATATAATTTAAGTGATTTTTAAAATTTTTCGATGAAACAGGCTTCCCTATCATCAAATGAAATATTTTCAGTATTCAAACAGCTTTCATATTACCTGCATGGGATGTAGTGAGGACAGCATTAATCAAAGGAATGTATTGAAGAGGTGTGTGGTTCTTCCCGCAGAACTTCATGCAAGGTAGGTCAGGCAGGCCAGTTTTGGAATCTGGGAAGTCATGACTAATTTAACAACAAACATTAAACTTCATTGTATAAGAAGTCTGAGGGAAGACAACATTTAACTGTCATCCTGAGGTCTAATTGTAAGAGCTAGAAAGAAAACTGGGTGAGGAAAGGAGATAAAGGATTGAAAGAACTATTTTTCTCAAGAGATTAAGTTAACTGTCAGGGAGAAAGATTGTAAAGACACATGTCCCAAAAGGGAGTTTGGCTTAGCTCTTACTTTGCAAAGAAATATTAAGAGAATTATTGAGAATTTGGCTTTGGTCCTCAGGGAGCAGAATGATAGAATTGGTTTTTTTCCATAATTAATAGGAGGTGACTGTGTTTCTTATAGTGGTGCATTGAAAATAATTAGGTTTCTTTGTTTTTCTATTGCTTTCCTTGTTAATATATTGCATCACCAGTAGCTTTGGTGTTCATTTAAGTGTAGTGGGGTTTTTTTTGAGCATTTAATGGAAAGAGGTATTTCCAGTTTGGTAATGTATAATAAGCTAGAGTTGGGGCTCAGAGCTAATGGATCAACTACTGTGAGAACTGTGACATTTAAAAACTGAATTTCAGAAGTAATCATCGGACAATACTGTTTGATTCCCTTAGGTTGTGGATTAATGAAGAAATAAGTCAAAAAGTAGGTTCAGGTACAGGGTTTGGTGTAGTTGCAACTATTATGCAGCACTTCATACACACCTTCAAATCCCTAAGGAAGAATATGCTGATTCCTCCTTCTCTCCTCCTCCCCATGCCCACCAATGTAGTTTAGGCTATTCCTTAAAAGATTTAGAGAAATCTCTTGAGACTCTAGGACCTTTGAGTTCAGACTATTGCCATAACGTCCTCATCTCCTTAGTAAAAAGAAGCCATCAGGAGCAGAGGCACCTCAAAGGTGATTTCCTGGTGGATTAAGCACTACAGAAACTTCATGGAGTTAAATCAGATCCAGGTATCCTCAATGCCTCTTTTTGTAGAGTATTCTTTCCTAGTTAGTGTTAAGTACCCCTCTTTGTGTTAAATGCTGAATGACTTAGATGTGCCTAAGTTTGTTCATTTTTGAAGCTAAATTACTAGGGGTCTAGCCTAAGTTAGGCCTAGTCCGGAACACTTACTCAGGCTAAATATGAAGTTTTGACACTAAATGCTTTTACAATGTTTTTTTTAAAGGTTAGGTAGTAAAGGCTGAAAGCAGAATAGTCTTGCTCAGAAGAATGCCACACTGGGGGGGGGCATCTAGGTGGCACAGTGGATAGAGCACCAGCCCTGGATTCAGGAGTACCTGAGTTCAAATCGGGCCTTAGGCCCTTGACACTTACTAGCTGTGTGGCCCTGGGCAAGTCACTTAACCCCAATTGCCAGAAGAAGAAGAGGAAAGAAGAAGGAAGAAGAAGGAAGAAGAAGGAAGAAGAAGGAAGAAGAAGAAGAAGAAGAAGAAGAAGAAGAAGAAGAAGAAGAAGAAGAAGAAGAAGAAGAAGAAGAAGAAGAAGAAGAAGAAGAAGAAGAAGAAGAAGAAGAAGACGGCAGCCACACTGGGCTAAAGCTCAGAATGAGATGAGACTGATCAAGAAAGCAGATGCTTTGCAACAGGGATGTTATCTCTAGTCGGCCAAGAGAAGAATTAAAGAAATGATAAAGCTTCTGCTTAGAATGGGTGAAAGCATCTTTATAACTGGAAGAAAAGGGTGGGTCTGTTGAAGTTATTTTTTTCCACGTATATCCTCTGATTAGATAATTTATGGACACATTTAGACACATATGTAAACACATATAAACATATGTCAATTAATTCATATAATATAATCAATTCCTTAATCAACAATCATGTATTAAGCATTTACTATTTGCCAGGCAGTGAACTAAATGCAATAGATAAAAAAGACAAATGGAAGGGGGGGAGAAAAGACTACTTTTTAAGGATATTCCAACAGGGGATAGAGCAAAGACATGTAAGTACATACACACTGCATATATATTTATATATGTATATGTGTGTATGTGCATATATACACGCACACAAACATATGAATTTATATTACATTTCATATATGTATATGTATATAGACATACATACACATCATACATACATGCATAAAAACATCCAAACACATGCATGCATGCATACATATTTATGCATGGACTTATGTCTTTGCAATCTCCCCTGCTGGAATATCTTTCAAAGTAGCTTGTTTTTGTTTTGCTCCAGCACTTAATACCTTGACTTATGGGGAGTTCTTAATACAAGATTTTCTTTTATATGTAGGCATAAACACAGTGCCAGGCACCTAGTAGAAAGGTGATAAATTGATAAGTTGATAATTTATGAAAGAAAATTATTTGGATATTACCCACATCACTGAGTGAATGTAAAGAACCATTAAGATAATACACAAACTTTAAAGTATAGAAAAATGAATTATTATTATTTATATTCATAGGTTTTTCTAGAACACAAAACCAATTTAACTTGAAGGACTTATTTTTTAAATCATACATTATAGAATGAGAGGGATCTTTGACCCTCTAATCTTGGGATCATAGATTTTAAACTGGGAGGAAATGTAGCAATCATCAAGTCCAACTTCCTCATTTTAAATATTGTGAAACTGAGTCCATGTGAGAATGAATGTATATATCCTTTGCTATGTTGGCATTCTTTACTGGATCATTGTATTAAGTATACTCTATTTTAATTGTAGGTACTTAATATTGGAATATGTCAGCAGGACTCTATTGTTAATGGCAAAACTCACCCTTATTCTACAATCAAATTTGTTTACATTAACCTAGTTATTCATTCCATTTTCTGCTTTAAGTACATTTTATATTTAAAGCATATTATGGCATTTTTCATTGGAACATTCTGTTTAAAAAGGTGTCAATAAAATGGGCTTCATTTGGACCACTTAGAGTAGATTTGCCGAAGACTATCTTAATCAATAAGTAATTATCAGTGAATCTATGCACCAGAAACCCATTACAATAATAGAAGTCATTTGTTTCAGTTACATAGCAACTAAGAAAGGTGTTAACTGCATAAAAAAAATTAGAAAAAAAATCCACAACACTTTTTCATTCTTCTTTGTACAAAATGAAATTTGCTGGCAATCTGCCTAGTTTGAGATGGATGATACAAGACATTATTTGAAGTAAGCAGAAGTTTGATTGAATATTTTCTTATATTGTATTGATCTAAATACCTCTATTGATGTTTAAGATCCAGACTCCAATAGCTTCCAAACAACTCAGGCTAATAAATTTATGTAATTAATGTATGGAACAGTGGTAGCAGCAAAAGTTCAGACCATTCTACTTCAATTTGTTAAGTTAAAAAAAAAAAAGTCCTTAGAAGTAATCATATTGCTCCCCCTACTGACTGGTGGTTCACGTAAGGGCCAAAGATATAACATGGTATAGAACAAAGCTTCTTGAACTGTGGGTTTCAACCCCATGTAGGATCATGTAACTGAATGTGGGGGTCACAAATATTTGGTAACAGTAAAAGATTATGTATACTTATTTTATGTACCTATATACCTGGGGTCAAGTAAACATTTCTCTGGTGAAAAGGGATAGTAAGTGGAAAAAATGCTTAAGAAGTCCTGATGTAAAAGAAAAAAATGAGTGCATTGTATGGCAAATCAGACAATTTGGTTAAAAAATTTAAAGATTTGTTGTTTGATCTAGAGATTTAAGCATCATCTTCCAACCCCTTTAATTTTACTGATGAGAAACCTGAGCCTCAGAGGATTTAAGTGACTTGTCTATAGTCTTACAGCAATTGGCAAATTTTAGATGTAAGCCCAGGTACTCCAATCCAAATTTAATTTTTCTTCTTTTGCATCACATTACTGTTTTACATATGATTCTTCAAGTAATTACATATAGAATTGTGGGAAAGTTACATAGCCTTACTACATCTCAATGTATATTTCTCTAAAATGTGGAGTAACTGAATGTGATCCTCACTATAGTAAATGCTTAATTTAAAATGATGAACTTAATTGAAATTAGATAAGTGAATACACCCTGAAAACAACATAGTAGAATTTACATTAATGATCATTCCTTCGATGGTGAAATGATAATGGTTTTTATAGTAAGAGCAGATATAATTTATACAGTGTTGTAAAGTTTACAAAGTGCTTTCCAAATATTTCATTATATCATCACAAAAACTCTGGAGTTAGGTGCTATTATTATCTCCTCTTTACAGATGAGGAGACTGGGGCTACCAGATATGAGGTGATGTTTGCCAAGGGTCACATAGCTTATAAACAGCTGAGGCCTGATTTGAATTTAGGTCTTTGTAATCTCTGGTCTAATGCTCTACCTCCTGGGTCACCCAGAAGACAGGGAACTCCCACCCCATTCTATAATTCCTGGATGACTAAGATGATATCAGCTCTCTTTTGAATTTTCTCTCTTCTGCCCCCTCATACATACCCAACATAATTTATAAATTGCTACTTCCATTAATTGTTATGTCACCCTTCCACCAGGCTCATCATTCTCCTCCCAACTTCTCTTCTAATTCATTCTCTTTATCGTATAAAGCCATAACTAAATACGTCTTCAGGACTTTTTGCTGATTGATGCCACTCTGCTCTGGTATATAGATCAGCTCAGAGGTCCAGTGGATGGCATCCTAGGCATGGAGTCAGGAAGACTAATCTTCCTCATGCCTCAGATACTTACTGGCTGTGTGACCCTGGGAAAGTCACTTAACCTCCATTTGCCTCAGTTTCCTCATCTGCAAAATGAGCTGGAGAAGGAAATGGTGAACCACTCCAATATCTTTTCCAAGAAAACCCCAAATTGGGTAAAAAAAGTCAGATCGGACTGCAAAAAGGACTGAACAACAACAGCAACTGTGGTTTGTCTCTCACTGTGTTTTCCCCTGCATTTATGTATCTGTTAAGGTTTTGCATTTCATTGTTTTGCCATTGTTTCTGGGATAATATTATACAGGTTCTGATTTTATGAGTATGCCCATTACCCTCCAACCAAACAAATGGAAAACAACCTTGACATTCGTTTTCATTCTGTGTAATTCTTGACCATGACATTCTATAAATTCTCCACGAAAAAATCATCTCAAACATTGGAAGTTTTCCTGGTTTCGTTTACCTTATTTTTCAGTGAAAATCAGAGACTTACATATTTAGAACTGGATAGATCCTTAGAGGCCCTCAAGCTCATCAATACTTTTTACACAGGAAGAAAGTGAAGTTGAAAGGATAGATGGGAGCAGCTAGGTGGTGCAGTGGATAAAGCACCGGCCCTGAAGTCAGGAGGACCTGAGTTCAAATCCAGCCTCAGACACTTGAGACTTACTAGCTGTGTGACCCTGGGCAAGTCACTTAACCCCAATTGCTTCACCAAAAAGTAATAATAATAAAATAAGAAAGGATAGATGACTTGCCCAGAATCTCAAAACTAGTAAATTTCTGATTTGTAATTTAAGTACAGGTCTTCTTGACTCTCAGTATAGGACACTATCCACAGCATCACATGTCTTCTCTGATTTTGCAAGAAATATGTTGATCATCTCTTATCCTAAAGATACTGTACAAGGCAATGGACATATGAAACCACTACCCCCACCATCACCCTGCTACCAACAACAATAGCAGTGGCAGTGGGAGCAGCAATAGCCAGGAAAACATATTCATCGACATAAAATCTCTCAGAAGTTTAAAGAAAACCCTACGACCATCAACAAAAAAATGTTTTAATTCCTTAATGGGATAAGATCTAATTTTCCCTTCCCTGATACATTATATTTTTATTTATCTTATTTATATACTGTCAAACATATTTTAATTAAGGACTTCCATTATTATTCAAGGGGTTGTTATTTATGACTGAAATTTTGATAACTGCTTTATGATGTGTGTTCATGACCAGCAACTTAAAAATCAATATGGTTATTTTTAACTTTTTAAATCTTAATGTCTTTTAAATTTGATTTCCAAGCAGTAGGCTCCATATTATCGATACCAGGCACCTAAAATAAATAGATAAATTCAGGAGAGGTTCTATGTCCTTCCCCCTCACCCTTAGTTGATTTGGTTCATTAAGCTGGGGAGATTTTCTATGATTATTTGTTCTATGAAGCCTGACTTAATCGTATAGTTTATTTTCCTCTATTGCTTAAATCACTTTGATAGCTATAATATAGATATATCTTTATGTACATGACATATATTATTGATTTTTGTGAATATATTATATATATATATATAATGTTGCTTAAATTGCTTGGATGATAGAGAGATAGATAATAGTCAGAAAGATAAATGATAGAGGGAGAGGAGAGAGAGGGAGATAGAAAGAGGGAGAGACAGAGAGAGAGACTGGGACACAGGGAGAGAGATGATAGGTATATGATCAATAGGTATTTTTATGCCAAGAAAGCTTGGATTCAAATTCTTCATCTGATATTTATGACATGTAACAATGTGCGGGTCATTTAACTTTTGTTAGAAATGCTTGTTGAATGACTGACTCAGATTATTAATGTCTAAAATAGATAATATTGATATTAGCTCACATATAAGGTTATTGTTAGATTCTAATGAGATTAAGTAATCAAAGTTCTTTGCAAACTTTTGGACTGACATAAATATCCTTTATTGGTTTTTGTAATAGTTGGTATTTAAAAATATGTAACAATTTCTTTTGTTGGTAGCATAACTAAGAGGAGTTTAGATAGATGAATGAAGGGATAAAGAGAAACAATGAGATACAAACACCAAAATCAATGACACCAGCCCTGTGCAGTTGTTAATAAATACTTGAGATACAGGGTCCCTGAGTTAAAAGGGATTTTAGAGGGCAGCTGGTCCAATCCATAACTGCAGAAGAATTTCTTCTCCATAATTGGCAAGGGGTAAATTTGCTGCTTTGTGGAGTTCACCACTCAGGAGCAACCCACTATTTTTGGAGGCAGCTTTTTCTTCCAAATGAGTTTCTTTGTCATTTCTACTAGTGTCTTTTTATCAGCCATCTGTGTCCAAATAGCCTAAGTCTCATCCCTCTTCTGTATGAAAGTCCTTCATACTCAGTTCTCATTGAATTAACCATCGTTCAGTTCTTTTCTTCTCTAGGGTAAGTAGTCCAACTTCCTGGCTAAGAAGAGGAAGGAGAAAAAAAAAAAGAAAGGTTTCAGGAGATAGCTGTACTTAGAATTACTGCATCAAATTGCATGGTTTACCTCTTTTTTAGTCCAAAGACCATTGTGCAGAAAATATCCAAATCATCTTTAAGGATATTTCTCCTTATTTGTAAAATAGAAATAATATGTGGCTGCTAGAAAGTACTTCGTAAACCTGAAAGAGTTAGAGAAATAGAATTTATTGTTTCATTTACCATAATCATTATTTTCCTCATCATCATCTTTTTTACTGGTTTAGATAAATTATAAGAAAATTATATTATTTATCTTTGTTAAAAATCATTAAATGACTTTAATTTTTAAAACCATATTAGTAGAAATCTTAATCAAATAATGGGTTGTGCTACCAAAGGCTCATGGCTCAATTTGATTGGTGGTATACTGGCAAACTTAATATAAAGTCCCTGTCCTCAATTAACTTCCAATATAGTTGAAGTACTGAAAATCCAACTAGAACACAATTTAATCAACAATAAAAACAAAACGTATGGAGGATAAGTATAGCTTAGTTGAAAGGAGAGAGGTTTTCCATTAATGAGATTTGCAAATTTTTAGCTGTGGCCTCCTGATAGACAGGATGTTGATAAATGGTGAAAAGGGATAATGCATGCTTTGTTGAACCTGTAATTTTTTTCATGCAAATATTTCTTTCCCTCATCAAAAAGCTCATTGCTTTACATCTCTTTATCATCTACAATTCTTGCCTTCATTTATCCTCTTCTGGCTCTTCATATATCTTAACACCAATGTGCCAGTTGGGCTTTCAAGTTCTGTCTCTCTTTCTTGCCCCAGTTGTCTAGTCCTTTTGTTTTCAGTTATGCAGTCTATTTGTAATGTCCTTCTCACGATATCTTCTATGCCAGTAAATTTTTAAATAAATGCTAAAGCTAGATTAGGCCACTACGTGGCCTTTCATTTCCTCTTTGGTTAACTTTTGGGATCCTAAGATCAAGAAGGAACTTCAGAGGCCATTTCATCCAGAACCTTCATTTTATACAAGATGTTGAGTCCCAGGAACGTTAATTGACATACTCAAGGTCTCAGAGATAGTAATATGAGAGGTTTGAACCCCGAATCTATGACATGAAAGCCAGTGTTCTTTCCACTGCAATATTCTGCTAATCATAATATTCCATGATTCAAAGTCACATATTATAGCTCCTCAGAATCCATTGGTGTTAAAAAGATGTTCTTTTGCAAAGTAGGGAATTTGGCTATTAAATAAACACATTCTGCATAATATTAGCTTGATCCAATTTTGTTTAACTATAAAAGCTTGTGAAAATAACGAAATGCCAAGTTAAGAAGGAAAAGGAACATTTGCTTAAGGGAACTTAATGAGATAGAACAAACAGGAGATTCTGGGAAGAATAGGTAACATCCCCTAGAGGTGTCATTAAAGAACTATGATGGGAAAGGCAATAAAGGGAAAATAGGGCACGACTGAAGGAATACCTTTTGCCAAATATTTGTACAAAAACCATACAGTGAAAAGAAAAGTTGCAATGGGAAAATTCAGGTCCAGAGGAAAATGCCAGGTGGAATATTGAGGAGGTTATGAAGGTGATTTAGAGTTTACAAGTAAGAGAAAACCTTAAATCAGGCAATTAGTCCATTAGTGATGGGTGATGCCTTGTCACAACATTGGCATAATGAATATTGTTGACAAGCCCAGGATTAAGGAAAAAAAGCAAAGCATCAAAATGAACATAACCAACCTGTAGCACTTTCTAGATGATTACTGGGTGCTAAACAGAGGCAAATCAGAAATTAATGAGATGATAAGGAGAAGAGCCTCCCAAATAGATGGCATGGCCATTGAGATAACAAATGACAGAGGGGATAAATTAGTCAAATAATTCCTGGCATATATTAAGGGGAACAAGATGTCACTAATCCCACTGATGCCATCATTCTTCTCTAGAAATAGGTGCACTAAGGAAACACCTTGAACTATTGACTCTTTCCTATAATATGTAATTTTTCAAATACTAAACAGAAATGTTTTGAATGGACTTTAACATTCAAGAAAGTTAAGAAGAAAGGCATATAGAGGTGGGGAAGGGAGGCAAAGTGATTGTGGGGAGAAATTACTCTCCAGTAATAAGGTTCCATCCTCCATAATATTAGAGATTCACATGCTTTGCCCGAATTTTTACTCAAATGTTCACTTTTAAGCTTCCATACTAAGCATAGCAATGCCACTTATAGGCACACCTTTTACTCTTCAGGCCTATTTCATCATAGGTTTAAATGACTGCCCTTTTGTAAATTATCTTCTTTCACTTACTGTGTGACCTGAGATAGCTCTCTTTATTTCTCTTGGATTCAGTTTCTTTCTCTGTAAAGGTCAGGAAGAGGATTAGATTAGATGACCTCTATGGTGCCTTCTCTAAATAAGTCTGTGATCCCATGACAGTCTTTATGAAATTTTCTCAAGAAATCCAAATGACTCCTAGAGATTTCTGAGGTTTTTGATCTGCACCGTTATCTGTCACCAGATAGAATCTTTGTTAGAAGGTCATACAGTATTAATTTTAATTTTTTAAAATTCTGAACTTAAACCTAATAAAATAAGCATTTTAGTACACATAATATAATAATTATAAATTTTATGTGAAACTGCAAATCTATTATTTACAGATTGCTTTTCTTTTAAAATGTATAATACAAATATTCAATTCATACTTTTAAATGGTATCCTACTAGTCTTTAATTAGTTCTAGCTGTACTTTCTTCTTTTCTGTGCATTTAAAAAGCTTCAACAAATATCTTTCCTCTCCTCTCCTCTCCTCTCCTCTCCTCTCCTCTCCTCTCCTCTCCTCTCCTCTCCTCTCCTCTCCTCTCCTCTCCTCTCCTCTCCTCTCCTCTCCTCTCCTCTCCTCTCCTCTCCTCTCCTCTCCTCTCCTCTCCTCTCCTCTCCTCTCCTTTCCTTTCTTCCGAAATGTTGATGAAACAAATCACTGAAAAACAATCAATGAAAACCAAGTCTATCACTTTTTTGTCAGGACAGAGGTATCTGTCTTCTGGTTTCATGAGTGGTCATTCCATCGATCAGAATTCTCAACTCTTTCGAAGATGTTTTTCCTTCAAAAAGTATTGTACAAATTGCTTTCCTGGTTGTGCTCATGTCACTCTGTATCACATCATACAAATCACACAAGATTTCTCTGAAACAATGCCATTCACTTTTTCATATGATACAGTAAAATTCCATTACATATGTCCCATCTTTTGTGTGACTATTGGTCTATCTGCCTTCCACTCTGTTCTAAGGTTCATTTCTCCAAAGTTTGATACTTTTGCAGTTAGTTGCTGCTGCTGGATCCTTGGTCAATTTGCTTTTATATTTTATTGGGATGAAGAGACTTTCACACCAGGGACATGGAGTATCTTGTGCACCCTTTCAATTAATATTTCTATCCCATCTACCATTTTCTCCCTTCTTGCCATCACTTGTGGCTCTATTACCATATAATTTATGGATAGAAATTTTTTTTTTTAAAAAAGAAACATTCACTAGAAAAGACTCATTCCTTCAAGGGTTTGTATTAATTTACACTGATTTTTTTTTCACATTGAATTAGTTTAAATTTTTGACCCCTATATTTTCTAAATCCACAGACACTATTTCAAACCTATATTCTTTGATTACAATTTTTAGATCTATACAACATCATTTTAAAAGGCAAGTGATATGGTTTTCTCCATTGTCAAATATAACAGTGTTGACTATGGTTGCTTGCTATAGTACATTAATTGGTTAATGCTCAAACTGACCTGGATTTTCCATATACTCTTGGAAATAAAGACTATAATGCAAACAATGATAATCATTTTGGAGCATCTCATAGTAATGAATATTGTGCTAAATATTGGAATTTTTACTGTTGTTCAGTTATTTTAGCATTTGACTTTCCATGACCTGATTTGGGACTCTCTTGGCAAAGATACTGGGGTGGTTTGCCATTTTCTTCTCCAGATAATTTTGCAGATGAGGAACTAAGATAAATAGGGTTAAGTGATTTGCCCAGAATCACATAGTGTCTCAGCTAGATTTGAACTAAGATCTTCATGACACCAGGCTGGTGCTCTATCCACTTTGTCACCTACCTTCCCAGAAACGGGAATAGAAAGACAAAAAAGAAATAGACTTTGCTCTCAAGAATCTTCTTTTTTTAACTTTAAAAGCTATTGTTGGGGCAGCTAGGTGGCACAATGGATAGAGCACTGGCCCTGGATTCAGGAGTACCTGAGTTCAAATCCGGCCTCAGACACTTAACACTTACTAGCTGTGTGACCCTGGGCAAGTCACTTAACCCCAATTGCCTCACTAAAAAAAAAATAAAATAAATAAAAGCTATTGTTATTCAAGTTGAGTTATTCTTAGCAACCTCATGTGTAATTACAATTTCAATACATATCCTTCCTTACACATATACTGTTGTGACTTCTAGTTATTTTTTCCTGCTTTGTTTTAGTTTGTTTTTCAAAAGCATATTGTTTTCTGTTGCCATATTTGGCAATGGACAATACTGCTCCCATAACATACTGGAACAATGTTCAGATCTTGGGCTTTTTAATTCCATGTGGCATGTCTTATAAAGCAAAGATTGTATGGCTTTTAGAAAATCTGTAAAGATGGTCTACCAGGAGATCTTTGCAGGCACAATATACATGGATTTCCAGAAACCACTAGTGCTGGATATAGCCTTTTAGCATATACTTTTTAATAAAGCAGAATTTTAGCATATATCAAAAGATTCAAAATTGCTTAAATAGCTTACCCAAGGAAAGCTGATTAATGTATCAACATGGAAAAAGTTTTCTAGTAGAGTTTCCATGTACTTGGGACCCTTGGTTTCTAAAATTAAACTATAGGCATATAAGATGAGGGTGACAGTATATAACATTTGATTTGAAACACAGTGTTTTTTATGGATCACAAATGTTTTGTTTTGAAGATATGGTAGTTAATGGGAGTCAAGTATACAGAAAAATGGAAACTAAAATTCCTGGTATTCTTCCTTATATTTTAAGTGTTACACTAACAATTTAGAGCATAGCCAAAGAATAGCTTCCAGGATGGTGAGGATTATTCCACACAAGGGACAGGGATGTTTAACCTGGGGAAATGACCAAGGAGAGCCAGGATATCTCTTATGACTTCTCTGAAATTCAGTCCTGTGGAAGATAGAGTTAAATTGTTTTGCTTGGATCTACATAATTGAAATAGGAGTAGGAATAATTGGAAGATATTGTAGGGGAACAAAATTTGGTTTATCATAAAGAAAATTTATACAAAAATTTCTGTTGCTATTGTCATTCAATCATTTTCAGTAATTTCTTATTCTTCATGACCTTATTAGGGTTTTTTTGGGAGCAAAAATACTAGAGTGATTTGCCATTTCCATTTACTGTTCATTTTACAGATGAGCAAATTAAGGCACACAGGGTTAAGTGACTTGCCCAGGGTCACATAGCTAACAATTGTCTGACGCTGGATTTGAACTCAGGAAGATAAGTCTTCCTGATCTCAGGCTTGCCACTATATCCAAGCAAGCCACCTAGCTGTCACATAATAATTAAAGTTCTATAAAAATGGCAGGGGTTGTATCTAAATGCAGTAAGTGTCTGCGTGAAATGCTATGACTAGTTATTGAAGTTATTATAGATGGTATAAAATGCATTGAAAGGATTTTGTGTTCTATTCTATTTCTAAATTCTGTAAAGCAATTCACTTATATACCCATGGGGTTGGGAAATAGTACCCACTCTTTTCTCTAAGGGGCCCCATTCCTCTAAACCCATATATGAGGTCCAAACTTATTCAGTACTGAGTAGACTCATCTATTACAAAAGGGGTTAGGTTTCCTTGTTTTGTACTCTTTGGTTCATTACATCTCTTACTCCAAGATTTAAAAACATCATTTAAATCTTAGGGTTTGAGATATGTCCATTAATTCACTCAAAGAGGGAATGAGAAGGTATTGAATCCACAATTGAAATGAGATGTTGTTCAGGTATTTCCTATATACACATACATATAAAAGGACAAGTGCAATCTTTCTCAATTCTGTACTGACAAGAATTAACCAAACTTGTAAGTGCTGGTATCTTTTCATAGGAAGACAATTCATAAACCTCATTGGAAACTAAAACAATTTGTGCAGCTATGGAGGAGAAATTTTGCATTTCACCTGAGCTCAATATTGTCCCAACAACTCCCAATCTGTGGTTTTTAGTAAGTCAGGCAAGGACTTGCACTTACAATTGTTAAGGGCTAAAATTCTAGCTAAACTGTCTAAAATATCTAATGAGTGGTCGCCAATAAATTATAAGCTTTAGCAAGAGTTAGACTTTTAAGCATTTATTAAGGAGAATAAGAATTTGGTAAAGAGAGAGAGAAAGGCCTAGATTTCTATCTATTAAAGGTAGAGCACATTTTTAGCTCCCTTCTCCGCCAGCGTCCTCAGGAAAGAGCCTGAGAGCGAGCGCCAGTCTCTTCCTTCCTCCTCCCACTTGCCCGCGTCACTTCCTGACGCCAAAGAAAAGACTCCTGGTCTTGCCCTCAAAAACCTTCGCTTTATGGGTGGAACTCTTCTACAGTAGGTCTCCAGCAGGTGGCATCATTCCAATCCTTACACAATCGTGTTCAGTCAGTTAGCAAACATGCATTAACTGCCCACTGTGTGCTAAATACTTCAGATACAACAAAAGGCAAAGAATCTCTGTTCTCTAGGAAATAAACTTTTTTATTATGTGCCTACCATGAGTAAGCCACTGTACCTTGTGGACATTATCTTATTTTATTCCTACCACAGCCCTGGAATATAAGTGCATTTTTTGTCCCCATTTTGCATTTGAAACTGACATAGACTAAGGTTAAATGACTTATCCATGGTCACACAGCTAATTAGTGCCTGAGGCTGGACTTGAACTTAGGTCTTCCTAACTTTAAGCCTGAAGCTCTAGCCACTGCACCACCTAGCTGCTCCCAGTCTTATAGGAAAAACAGCATGCAAACAACTATGTACTAACAAGATATATACAGGATAAATTGGAGATGATCTCAGCTGTAAAGTAGTAGCATTAAAGGGAGCTTGGGAAGGGCTTTTGTGGAAGGTAAGATGTTAGCTGACATTTGAAAAGATATACTTGTCTAAATTTTAAACAAACCCAAACCATTAAATAAATTCCCAGACTCTGGTTAATAATCTCTGCTCTTCACTTCTGATTTCATAATCCTATAAATTCAATCAATCTAAATTAGACAAGTCAATCAGTCAAAAAAAACTTTTCATAAGCAATTACTATGTGCCAGGTTAAGGGAATACGAAGAAATATAAAGCCATGGTCCCTGATTTCAAGAAACTTGTATTCAAATGGGGGGATTTAACATGTAAACAAGTACACAAAGAAAATGTATACTGGATAATTTGAAGGTAATTTAAAAACAGAAGATCCTAGAATTAAAAGGGGATTGGGGAAAGTTTCCTATAGATGATATAGCTTTAGTCAGCACTTGAAGGGAGCCACTTGGTGAAAAGGAAGGAAAACATTCAGCTGGGGATGAATGGAGGCAGTAAAAATGCCTGGACTCACAAGATAGAGTATGTTGTTTGTGCATGGTGATGGCCACCTATTTCCAAAGTCACTGAAATATTTTCTGTGACCCCTCCCATTCTCCACCATTTAAAGCCAACCAAATAACACAGGATCAACAAACTTTTGTAACTCACAAGGTGGTGTCCAAATATGGAGATACATATCTTGGTATTTATATTCATGTAGCTAACATCAGGAGAGAACAAATACACAAGAGTGATGGTGAATTTTCTAGTGCTAACCCTGTCACTGACTATATAGGTCATTTTAGGAAAGCCACTTAAACTCCCTTTATGCTGCTTCCCTATATTTAAAATGGGTTTAATAATCCTTGCTGTTCTCTGCTCTGCACAGAGGCTAGAATGAGGTAGTAAGGGAGGAGAAAGTGTAATTAATCTGAACTGGATTTGAGTTGTTTGGAAGAGAGATACTTTAGAGATTCGAGAAGTGATATACCACTGTCCCTTGTATTCAAACAATTAGGGAAGACAAATCCACATGATGCAAAAAGGCTGGAACTTAATAAAATATTACCTAGAAATAAATGCAGAAGAATATTAATTTATATAAAAATCTAAAACATGAACTTTCCAGTGTCAGACAAACATCAATGGGAAAAATGGAATTCTACTTTGATGCCATATTGTTGATAAAACCAGAATTCATATACAACAAAAGTCTATATGAGAGATACTCTGATGCTTAAATAAGAAATTTCAAAATTTCAAGGTATAGTTGCATGAGTTAATGGAGTTATTTGGGGAACATCATGGCTTTTTTGGAAATAGATATTTTATATTATAATATATATGATAGCATCATCACATGTATTATTGATGTATATAGTGTATCAGATGATATACTCAGTTCAAAATCAATCAATTGACATTTATTAAGCCCTTGTTGTACTACATGCAAGATTCTGTGATGTTAAACTATTTTTATGACAATTGTGTTTCCTTAACTGGGTGACCTTTATAACTGTCACATGGATCACCCAATGACATAGCTGTTGTATGGCTGGAAAACATCTTTAAGGGCAAGATAATTTTCGTGTTCATGGTTACAGAAGAGAGGCAGCCCAGTGGAACAGAGAATATGTTATCCTTGAACTAAGGAAACCCTGGGTTTGGGGTCAGGGAACCTTAATTCAAAATCAACCTCCCATACTGACTGTGATATTTTAGGCAATTCACTAAGCCTCTCTGGTCTTTGATTTTCTTCATCTATGAATCTAAATAGGGGGTGGGGAGAGTTGACTGAATTACCTCTGATGACCCTTGAAACTCTAGCTTTATGATCATATGATGCTAAGGCAACACATAACATCTTTCCAGACTAATGGGGCTTCTGGGGGTTTATATTCTGCCATTAAAGCCTTTAATGAAGCCCAAGAAATGATTTAGAATCTCTCTTCTCCTCTCTCTCTCTCTCTGTCTCTCTCTGTCTCTGTCTCTCTCTCTCTCTGTCTCTGTCTCTCTCTCTCTCTCTCTGTATGTGTGTGTCTTCCTGCTAATCTTCCTCTTCCTTTCTCTCATTTTCTCTCTTCCTTCTGTCAACTTAATAGTTTCTCTAAAAGTCATGCTCCTTTTAAATCATTTTCCTCAAGCATTTATCCATTGACATTGATTTCATGTCTTTCATTTTAGCACTAAGGTGAAGAAATGTCTCCTTCAGTTCCTGTTGATTCATCTAATGGCATAATATTTGATGATCAAGATGATTCTTCACAATCAGGAGCCTACCATGTAAAAATGTCTTTCCTTAAAATCCAAGAAATTGATATTCAATGATTTTCACTAAATCCCCTAGCACAGTCTTGTTCTAGACAGTAAAAGCAAACACTTGCAGGTCACATTATAATGATGGCTTATGCTTATTGAAACCGAAATGCTTAATTTATGAGAGAGAGAGAGAGAGAGAGAGAGAGAGAGAGAGAGAGAGAGAGAGAGAGAGAGAGAGAATATCTCTTATTTCTCATTTGATCTTACTGAGAGGATTTACCTTCCTATTTCCTGTAATAAAGAGCTATTTTGGATACAGTGGCTGAGAACACACTAACCTCCACCCCTCCTCTCCCAGTTGCCATGGCATTTTGTAGCTGAAGCTACAGTTCAGGCCGGTGGTTGCAATTAGGTTAATTAGAACATTATCTCCAAACACACAGCTTTTATAAGGAAAAAGTCTGAGGGAGTACACTGCTTATGTACCAATAAACCTGTTTGAAAAATGCTTTCTCTAATTATAATGCATTGCAACTTTCTCAAAGGGATATTGGGTATTTAAATATTATAATGCATCACAACTTTCACAAAGGGATACTGGGTATTTAAATATTGTCACTCTCAAAGCAATGGATAGATACTACTTAGCCACATACCATAAACTGAAATATACATATGCATACACATAAACATAATAGATATTCTTACCCAGGACAGGCTCTATCTCTGTTGTACACACCCTTTCTCTCCAACGTCACCACTGATCATTTTGTTACCCAAAGTGATAGGTTTTCCTCAGCCCTCATTCTTCTGGATCTCTTGGTTACATTTGTCATTGTTGACCACTACCATGCCTACTCTTTCTGCCACCCCCCCCATTCTTTTGAATATATTATCCCTGCCTTTTTTAAACGTTGTATCCTAGTTCTCCCCTTTCCTATCTGATGAAATCTTTACTGAGTCATCACCCATATATACTACTAAGTATCCCATAATCTTTGCTGTTTCCTTTTCTTCTCTCTTTTTGGTTAATCTCATAGATTCCCATAGGATTAAATATCACTCCAATATTGACAATCCCTAGACTTTTATCTAGTCCTATCTTTCTTTTGTACAACACTTCTGACTAGAATGGACTAGCGCATAAAAACAACATCTAACATTTTTATAACACTATATGCTAATCACTATGATAAACACTTTACATGTATTATTTCATTTAATATCACAACAATTATGGGAAGCAGATGCTCTTTTTCTCATTTTCTTTTCTTTTCTTTTTTTTTCTGTGAGGCAATTGGGGTTAAGTGACTTGCCCAGGGTCACACAGCCAGTGTTAATTGTCTGAGGCCTTATTTAAACTCAGGTCCTCCTGACTCCAGGGCCGGTGCTCTATCCACTTCTAGCTGCCCCAATCCTCATTTTCAAAATGGGGAAACTAAGGCAAACAGCATTGAGTGATTTGCCTAGAGTCACAGAACTACTAAGTGTCTGAGGCCAAATTTGAAGTCAGGATCATGAGTCTTCCTGAATTCAGGCCTGCCACTCTATCCACTATACCACCACTATTTCACTGATACTTGATCCCTGTGGAATAGTTCTGACCATATCACTCACCTGTTCAAGAAATTATAGTGGATTCTTCTGTTTGATATTGGAAGTCCTTTACATTCTCACTCTAGCTTATTTTTCCTGGCTTATATATTAATTTACTATTTTGTGAACTTTACAATCTAGGCAAACTGGCTTTTTTACAAGTCCCCATACAGAATATTCCATTTATATAATTCATACCTTTCCACAAGCAGTTTCATCATTTCTGCAATACTGTACACTCTCTCTTCAACATCACCTATTTATTAGATGTTCTAGCTTCATGCAAGGTTCCCCTCATGAGCATTACTTTTGTAATTCTTGGTCCATCCCTTTAGTTGTAATTACTACTTCCTCTATCTCAAATTAATATGATTTAGAATATATGCACATGCATTTATATGTGATTTTTACACATAGTATGCATATTTCTTTGATGGCAAGGACTATTTCTGATTTTGTCACTGTGTCAATTTGTATTTATTAGATATCTACTTTGTATTAGGATTTAAATAAACTCACAATCTAATGGAGAAGATATTATGCAAACAGCTCTTTAACAAATATATATATATATATATATACACACACACACACACACATACAAACACATATATATAATACATCCACATATATGTATACATTTCTGTGCATGCACATGTGTTTGTATATATACATAAATATACATATATACATATAAATATATATGTATTTACACATATGTTATTTGATATCCAACAAGGAGTTATTAGGTACTCACTGATTATTATTATTATATATTACATATTTATTTATTTTATTAGGTACTTACAGATTATCATTATATGTCTGTAATATTATATATTACATATATATTTATATGTATATATGTCAATATAGACATATATGATGATAATCAGTAAGTACCTAATAACTATTTGTTGGATATAAAATAATTAAAACAAAGATGATTTCTAGAACAATTAGGGTTCTAGTCTGAACTCTACTATAAAATTGCTGTGTGACCTAGAACAAAGTACTTAACCCTTTTGGGCCTATTTCTACCTCTCTACAATGAATTGGTTAACTTGGTAAACTTTTAGGTTCTATGGACTCAAACAACTATTTTCTCTTTAAGCTCAGTACATAGTGATGGTGTTAGGGATGGAAATGTATCTGAAGACATATAAAAATGATCAGTTTCAGTTTTAGACTCTTTTGTTTTTAGCCTATTGATTGGTCAAATCTCATGAGCTCCATAATAGCTTCTTTAAGATAATTCTGTGGCTTCCTTTGCTCTTTTACCAGATCATTAAGTTGCTGGGTTTCTAGAAAGCTAGCACTGTCTTGTGTTTTGTCTTGTTGATTTCCCCCCACAAATAATAAAAAGTTTCTTTGTGACTGAATAGGGATTTGTATGCTGAGAAAAAGGCTAATAAACAGTTAAGCACAAACATAGTTTCAAAATGTAATTATTATCCTTTAAAATGAATTCTAGAAACATTTTTCTACAAATTTCAGTCAATGGAATTTCCTATTTTAAAGAACATAGAACTGAAGGAACTTTGGAGTGAAAAGCAGATTACAATTATTGTTGTTGTTTAGTCATGGGCAATTCTTCATGGCCCCATTTGGGGTTTTCTTGGCAGAGATAATAGAGTGGTTTGCTATTTCCTCCTTCAGCTCATTTTCCAGAAGAAGAAACTGAGGCAAACAGGATTGTATGACTTGCCCAGGGTCACATAGCTAGTACCTGAATCCAGATTTGAAGTTATGAAGAGGAGTCTTCCTGATTCCAGCACTAACAATATCCACTACACCACCTAGCTCCCCAAACATAATATTCCCTAAATCACAGCATTCAAGTTCAAATCCTTACTCTGGTCGTTACCTGGATTACTTTAGACAAGAGACAGCCCAAATGAGACTCAATTTCTACAAAAGAAGAGTATCAGAGAATATAAATTCTAAGGTTCCTTTAGTTCTAAACCTGAGAACCTAGGAGTGGCTAACCACATATTTTAGGTTTTGCTAGTGGCACACAAATGTCACTTAGCATGATTGATCTGAGAATATCAATTCAGATCGCTTTCCTTGCACTTAAGAGGTCTTGGGGGAAAAAAGCAAATCCATGAGCTTTGAATGCTTTTGTAATTAATAATAATTAAACTCATAGTCTCAGCTTGCTTGGCTAGTACTGCCAATCAGAATAGCTTCTGCCAACATTAAATAATTCTGGATATTGCCAACCAATGCCATGTCAAGAAAAAATTGCAAAATCAGTCATCTATATGTAAAGCATCCCCATATCCTCTATGTTTTCACTTTGGTGGTTTATCCATTTTGAGACCCTACACTTCATTATGGAGACATGTTTCTCTCTCTTTCTCGGCAATAAGAGTTAAGTGACTATCCCACACAGCTAGTAAGTGTCAAGTGTCTGAGGTTGCATTTGAACGCAGGTCCTCCTGAATCCAGAGCCAGTGCTTTATCCATTTTGCCACCTAGCTGGCTCCTTGTCCTCTTCTCTCTAAAGGTACCTCCCACACAAAAGTATGAGTATCAGTAGTAGTAGTAGTAGTGGGGGTGGTGGTGGTGGTGGTGGTGGTAATAGTAGTAGTAATAGTAGTAATAGTAGGAGCAGCAGCAATAGCAACGGTCAAAGGAGGAGTAGAAAACAAGTACAAATATTAGTAGTAAAAGGAGTAGCAGTAGTAGTAGTAGCATAAACAGCAGCAAGAATAGTAGTAAAAAAGGGCATAGTAGGAGTATTAGTAAAGGAAAGATTATTAGTAGGAGTAGCCACAGCAGTAGAAATTTCTTCAAGCAATGTAGGGCCAGCAATTTCTCTGGAAATAATAGTTTTAGATAGTTACAAAAGGCACTAAGATATTGAATGACTTGTACAATACAACACATCCAGGATAAAGCCAAGTCTGTACTTGAACCCAAAAACCTCAGTAAACATTGCAAAACCATTAATTATATTATTATTTTCACAGTTCTGACCTCTGGTGGTACCATCCTTACATCATCCCCAGTCAGCATTCAAGGCAATGACATAGACTTGCCACCAAGCATCCTACCTCTGCCCCTAGCCCCCTCCCCTCTTCAGAACATATACAGATATCTGTTGTTCCTGTTTTTTAAACTTCCAATCAATCATGATTATTAAAAGGCTTGTACTAAGTACTAACCATGTTTTTTTTTCTTACATGGATCCTGAAAAGGAGTCCAATGTAGATATGAAAAAGGACATCCCAGCCCTTGGTGTTCCTCTTCCTTTGCACCTTCAAAACATGAAGGTCTTGCAGAGCAACACCTAGAAGAGTTGTCTGGAGGAAAAATGAAACTATCTCCTATCACCTCATATATCCTTTTTTTATTTCTTTTTTGTTTTTTTTTTTTTGGTTTTGGTTTTGGTTTTTTTGGTTTTTTGCAAGGCAATGAGGGTTAAGTGACTTGCCCAGGTCACACAGCTAGTATCAAGTGTGTGAGGCTGGATTTGAACTCAGGTCCTCCTGAATCCAGGGCTGGTGCTTTATCCACTGTGCCCCCTAGCTGCCCCACATCATATATACTTTTGCAAATTTCCTGCCTAGGAAACTGTGCATGGGATAGGTCTTGCCACTTCCTTGTGTTGCAGGTGACTTTTCAGTGACTTCAAGTATAAGTATAAGTATAAGTAACTCAGTGAGTTTCAGCAGGTAATAAAATCCATGGGACGCCATCAAGGAAGCAGAAGAAGAAGAAGAGGAAGAGGAAGAGGAAAGAAAGAAGGAAAGAAAAAAAGAAAGAAAGAAAGAAAGAAAGAAAGAAAGAAAGAAAGAAAGAAAGAAAGAAAGAAAGAAAGAAAGAAAGAAAAAAAGAAAAGAAACTATGTGAGCTCAGAACAGTGAATAAAATATGAACCAAATGACACTTAAAGGACAAATGCAATTTATAAGTCCCTGAGGCCTCAGCTGAGTTATTCCTATTCAACAAAAATATTATATTAGAGATCTGCAAACTACTTATAGCTCATAGACTCCTGGGCTAGACTACAATGATGACTACTACTATTACTATTGCTGATTATGATATTAATAAGAAAGAAGGAATAAAATAATAAAGCAGTTATCTATTCAGTATCAGGTTTAATGCATACATTTGTAACTGTAAAATGGTTGTTACTATTGTTCAGTTATATCCAATTCTTTGTGACTCCATTTGGGATTTTATTGGCAAAGATATTTGAGTGGTGTGTCATTTCCTTCTCAAACTCATTTTACAGATGAGAAAACTGAGGTAAACAAGGTTAAGTGACTTGTCCAGGGTCACATATCTGCTCAGTGTCTGAGACTAGATTTGAACTCAGGTCTTCCTGACTTCAGGCCTAGCACTCTATCTATTGCACCACCTAGCTGTAAAATGGACCATAATCTTTGATATGTATCCTCGCAAAATCCATACAATATTATTGAAACACAGGACTCAGCACTTTAAGATCATTATTCCATGATTAGTACTTCCATGCTAAAAATGAAAGAATTAAATTGATACACATTCTAAAAATTTGTGATAAATGGCTAAAATCCTACAGAAACATGGATGAATTACACTTGAATCCAGAGCAGCAGGCAAATGGCTTGTTCATGAGGATCCATGCCTGAAAATGGGGGCTTTCTTAGGGATATTTCAGTACTAGGTAATTGTCCCCAGGGATTACTGAGGGGTTATTCTTATAAAGCCATTTTAAAAGCTGTGTAACATGTCGCTGCTCTTACTTAACCTATACCTAGCAAAACATGACTTCAAAACTAGAACTATTCATCAGAAACTTTTTTTTCTATTTCATGGAATGATAGATTACAAATCCTCATTCTACAAATATGTATCTTGACATACCTTGAAGATTTCAACTAAGAAACTGTCCTTTGCATAGGGTAATACTTATATAATGATAAGATTATATATTTAGAGTTAGAAGAGATCATGGAAGTCAATTAATCTCACCCCCTCATTTTACAAATGTGGAAACTGAAGCCTAGAGAAGTTGTCTCTTACCTAGTATCATACAGCAAGTAGATGAGAGAGCCAGGATTTGAAAATTATTCCTTTGCCTCCAGATCCATCATCCATTCCATTTTTGTTGTAAAAAAGTCAGAATATATCCTAGTTAGTAGGAACTTTATAGTGCATATTATATAGTTCCCCCTATTTTATGTTTTTTATAGATGAGAGAATAGAGGCATGGAGAGATAAATGAACTTTTCCAACATTAGATAATGAACTAATATCAGAAATGATTCCTGGTCCCATGCTTAACTCTACATGATACTGCTGAAAACAAATCTGTACAAAATGCTGAGCTGCCAGTCTGCCTTTCTTTGCCCTTGGGCATTCTTGCCATAGGCATTCTTGACCTTTGTGAGAAAGAGTGGTTTTAATTTTCTGGAAATTTTGAGATCCGTAAGGGGTTAGTGTTGGAACTTCAAATATTAAATGGTTGAGAGAGGGATAAAAGGCTGTACATGGTGATGTGGGTGTAGGAGATTATGTTCTTCACCTCCCTCAGTTGTTGGGGTACAAAGAAAGGGGAGTGATTGTAGTTCCATGTGGAGTAGTATTTAAGGGATGTTGGGAATATAGTTAATACTGATGTCTATGCTAAGTGGCAGTTCCAGACTGGTTTGTGTCCCAGATCATCAGAGAGGTTTTAGTTGTGATGAGTGTGAGTTTCAATTATGAGAGAATCAAGAGCAAATGGATGAGTCTGGGAAGGCTGGAACTCAACACAGAAATAATAATGCTCTTCTACTGCCATCTTGGATAGGGTCATCACTGACAAAGTATTGCTACCATAGAATGAATGAGGCTTTGTCCCAGGGTAGATACGTGGTGGGGAGCGTTTCCTTCAAGGGGGTGAGGTTCCTTTCTGGGAAGGTCCCTTTTTCTAATTCAATCTGACTACAATTCCTGTAGCTTGCCTGGAAATGCTCCAGAGAAATGCAAATGCAGCTGCCCAATTCTCTGGGGGAAATAAACCCTGTCTAGAATAACTGCACTTATTCTATCCTTTGTTACCTTCCTTACCCCTGTAAACTGACAGGATGCTTGTTTGCGTTCCCACCTTGGACTCTCCTGTGTTGTATCATGCCCGAGAGAGCATGGTTATCTGCCTCATTTTGCCCTGTTGGCGCCATTTTATATATTTTTTTTCTTGGCTGACCATGGCCCTGAGAACTCTTCCTGGTTTGATTACTAGGACCCACCACACAGTTTATATCAACAGTGAGTGAAATCAAGAGCTGATTCCATTTGAATAGAGTTTTGTGATGTCAAGGGCAGATGTACACTTGTCCCCATGTTTGTGCTTGTGAAAGAGGTGTAGGAAAAGAGGGGCCCTGGACACAAAATTAAAGGCACAGAAAAAAGGAGTAGATTATGCTGGTGGTTATAATTTCCCTGAGAGATTACATATTCCCTGAGTGATTATAATTCCCCTGGGAGGGCAAATAATTATAAGAGCTAATATTTGTATAGTACTTTAAGGTGTCCTAATTACATTATATATATATATATATATATATATATATATGATCTCATTTCACTTTCACAATAGGTAGTGCTATTATTATAATTCCCACTTCACAGATGAGGAAAATAAAGGAAGAATTCTGAATGTAAAAACACTAAATAGAGCAATAGAGTAAATTGAAATGTTTTACCTGATGGCCATCTTTATTAAGAGAAGTATGAGGCAGAGAACTGAATGTGATCATATCACCCATACAAGAAATTCAGGAAGTTAAATTAACTGCTAATATATCCTTCTTACTACTTGTAAAATCTGATAAACTTGACTAGAAAAGGTGTAAAAATAACTTACTTGCAATTACTACAATTACTTTTTTCCCTTCTGCCAATAATTATAAGTTATAAAAGATTTCTATCTCTAGTCAGATTGAGTAATTGCAAGGAGGATAAGAAAGATAAAAAATAACAAATAAAACATTTTATTTCAACAATGGAGAAGGGAGTACCTGTGCTGATTAAAGTATAGATCATCCAAAGACTGAAGATTAATTTCTTTAAATTTCAGGGGAAAATGATGATTCTTCTCTTAAATTAAATTTCTGTGTTGATTTTCATTTTGCCACAACTGTCAAATTGCTTCCTGGGTGAAAAAGGGTTTGAAATAAATCAGTATTTGAAATATAAGGAAGGGAAAAAATATCCAAATGCAGTCTATTACCAAAACAAACCAATTTTTTTTTCTAACAGTGGGAAATGAGACATGAAATGTTGTATTTGGTAAAAGGTTGTGCTTGATGTAATAAAAACCTGCTTGTAACTTCTGTCTCTGAGAAATGTGATCTGTGTGACCCTGGGTAAGTCACTTGACTTCTAAGTACCCCCACCACACACACACACACACACACATACAAACACAAAAACAACTCTGTGTGACATTTAAGTTAAAAAGAAAAATTGAAGACTTCTATTACTGTAGAATATTTCCACACTAGGATTTCATCATACTGATAAATTTGGAAGTAAAGAATTCACCTTTTCTCTCTCTCCCCACCAATCCCCATGCAAAACTAAATAAATAAATAAATAGATAGCTGGATAGATAGATAGATAGATAAATAACCAAAGCAAACAAACAAAAAAAACCCCACTTGTTGTCCTATTCTGCCCCTCTGTATTACTCATTTAAACTTCTGCATATTCTACTGTCATTTTCCAGCCCATAAAAATTCACAGAACATAAATATAAATATTAATTTAGATTGGTGTAGATACAGATAATATGTTTAGATGCAATATATGTTATAGACATAGTTACAGAAGGTGTACATGTCACTGTCTTTGTCAGAAAACTTTACTATGATAAAGAAATACAAATGAAAACATCTGCTTTGTAATAAAAATGAAAGACCAAGTTATCTCTCAGAATATTCTAGGAAAATTCAAAGAAGTCAAGATTCCTTTCAGTGTGGGAAAAGAGGGAAGGCGATAAAATGAGTGGCATGTAATTGGGGATTAAAGGAAAGAAAGGATTTCATTATGTATTCATGAAGAAGAAGTACATGTCAGGTTGAAGTAGTAGAATGGGAAGAAGTTGAGAGTCAATTTATTTTGTAGGATATGTAAAAAGGAAGAGTGTGGAATAAAGCAAAGAAGTTTCCCAGCTCAAAGTTTCAATGAAAAGCCAATCGTCTCTCTCCTTTTATTCCAATTGTCATCGAAAGGTTTTATTAATAAAAACCAGAAAACCTTTAACTAAATATCTGTAGTAGGAGAATGGCTGTTTGCAGGCAAACATATTGCCACTTTACATGAATTCCATGTCCAGTTGGATCTGTGAAATCATCAATGTGGGCTATCCCTCCAAAATATCAAGGCTCATCCACACTGATGCATCATGCCAGAGACTTTTTCCCTTGTATTCCAATTAGGTTGATATAAGACATACACATCCCGCTTGATGGAGATATTCTCTTTTTCCTGACATTATTAAGATTTTTGTGAAGTACTTGGACCAGCCATTGGTCATCTGCCATGCTTGCCATATAGGCAGCAGACTCTTTTCTTTGTTGAACTTACATTTCTTTGCTGCTATTATTTTTTCCAGATTTTTATAGTCATCCAATGTATGACATTGTTGTTGTTGTTGTTGTTGTTGTTGTTGGGCTCTTTTTCCTTACGCGCATGAACAGAAGGTTGGCCTACATGACTTTTGATGTCTCAGCCCTAAATTCTGTGTTCCTTATCATAATGAAGATCAACATTTCCTCAAGATAAGATGTTTTTGCAAGGGTCTTCTATTGATGGAGAATTTTACTTTAGCATACTTAGATTTTAGGAATCTAAATGTGAAAGTTTCCTCTTCTTAATTTGTTTACATTTGATTCCCTGGCACCTAAGCTTTTCTTTTCTTTCTTTCTTTTTTTCATTTGACCAAGAGCAAAAGGAATTATTTCCAAAATATAATATTGTTGAGATCCTGCCATTTTGTGAAATCCCACAAACAACAAGGTATTGGTTAATTTATGCATATAGTTTAGATGCTTAAATACAAATACATAGAGATAGACTCATCAAACTTCTTACCTAATTAATCTGACATAGACCAAGACAAGTCAAGATCTATATATATTTTAAATGAACTTCATCAGACAGGGGTCAACAAGTATGCAAGAGAGGAAATTTCCAGAGAGCCCCTTGGGTCCTCCTGTTAAGCAGTTCAAGCATTTGCAGGAGGATATGCAAATGTAAAGTCTAGAAGCTGTCAAGTCTGGACAGTGAAGAGACGTGGACCAAGGGCACAAATGAAAGAGACAGGGCTGCCAGAGGCTGTCTGCTTGAAGATGAGGTCACATTTAAAAGACAAGAAACTACCTAAATGGTAGATAAGATATTATGGTCAGTTGAAAGCAGACATGTTTGGAAAGTAGGTGGTAGTAAGGCAGAGGAGAAAAAAGGTACTTCTAAACCTCAGGGTCAACATATACAAATTAAAGGAGCCCAGGTAGATAAGTCATAATAGGTCAGAATGGAGTCACTGGAATCCCTTATATTACCATGGCTCGTACTTTGAAAGCCATATTTCAGAATCATTTTCCCCTATTGAACCTATTAGTTAACTAACATATAGGGAACATATACCAGTAACAGAGTCCTGATTAGAAACTGTAGTAGCTGGAATAAATGTAGTTTAGGGATTTGGGAGTGGGGATATTGCATAGCCTAAAGAAAACATTTCAACTTATTCCCAATACCTGGATTATGTAGCTGCCCTACTTTGCCTTTTTTGTTTGTTTTGTTTTGTTTTGTTTTGCAGGGAAATGAGGGTTGAGTGAATTGCACAGGGTCACACAGCTAGTAAGTGTCTACTTTGCCTCTTATGGAGCAGAATGACCTAAGAAGCCCTTGGTGGAAGAATGACCCCTCCCCCTGGAGAAGGCACTTGAATGAACCTTTTCTACAGTTGAAAAACATACCAGCTGTCTATCCAAGAATGACGTTGAATCACTAGGTAGAGATGTAGCATCTTTTCAATAGGACCCTGTCTAAGGTTTCCATAATCAATCTGCTGGGTACTTGGAATATTTTTCTCAGCTCCATTATTGGATAGAGAACTGCTAAAAGTAGGACATTAAAGTTCTTAAGAACTACTTTGAAGTAAAGCTTCATTTGAACGTATGTAGTACATGAAATCATTTAAAAAGACTACAGGAAAATAAAGAGAAATAGCAAATGTTTCAAATTGCTATGAATATACTCTGGTTATTGACTTTTTTTTGTTCAACTGAGGAGGGCCCTGACCTTATGCTGCAGTGACCCCATCCTATCCAATCCTCTGATGAGGGTGATGCAATCCTCATAATTTACTCATTGTGAAGGAGAAAGAAATAATATCTGAGAAGCTCAGCTGAAGATATGGAAAAAAAGAGTTTAGAGTAATTCTGTTGTAGAGTATTCAGATACAACTGATCCTATGTGACAAGACAAGAAAAGAGATAATGCTTTGCTGGAAAAAAGATAGGTATGCATGCATGCATGCTTGCATATCTATGTTTATGAATGCACGTGTGCATGGCATACATGTACACATATACACGTGTTACATGTGCAAGTGTATAGGGATACATGTTGTATATGTGTGCTTATATGTTTAAATAAATAGTGACTTCAATCTTTATGTTGTATTTTTATATCTTACATTGGCATAGTTATGTTTAGCTGAGTAAGTAGTCTGTGGAATCAGTTAATAAATATATTAATAATGAAAAAAAATGAGACACATTGATCTTGGCCTAGAATAGAGGAATACTATAGATCACAGATTTAGAGATGGAAGAGAACTTCACATTAAGCCTAGTGAGATTATGACTTCTACCCAGTTGCACAGGTAATAAAGACAGAGTTGTTATTTGAACTTGATCTCTAACTTTGAAGCCAGTTTTTTTCTCCCTTGCCAAGCTAAACTCTGGAATTATATTTGCCAAATAATATATTATTTTGTAAAATAAATTATTCAGTAAATCTAAACTGTCATCTGTATCAGAAGACCATTGCCTTAATAGGACTTTTGTTGGGGATTTGCTATGTACCACAAATGAAAGACCAACATGATATGAGAAGAAGCAACATGTTTCAATCAAAAGAGCAATGAATATTAAAAACATTCTAGAAAACGATTATGAATAATTCTATGAACTTACTACAATGTCCCAACCTTTTCATTTATGTATTGTATTGCTAAAATGGTATTCCCAGGAGATGATTGATAAAAATAAAGTTCTTATATACGCCAAAATTTATATCATAGGACTTTGGAGGTAATAAGGACTTTGGGAAAGACAAAACACTGGATGGATGTCAATTATGAAATGGCTAAAAATATTTTACAAGGACGTAATATAGTATGAGTCTGCTATATAAGAAACTTTGTGATAATATAGAGAAGCAAAGTAAAATTTATATGAAGTGATGCCGAGTGAGGTAAGCAGATTATATACCTTATGTATACAGCAATGGAAAAGGAAAGAACATCAGCCAGGAAACAAATGAAAATAAATGTTATGAAACTGCAAAGAAAAAAATTATAAAGAATATGTTTACCTCAAAAAAAAAAGAAAAAGAAAGGAAAAGAAAAATGAGAAATTACCTCTCCCTACTCCTTTGCAGAGATAGGGAGATGCTTCATCAATATGAGGGATTGAATATATTGTCACATATTTTTCAATGTAATGAGAACATTATATTTTTCTCTTTGTTTTACTAGTTAATCAATTTATTTCATCATTTATTTATCTGTCCATATGTCTATCCAACTATTTATTTTATATATAGTGATGGATCTTTGTCCATGTTATAAATCCAAGAGAAAAGAAGAAAGGATACATGGGGAAATAAGGATATAAAGAAATGATATAATAATGATTCCTTTTTAAAATAAAGAACTCTGAATTTTGAGTCAGATGGCCTTTCTTTGAATTCTTTCTCTGCCATAGTATGTAAATAAATTTATATAATTCACCCCTCTGAACCTCTGATTCCTATTTGTATAATGAATGTGTTTTATCAGATGATATCTAAGATTACATTAAGCTCCAAATTAGCAATCTTTAAATAATTTTTTTAAAGTAAAGGAAAAATGGAAGATACCTGCTAGCTCTAAGTAGATTGCTACAAGTTGCTAATAATTTGCAGAACAGGAGGCAAGTGTAGCAAAAAGGATGCGTAGAAGAAAAAGAAGAGCACATTTAATTATGTAATGAGTTAATCAAGTCATTCAAAAAGCATTTTTCAAACTCCTACTTTGGGCCTGGACTGTGTTAAGTAGTGAGACTAAAAAGAAGGACAAAAGACACTCCCCTCCTTCAAGAAGCTCACAGTAGAATATGTGATGGAAATGAGAGGACAGAAGATAAACTATGTAGGTGGTCCTTTTTTATTTTTAATATACTATGAGGGTAGAAATAAAGAAAGAAAAAAGAGAATAAACAAAATGAACATCCTCATTAAAAAAAAAACTAAAAAATCCACTCCAATTTAACTTTTACTCAAAAAAGTAGAATACAAGATTAGGTTTTCTATCTATGTTCATTGGCTAAGCATTTACTAATTCCCTGTGTCTGATTGATATGTTACTTATGACAGTATCAAATCGACCCCCAAAACAGCAATAAAACAACTCATGGAGCAGCAAAACCCACAAAAAATGGGCTGAGATTATTTTCCAGCCAGAGACATATTAGAAGGCATCATGCTAGGCTGCAAGAAGAGTCCAACCCTGCAATTTTGCCAACACAGACCCCAGGCACGGTGCACCAGAGGAACTTACCCCTGAGCTTCTGAATCAGCTCTAGCACCAGTGTCTTCTGCAGCTAAGCTTAGGGTTGGGTGAGAGGGCTGAATAGGTGGCTGGGGGTGGGGTTGGGGATACAGGGGGAATTTTCCTATCCCACTCCAGCAGGGAACCAGGAAGAAATCTTTATCACCTCCTGAAAGAGATCTCAAAAGGAAAACCTTCAGGAATATTATAGCAGAATTCCAGAGCTCCCAGGTCAAGGAGAAAATATTGCAAGAAGCTATATAAAAGGAATTCAAATACTGTGGAGCTACAGAAAGAATAAAACAAGATCTAGCTGCATGTACATTAAAGGACAGGAATGCATGGAATATGTTATTCCAGAGGACAGAGGAACTGGAACTACAGCCAAGAATCTTGTGCCCAGCAAAAATGAGTATAATCTTTCAGTTGAAAAAATGGGACTTTAATGAAAAAGAGGATTTTCAGGCATTTGTGATGAAAAGACCTGAACTGAGTAGAAAATTTGACTTTCAAATACAAGAGCCTAGAAAAGCATAAAATGGAAAAAGAAATCATGAGGGATATTAAAAGATTAAACTGTTTACATTCCTGCAGGGGAAGATAATACTTCGAACTCATAAAAACACACTGAGTGTCAGGGTAGCTGAAAGGAATACACTTAGACAGAAGGCACAGGTCTGAACTGAATATGAAGGGATGATATCTGTAAAACATTTATTTTTTGTTTATCCTTTTTCTTTGTGTGGCAGGCAGTGTGGGATATCTTATGGCTATGGCTGGATTTGGGTTCAGAGCCTCCTGGATCCAGGGATGGTGCTTTGTCCACTGTGCCACCTAAGTAGCCCATGATGACATCTTTAACATAGGGTTGAGGGGCAGGAGGCATGCACTTGGGGAGGAGGAAGAGGAGAGATGGACTGGGGAGAGGTAGCTCACATGAAGGAAACAAGAAAAAGATTATGGAGGGTAGGGAATGAGGGGAAGGAATAGGGCAGTGGGTGAACCTTACTATCATCATAATTGGCTTAAAGAGGGAATAACATACATACTCAAGTGGGTATAGTAATATATTTTTGTCCTGAGGGAAACTGGGAGGGGAAGGAGATAAGGGGGTAGGGGAGAAGAAGAGGGCAAGGAAGGAAGTGCAGATTGGGGGAGGGAGCAGTAAAAAGTAAAACACTTTTGGGGAAAGGTGAAGAAGTTCTGCATCACTGCACATGTATGACTAATATTGAATTGCTTTATTTCATAGGGAGGGTTGAAGAGGGAGGGAGGAAGAAAAATTTAGTACACAAAATTACCTTAAAGACCTTAATCTCATCAAAGTGGGCCCAAGGAGGGAATAACATACACACCAAATTGGGATAAGTAATGTATTTAATCCTATAGGAAAATAGAAGGGTAAAAGGATAAGGAGGGAAGGGTGAAAGAAAGGAAGGCAGAGCAGGGTAGGGGGCAGGTAGAAGCAACACAGTTTTGAGGAGGACTAGGGTAAAAGAAGATAGAAAATAGAATAAATATCATGGAAAGGGAATAGGATGAATGGAAATAGTTATGATGATTGACTATAATGGCAAAACATATTGGTACCTACTTTGCTGGGCTATTGTGAAAAAAATTCTTGGTCAAGTTTAAGGTGCTAAATAAAAGTTATGATGAACAGGATGCTATCAGAAAAACCTGGAAAGACCTACATGAACTGAAGCAGAGTTAAATGTACTATAGACAAAAGAACAGCAATAGTGTAAGATGATATGCTGGGATGCATGTGGTCATTTTCAGCAATGCAATGATCCAATATAACTCTGAAGGACTTATGAAAATTGCATTCCATTTACAGAGAATGAACTGATGATATCTGAAGACAGACTGAAGTATATTTTTGTGACAGTTCCTTAATCTGAAGTTTTGGTTTTTATCTGTTTTCTCTCACAGCCTAGCTAATGTGGAGATGTTTTTGATGACTACTCATGTATAACTTATAGTGAATTGTTTGAGTTCTTGGGGGTGGGTGCTGGGAAGAGAGGGGGGAAGAGAAGTTGGAACACAAAATTTTTAAAAAATGATGTAAAAATTTGTTTTTACATGTAATTTGGAAAATAAAATTCTAAACAGAAAAAAATAACAATATCAAATCTTCACTATCTCCCTAGGAGAAATGTTGTAAGCATCATATTTTCACTGATTTAGAAGTTGGAGGGACCTTAAGAATATCTAATCTTGGGTCTTCATTTTACAGATATGGAAAGTGTGCCTCACCTAATATCATATGACTAAGTCATAACTTGAATTTAGAGTCTATGATTGGAGTTCCAATTTTCTTTCCAATAAACCATGCTAGATAGTTTATTTTTTAAAGTCAAGGAAGAGGAGAGATAAACCACTTGAAGGATCATCAAGATGGAAAACGATTCTGAATATTTTAGAATTGTCACAGAGCTCATAGGTAACACTTGAGGATTTTGAATTTTTGCTGACATCATTTCTGCTATATGATAAACCAGTTTCATTATGATGAAATTAATCTTAGAGATTTCCAATAATCTTTAAGAATTTGCATATTATTGCATGTTTATTTATTATAAAGCAACACAAAAATATTCAGCTCTAGCTTTGGCATGCAGTCATTGATTGACAACATTTTCAATAATAACACTATTGATATTTCAATAGAATAATCCCAGTATTTAAATTATCTATGACTTTAAACCTTCCATTTGCTCTGTATATATTTTGTATGTATCCCTTCCTATATATGTTGGCTCTCCCCTTCTCCTCCACCCCCCCCATAAGAATAGGAACTCCTTTAGAGCAGGTATTATTTTGGCCTTTGTTTATGTACCCAATAGTCAGCACATACTTAGCATATTTTAACCATTTAATGAAGCTTCCAGATTTTACAAAACAGGGCATTACCCTTCAGTGCCATTTTAAGAAAAAAATAAAGGGGCAGCTAGGTGGCACAGTGGATATAGCTCTGGCTATGGATTCAGGAAGACCTGAGTTCAAATTTAACCTCAGACCCTTGACACTTACTGTGTGCCCCTGGGCAAGTCACTTACCCCTCACTGCCCCCCCCCCAAAAAAAAAGGAAAGGAAAGGAAAGGAAAAGGAAAAGAAAGGAAAAAAGGAAAAAAAAAACTCAGTGAACAAAATATTAGAAAATAGTGACCACATTGATTGCTTTGTATAAATGTAAATGATCTGTCTTAGAGAGCAGGAAGTTTATTTATTTATTAAATAAAAGTATATTATTATTTTCCAGTTACATGTAGAGATAGTTTTCAACATTTGTTTTTATAATATTTCAATTTCAAATTTTTCTGCCTCCCCCCCCTCACCAAGACAGCAGGTAGTTTGATATAGGTTATATATGTATAATAATATTAAACATATTTCTGCATTAGTCATGTTATAAGAGAAGAATCAGAGCAAAAAGAAAAACCTCAAAAATGAAAAACAACAGCACCAAAAACAAAAGAAACAGTATGATTCAATCAGCATCCATATTCCACAGTTCTTTTTTTCTTTTTTCTTTTTTCTTTTCTGTATTGGTGAGCCTTTTCCATCATGAGTCCTTTGGAACTTTCTTGTACCATTGTATTGGTGAGAAGAATCTAGTCTATCACAGTTGATCAACACATAAAGTTGATGACACTGTTTACAATGCTCTTCTGGTTCTGCTCATCTCACTCATCATCAGTTCATGCAAGTCCTTTCAGATTTCTCTGGACTCCTCCTGATCATCATTTCTTAAGGCACAAAAGAATTCCATTACATTCATATACCACAACTTGTTCAGCCATTCCCCAGTTGATGGGCAGCCCCTCAATTTGTAATTCCTCGCCACCACAAAAAGAGCAGCTATAAATATTTTTGTATACGTGGGTCCTTTCCCCTTTTTTATGATCTCTTTGGGGAAAAAAATAAACAAAAAAAACCCAAAGTGGTATTGCTGGGTCAATGGTTATGCACAGCTTTATAGCCCTTTGGGCATTATTCCAAATTGCTCTCCAGAATGCTTGGATCAGTTCACAATTCCACTGACAATGCATTAGTGTTCCAATTTTTCCACAGCTTCTCCAACATTTATTATTTTCTTTTTTTTGTCTTATTAGCCAATCTAATAGGTGAGGTGGTACCGAAGAGTTGTTTTAATTTGCATCTCTCTAATCAATAGTGATTTACACCATTTTTTCATATGGTAATAGCTTTTATTTCTTCATCAGAAAGCTGCCTGTTCATATCCTTTGACCATTTCTCAATTGGGGAATGACTTGGATTCTTATAAATTGTATTTGCTTCCCTATATATTTTAGAAATGAGGCCTTTATCAGAAGTACTGGCAATGAAAATTGTTTCCCAGCTTTCTGCCTCCCTTCTAATTTTAGATGAAGAGCTTCTTTTTGTATAAAAAACTTTTTTAATTTAATGTAATCAAAATCATCCATTTTGCATTTCATAATATTCTCTACCTCTTATTTGGTCATAAACTGTTCTCCTTTCCAAAGATCTGAAAGGTAGACTATTCCTTCCTCTCCTAATTGACCCATGGTATCACCTTTTGTGTATAAATCATGTACCCATTTTGACATCATTTTAGTATAAGTTGTAAGATGTTGGTTTATGCCTAATTTCTGCCATGCTATCTTAAAGAAGAATTTATTACAAGATTTTTTTTCTGAAATGAGCAAAAGAAAATCAGTTCATGCTTCTGCCCACCCCCTATGCCCCATAAAGGGGTGAAGGAGAGTAGGCAAAATTTTTATATTGGTAACAGTCTCTGATGTGTACAGAGTAAGAACAGGTTTTAGATCACTCAGATGCCAGAAAAGGAAGACAACTTTAATCAGGGAGGCCATTCCGAACATTTATCCTTTGGTCTTGGGATCAATGATTCTAAGACAACTTGAAGTGCAAGACTACTCAGGTTGTCAAAGTAATTGGAGGGATAACCATTGATGCATTGAATAGTAATGAGCTAGAGCAGCTTGAGCATATCAACACTTGTGCAGAAGCCATATGTGTTTTTTTTTTAAATCTTATAAGTTACCCTAAAAGAACTGAAGAATAAACCAATTGTGTGGATGATATGTGTTCTATTAAAATAGCTTTATGACAGAAACAAAGGATGAAGCTTTTAGAAACATAGTAAACCCTTCTTGGAATAGAATTATGGCAAAAAAATAAGAGCCCCTCCGTCCACGATCTAAATATTCTTTTAGATGAATCATATCCATAAAATTTTCCCCATTAGATTATTGATATTTGAAATTATATATTTAAAATGTTTTCTTTTTTTTTAATGCCTTGGTTTTTGTTTGCTTCTTTAGTTTTTTTTCTGTTTTTTTTGCTATTTACTTTTTTTGTTTTGTGTGTGTATATGTTAGTGTGTGTTTGTGTTGGGTTTTCTTTTGATGAAAATCTGAGATTTCCACATATGGAAACATTCTCCACCAATGTATATTGGAAACTGTTCCAAATTTCGTCTTAGAACAGAGATACTGGGGGTCACCTAGGTGGTATAGTGGATAAAGCACCAGCCCTGTATTCAGGAAGACCTGAGTTCAACTCTGGCCTCAGACACTTGACACTAGTTGTGTGATGCTGGGTGAGTCACTTAACCCTCATTGCCCTGCCCCTCTAAAAAAAAAGTAACAAAATTTTTTTTGAAAAAAAGTTGGGCATCTAGGTGGAGCAGTGGATAAAGCACTGGCCCTGGATTCATGAAGACCTCAGTTCAAAGCCAGTCTCAGACAATTTACACTTACTATCTGTGTGACCTTGGGCAAGCCACTTAATCCTCATTGCCCCACAAAAAATTTTAAAAAGGAACACAGGTACATGAAATTATGTGTATTTGCATGTGATGTGAACTCTTTGTCAGCCTCTGAAGTCTATGAACCCTTTTCAAAATATTATAAAAGGTAGAATGAGAAATGCATAGGGTTACTAAATAAACCAATTACATTAAAATGTTTTTTCCCATTAAAGTTTATGGATCACCTGAAATCCAACTATGAACATCTTTAGGATTGTGGGCATCAGCTAATAATCCTTGTCTTGGAGAGTGGTCTCAGGGCACTGAGATTTGAAGGGACTTGCCAATTTTCATACAGCCAGGATGTATCATAGGCAGGCTAGGGATTTAGTCATTCTAAGATATTCTAAGAAAGCAAAGGCATCTTCTCTTTCCATTGTACCAGGATGCCTCTCAGGGTTTTGGTAACCTGTTAAAATGCTCCCACTGGGGGAAGCTAGGTGATGCAGGGCATAGAACACTGGCCTTGGAATGAAGAGAACATGAGTTCAAATTCAGCCTTAGACACTTGACACTTACTAGCTGTGTGACCCTGGGCAAGTCATCTAACTTGAATGGCCTCAAACATCTGGGGTCATCTCCAGTTATCCTGATATATATCTTGCCACTGGACCCAGATGGCTAGGGAGGAAAGAATGAAGCTGGTGACTTTGCACATCCCTCCCTCATTTAAATCCAATTCACTGCAAATCAGGATATCACCTCCCAATATTGTGGCCCTCTTCAAGAACAAAGGACAAACAACAAGAACAACAAAATGCAACCCCAGGGTGAGATCTGAGGGTAGAGTCAAGATGGCAGAGTAGAGGAGAACTCAGACAAGTTTTCCCAATATTCCATACCAAATAACTATAAATAATGCCTCAATTTGCATTTTGAAGTGGAAGAGACAACAGGAGGTCATAGTGAAACATTCTTCTAGCCCAGGATGACTTAGGAGGTCCAAAGGAAAGAACTGTAACATAAGGGTGAGACTGACCAGAAGTCCACATGGATATAAGACCTGTCTTGGGAGTGGGTGGTATTGACAGAACCAGTAGCAGGTTAGGTAGCTCTCAAACCAGAGACAATAGTGGGAACTGGGAATTTGTCAGAAAGACTGGTAAGAAAGAGGAATCTTGAGGTGGCATTGGACATAGGACTAGATGCTGTTTTGCAACTCCATTGCCAATATCCACCTCTGAGTCAGAGTTTATTGGTGGAGAGGAGTAATTTTGCTCAAAAGGGAGCAGGGGCTCTAAAGATGATTATTGCTTCTGGTCCCAAGTGAGGAGGATCCCCAAAGAGCAGTATCAATTACAATCCCAAGGTTTCAAGTGATCTTCCTGGTTAAGGAGCTCAGACAAGGAGAGTAATAATCACACATCTTCCTAAATTATACCTTGTAAACACCAAAAACCTTTGAATCCCCAAAACTACCTCTGAAAACATCAATGAGAAAAAGCCTGAAGTTTGAACAATTTGCCCTTCTGTACCCCACACAAAACACCAGGGATAGAGCTCAATTTTGACATAAAGTTCAAGCCAAGAATTAAGCTGGGGAAATGAAGAAGCAACAAGAAAGAAGAATCTGACCATAAAACAATTTCTGTATTGAAAGGGAAAATTAAGACATAAGCTCAGAGTAAGACAATGATGTCAAAGCAGTTTTAAGCAAAGTCATAAAGAAAAAAATATATATGAATTCCACTAAAGACGAAGAACAATTCCTAGAAGAGGTAAAATGATTCTCAAAATCAAAGAAGAATGGTAGAGAGAAAATTAGGTAAAGAAATTACTGCAAAGGATGAAAATTATGGGAAAAATATTAAAGGCTTAATAAAAGTGGCACAGAAATTACTGAAGAAAATAACACCTTAAAAACTGAATTGACTATATGGAAAAAAAAAACAGGGAAAAAATCCCCAATGAAAACAATTCCTTTTGAATGCAGATTTAGCCAAATGGGGGAAAAGTTAAATAAAAGTTCACTGAAGAAAATAATACTTTAAAGACTCAAATAAAACACGTGGAACTTAATGACTCCATGAAGCATCAAGGAGTAATCGAAGTCAAAAGAATGGGAAAATATAGAAGAACATATGAAATGTCTTATCAGAAAAAGCAACTGACCTGGATAACAGGGTCAGGTGAGATAATTTATTTAATATTTGACTACCTGAAATTATAAAGGAAAACTTCCCTGATATCTTAGAACCCAAGAGTAAAATGCAAATCGAAAGAATCTACTGATCACTAACTGAAAGATCTCAAAATAAAATCTCCCAGGAATATCCATCAAAATCCAGATAAAAAAAATAATTAACCAAAAGAAATGTTCAAATATCATGGAGCCAGAGTCAGGATAACACAAGATCTAGCAATTCATTAAATGAGAGGAGGACTTTGGAAAATGGTATTTCAGAAAGAAAAAGAGCTAGGTTTCTAAATAAGAAGAGCCTACTTCACAAAAGTGAGTATAATCCTTCAAGGGGAAAATGGTCATGAAATGATATAGGGGACTTGCAAGCATTCCTGAGGGAAAAAATCAGAGATGAAGAGAAAGTTTGCCTTTCAAATATAAGATTCAAGAGAAGCATAAAAATGTAATATTTAAAAACACTTAAGGGACTTAATAACATTAATCTGTTTAGATTTGTAATGAAAAGATGATAAATGTGACTTTTAAGAACTTTATTATTATAAGGAAAATTACATTCCCCACAGACAAAAGACATGGCAATGGGTCAATTATAAAGGGAGGATAAAAAAAAATAAGGCTGAGAATGGATAGGGTGTCCTTGGGAGAAAGTGGAAGGGAGAAGAAAAAGTGGGGAAAAATATCTTACATAAAAGAGATATACAAGGAAAAACTTTTATAGGGGAGAGTGAAGTGGTAGATAGGCAAGGGAGATACTTTATTTTATCTAAATTGGTTGACTGATTTGATCTCCTTATTGTCCAAGGGATTCTCAAAAGTCTACTCTGGCACCATGATTCAAAAGTGTCAATCCTGCAGTGCTTAGCTTTTCTTATAGTTCAGATCTCACAGTAATTCATCACTATGGGAAAAAAACAAAACAAAACAAAATAAAATCCATATTGACTACAAGGACTTTTGTGTGCAAGTAGCAATCTCTGCTTTTTAGCATGCTGTCCAGATTTGCCATGACTTTCCCTACAAGAAGCAAGTTTCTTCTAATTTCGTGTCTGCAGTCACCATCTGAAGTGAACTTGAGATCAAGAATCTTTTAATTTCATGCCTACAATCAACATCTGAAGTGATCTTGTAGTCCAAGAATATAAAATCTGACAGTGCTTCCATTTATTCTCCCTTTTTTTGCTAGGGACAATTTTCCACTTCTTTAGTTTCTTTTATGTTAAGTTTCAAGACAGTTTTTCCAATCTCCTCTTTCATTCTCATCAAGAGGCTTCTTAATTCTTCTTCACTTTCTGCAGTCAGAGTGGTATCATCTTCATAGCTGAGAATATTGATATTTCTCCCAGAAACATTTATTCTGACTTTTGATCCTTTGATCCTGGCATTTCATATGATGGGGTCTATATAAATTAAATTAATAAAATGAAAATATACAGCCCTGTCATAATCCTTTCCCAATTTTATAAAAAGAAAGAGATGAATAAACAGAAGACAATAGGAGGGAAACACACAGTTAATGATGATAATTGTGAATATGAATGGTTAAAATCACCCATAAAACAGAAGCAGAGAGCAGAATGAATCAGAAACCAGTATTCAACAATACGTTGTTTACAAGCACAATGCTTGAAATAGAGAGGAACACAGTTAAAATCTACTACACTTCACCTGAAGTTAAAAAAAAAAGTAGTGATAGAAATCATAATCTCAGGAAGAGCAAAAGCAAATAAATAAATAATTACAAGAAATAACAAGGGAAAGTATGTTTTACTAACAGGTACCATAGATAATGAAGTAACATCAATATTATATATATATATGTGTGTGTGTGTATACCAAATGACATGACATCCAAATTCTTAAAGAAAAGTTAGAACTTCTCGTGCCAAGATGGTAGGGTGAGGAAAGAACCCTCTAGAGCTCTACCAAATTTCCCCTACAAACCAATCTAAAACTGCCTCTGAATTGTTCCAGGAGTAAGGAAACAGCTTACTAGCATGTCAAGAAAGGTCTGTTTTGGGGGCAGATAGGTAGCACAGTGAATAAAACATCAGCCTTGGATTCAGGAGGACCTGAGTTCAAATCCGACCACAGACACTTGATGCTTACTAGCTGTGTGACCCTGGGCAAATCACTTAACACTCATTTACTGGCAAAAAAAAAAAAGTCTGCCTTACCTGGTTGGCGAAGAGAGTTCCAAGAGCAGCAGCATCAGCAACAGCAGTAGTTTCTGGACACATAAGAAATGGAAATCAAAGGGATGCACATCATTTGGAGAATGGATAAATAAATTTGTATATGATGGTGATGAATACTATTGTGCTATAAGAAATGAAAAGCAGGATGATTTCAGAAAGGCTGGAAAGACTTGTATGAACTGATGTATAGTGAAGTGAGCAGAACCAAGATAACATGGTGCACAGAGACAGCAATACTGTTTGATGAAGAACTGAATAACTTAACTATTCTTAGCAATACAATGATCCTAGAAATCCCAAAGGACTAATGATGAAACATACTATAAACCTCCAAAGAAAGAAATAATATTGATTGAATGCAGATTGAAGCATGCTATTTTTCACTTTCTTTCATTTTTTTTCTTTTATATGATTTTTATTGTGCAAAATGACAAATATGGTAATGTTTTACATCACCATACATGTATGATCCATATTTGATTGCTTACCATCTCAGGGAGAGGGGAGAAGAGGGAGGGAAGGAGCTATAAAATTTGGAACTCAAAACTATAAATAATAATGTTTATTATTTTTTAAATAAATGAATTGCAGGAGAAAATAATAAAATTATACTAGTGGGAGACCTCAATTTCCCCCTCTCAGAGCTAGATTTAACTAATCATAAAATAAATAAGAATGAAGTTAAAATGAATAGAATCTTTTAAAAGTTAGATATGATAGATCTCTGGAGAAAATTGAATGAGAATAGAAAGGACTAAACCATTTTATCAGTTTATATGGCACCTTCACAAAAATTAACCATGTTAGACTATAAAAATATCACAACCAAATTCAAAAAGGATAAATAGTAAATTTACCATGTTTAGATCATAAAGCAGCAAAAATTACATTCAAAATAACAGGATGAGCACAATAAAAAATCAATCAAAAACTAGACTAATCCTAAAGAATGAATGGGTCAAAGGATAAATCATAGAAATGTCCAATAATTTTATTAAGGAAAATGACAACAATGAGACAATATACTAAATATTTGGATTGTAGTCAAAGCAGTACATACATCTCTAAACATGTACATCAATAAAATAAAGGAAAATAAGTAAATTGGCCCCGCAACTACAACAAAATAAAAAAGCAAAAAAATTAAAATCCTTAATTAAATACCAAAATAGAAATCCTGAAAATTGAAGGTGATATTAATAAAATTGAAATTAAAAAATAATAAAACTTGGAGCTTTGTTTTTGAAAAAAATAATAATATTATAGGTTAATTTGATTTTCAAAAAAAAAAAGAAACAACCAAATTACATGTATCAAAAGTGAAAAGAGTGAATGTGCCACCATAGAAAATGAAATTAAAACAATTATTTTGAATTATTTTGCTTAATTATATGCTAATAAAACTGGCAAAATAAATGAATTGAATATTTACAGAAATATAATTTGCCCAGATAAACATAAAAGGAAAAATAAATTAATCAAAATACCCTATCATGGAAAAATAAATAGGAGAAGCCATTAATGAGCTCTTTGTGGAAAAATCCCCAGAACAAGCTGGATTTACAAGGTAATTGTGCCAAATGTTTAAGGAGCAACTAATCCCAGTACTGTATAAACTATTTGAAAAAAAAAATAGGCAAAGAAGGAGTCCTAACAAACTCCTTTATTACCCAAATATGTTTTTCATACCCAAACCAGAGAGAACTCAGTTTTCTTATTCATCCCACAGTGTTTTTATAAAATTGCAATTAAAATATATATATGAAACACTTTACAAACTAATGAAGATGTTAGTTTAAATTTTCCTTAATTTATAGTCCCATCATAAGAGTTTTCTTCACAGCTTTTCCTCAAGGTCTTACCATGAATAATTGTATTAAAATATATCAATTTACTTTGGCTCAGAGATATTGTTCATTCCTAAAGGTGACTTAATATGTGTAGTAGAAAAATTTACAAGTTTGGAATAAGATGACTAGATTTGAAATCCTAGCCTGCCACTTACTATCCATGTGGCATTGGACAACTAAAACTTCACAACTTTGAAGTCGTTTCCTCACTCCATTACCCCTAACCATTTGAATTATTCAGTGATAGTGCTGTTTCAATATTGGCAGTCATAGAACATCACTAAAAGAATGTGGGAGTTTGAAATATTTATATATACATATATATATATACACATACATACATACATACACACATATACATATGTCTACACATATACATACATACACATATCTACATATATCTACACACACACACACACACACACACACATATATATATATAATTTTTTTCTGTATATGGCAGAGAGGATTGAGATCACTTACTCAAAGCACCAACCATTTTATAAATGTAATCTGGCCCAAGTTCTTCATTTTAGGTTCATAAGATAATACACAGAAGGAACTGAAGAAACTATCAAGTCTGATATCCTCAACTGAGTAAACTAAGGCCAAGATTCAATAAGTGATATGTCCAAAGTCATATAGGCAGTAATTGTCAGAGCAGGAACTTGAACTGGTTTTCTGATTCAGAGATGGAGTCTTTATTGGTTTGTATTCTGGTCTTATTTCATGGTCCATCTGCAATGAGAGTTTAAGATATCAGGATTGATTTTTAACTCAGTGATCAGCTAATCAAATTTAACCTGGTATTCTCGACAATGGGGATTGCCCCACCACCACCACCATTTACAGTGTGTGTGTGTGTGTGTGTGTGTGTGTGTGTGTGTGTGTGTGTGTGATAGTAGCTCAAACTTTTTCAAGGACTCCTTGGTATAAATTAGGTATAAATTTTTTAAAAAGAAAGAAAAAAGAATACAGTAGTAGTATAGTATAAATATGAGTATATATTATATATTATGTATGATGTAATATATAGTATTACATCTAAATTTATATACTCACACATATTTATGTTTATATGTGTATGTATATATAGTAGTATAGTACACTATCAGGTCGTTAGATTGCACAGTGCATAGAGCAATAGGTTAAGAGTCAGGAAGACCTGACTTGAAATCTACCCTTAGACATTTACTTACTAGCTGTGTGACTCTGGACAAGTCAGTTAGTTCTGTTTACTTCAGTTTCTTCATCTGTAAATCATCTGGAAAAGGCAGTGACAAACCACTTGGGTATCTTTGCCAAGAAAACCCCAAATGGGATCACAGAATCAGACATGATTGAACCAAATGAACAATAATAGTGTACATTGTAGTAGTAGTAGTAAGTCCTAATCTTCTCTATCATTTTTATTTTATAATAGTGGTACAATTTGTGATCTTTTCCTATAATAGTGTATGTTTCACTTTTTTTAGATGACTTGAAACTTTCTTTACTAATTATTTATGAATACATTGCTCCAAAAACATGTTTTTTTGTTAGTACCCTGTTTTGTCTCACTATTCCTTCCTAAATTACAAGTTTATAGTTGGAAATTATATCAGAGACAATCTCATATAACCAGTACCTAAATAAATAAAAATCCTCATATATATTATAACAGTTTATTAAATGTTAACAGATATAGGGCTTCATTTCAAAATAATCTTCCCTGGAAGACTGATTTCTCTTTCAAAAACAAAAGATCATTATTAAACAACATAAATATCTTGAATTTGAGAATTCCAGGGAAAGGGAGTCAATCTTTTTGCCCAGTCAGCTTTTTATATGTAAAACCAACAAGAGCACTATATATGATTTATAAAAATATGTATATATAGATCTATATACACATGCATTTATATAAAATATGTCTATATTCACATTAAGAGAAGACAATCATTTTTATTTAGTAAAAAATTATTTTTTGACAAAACAGCTTAAATTTCATATATACATATGCAAGTGAAATGGATTTTGAAAAAAATCAGTGTATCCAATAAAAAAGAAAAATAAATATGTTGGTAGCATAGCTATTCAATCAAGAATTCATTAATAACAGATTCGATTATTTATTTATTTATTTATTCATTCATTCATTCATTCATTCATTCATTCATTCATCTATCTATCATCTTTATTTATTTCCTGCTTCTCAACTAAAAGGGGATTTTATTGATATCACAGCCCCATTAAATCCAGGAACAAGGCCTTGTTACAGCATACTACTAAGGAGCACTTCAGTCAGGGGAGCCAAACCAGAATCGGGTCCTGAGGCTGGTCTTTATTTGACCTTCTTCTTGGGGTGCAGATTGTTGGTGTGGCCTCACTTCTTAAGGCAGTTTACAGCGCGGGGGTGCAGGCGGGCATAACACTTGCCGCAGATCATCTTGTCACAGTTGTACTTCTGAGTCAGCTGGCAAAGGTAAAGCTCGATGATTCCAGCCGCACCACACACGCTCCCCCCACCCCCCCCGCCGCAGACGCAGCACCAGGTTCAGAGTGGACTCTTTCTGGATGTTGTAGTCAGAAAGAGTCCGGCCATCTTCTAGCTGTTTTTCAGCAAAAATCAGACATTGTTGATCTGGTGGGATACCTTCCTTGTCCTGGATTTTGACTTTGACATTCTCGATAGTATCACTGGGTTCAAACTCAAGAGGGATGGTCTTGCCCGTCATGGTCTTCATGAAGATGTGCATCTCTGCAAACGCTGCGCCCGCTGCTCGGCCCCTCGCTGAAGAGAAAGAGAACAGATTCGATGTATATAAAAATGTAAGAAAGATACATTAGAGGGGCAGCTAGATGGCGCAGTGGATAGAGCACTGGCCCTAGAGTCAGGAGGACCTGAGTTCAAATCCAGCCTCAGAAACTTAACACTTACTAGCTGTGTGACCCTGGGCAGGTCACTTAATCCCAATTGCCTCACCAAAAAAATAAAAAATCAAATAAAAAAAATAAAAAAGAAAGATACATTAGAAATAGTTAACACAATTATATTTAAAAAAAAAACAAACTTCTAAAAGCAAGGACTATTTGAAGAGATGAGAGAAAAAAAAAACCTTTGAAAAAGTACAACACTCATATAACCCAAAATAAACCTCACATACAGAGGGAGATTTTTAATATCATAAAAATAGTTATCTAAAAAAGGCAGCATGATATTCAATATAGATGTACAAGAGCAATTTCCAAGGAATACAGACACTTTAATAATCGTCTAGAAAACTAGATTTTAGTTGATTGATGAGGGGAAAAATAGTAAAAATGACTACCATTGTTCTTCAAATTCTTCCTACTGTTAACTTATGATTATCTCTAATAAAGACAATGAAAACAAATTATATTTATGTAAAGCTTTAAAATTTTATTACATTTCCTTTTCCTCATTTCCACATTTTGAACTAAGTAGTCATTTCAATATCAGTAGTCATATTTTGCTGATTAGAAAACTGTAAATCAGAAAATTGCTGATGTTACAATGACTTTAATAGAATTCAGAATAAAATACAGGTCTTCTAATTCCAAACCCAATGTTCTTTCTCCTCTACCATCATTTTATCAGAAGAGAAAGAACTAATCACACCTTTCCTTTATCTGCTTTATCTTTAGGATGTTATCCTACAATTACTATTTGATTACTATTCGAAATCATTTGGGATCCTTATACATGTGAATTCAGTCTTTCTTCTTTACTCAGTTTTAATCTAATGAATAATCATATCACATATTATTTCCAAATGGAAGCTAAGCTAAGGACATGTATAATAAAATAATTTTGTAATAAGCTATTTTATTTATTTTTTTCTTTCTGAATACCTTAATTATCTCACATAAACTATATTTAATGTCAACTTTATGGCAGAATATTGTTCCAAATTTGTTGTTATTGTTTGCCATTTGTTTTTGATGAGGACCATGAGCACAATGGAATGATTTCTTCATGTCAAATTGTTGCACAAAGTCAACAGCCTCCATTCTCTCTTAAAGAGTCATCAAAATCCAGTGGCAAGACTAAAGTCAAGATGACTGGCAATAATCTTGAGATGCAGTGGATGAACCTGATATCTGACCAAGCTCTAAGGACTCCACAGCTCCTGCTTCAGCTGCCTTCCAGGACTTTTGAACCAATTGTTTCCATCTACCTATTCCTTTAGGGGAAATTGCTTGGGGAAAACACCTCCCCACCCCCAGCTCAACAATAGCTGTGAAGAACCTGGTTTAGCCTGTGTGTCAAAATTATTTACTGTGGTGTAGCCAAATCATAGGTAAAAACTTCTTGGAGTTACAGGTGAAAGTTGAGTGACAGGTAAACAATAAAGTGGATGAGCAGCCCTTGAAGGGGCTTAGAAAATCATCACCAGAAATGTTAGTTCTCCTTGAACACCCATACACCCTCTGCACTTTTACATTTTTAATGAAATATTTAATCCTTTCAATCTCCAGTTTTAGTCACTTCCATTAGATAAAACATGTGTATGGTAACTATATGTGCAAATAGTTATGGGTATCTCTTTTGAATCCATTGGCTTTTCTCACAATATATTGACCTTGGGAAATAAATATCACATTTCTATTCTATTTTGTGAGTTCCCTTTCTGAGAATAACACTTCACTTCTTTGATGCTTCAATGAATCTTTGAAATCAGTGATGTTCACAGCAATTTATCCCTGCCTGTCCATCATGGGTGACTGTCACATTACAATTCTTGGCACAGAAAAGACTTTTACTATATGCTTAATTATTGGTCATATGATTCACTCATGTTCAAATCCTCCCATAGGTTTACCAAACCCACCCTATCAACTACACTAGGACCTCTCTCATATTTCTTTCATATTGTCTGGACTCAATGAAACACACAAAGTATCCATCACTTTTGTTTTATGACCAGTATACATTTTTGTTTGTCCTACATTTCTTTGATGATGTTCTATGTTTCATGAAATTTGTACCTTTGTTCCTTCCTGCCATGTAGTTCATTATTTGGTATTTTTTAATGTGCTCATACACAGAGAAATTCACCGAAGCTCAACTTTCATTGACAAATAGTTTGTCCATTAAAAAATTACTATTAGTTAAAAAGCAGAAAAAAAGGAACCTCAACTATACTAAAATAACAAAATTGAAATGAAAAAGTAGTCAAAGAAATATACCCACACAAAACATCATGAATTATTACATAGCAAAACATTGGTTGTTCTATTTTAATTTCATGTCAATATAGAATGACATTGATTTCATTCTAATTATCACAGCATTTTAAGAATATAACTTTTTTTCCCCTTTGAAAACTCATTTTATCTTTTTTTTGGGGGGTGGGGCATTGGGCGTTAAGTGACTTGCCCAGAGTCACACATCTAGTATGTGTCAAGTGTCTGAAGCTGGATTTGAACTCAGGTCCTCCTGAATCCAGGGCCAGTGCTTTATACATTTTGCTACCTAGCTGCCCCCCAAAATTCATTTTTGATGAAGTTAGTTTTGAAGTCCAATTATAAATTAATTAAAATGTCATTAAATAGTTCCTTTATTAGGACATATATGGTTATAAAAATAATCACATTTAATTATTACACTTGGAATAGTTTGATTGAAAGAATAAATGGAAATGTAGACATTTTCAGCAATCCGCTAGAAGAAAATAAAATAAGTATTCCATTAAAGAAATTATAATAGGCAAAGACTTTAAAGCATGTTGCATTATAAGCCCTAGAACCCTAGAGAATTCTGAATAACAATATGTATTCACAAAATTCATGTAACTATTTGTGAGAGATAAGAAATAATAAAAATTTAAATATATTACAAAAGAAGAAAAATAGTGCTAATATTGAAATAACAGCTTACATTTTTGTAGATTTTTGTTGTTTACAAAGCACTGTTTCTGCCCCCACAATCTTTGAGGTATTTAGTATTACAGATGAATTACTGCTAAATGGAAAAAATGTTAATTATTCCTACTATGTTTAGATTGGATCATTCCAATCCATTTCTACATCTTTGGATCAACCACTCTCTATCTTACAGAAACTTGGACCATAGATCCTCAATTGAATACAAGTCCAGAAGCATTTATTTAGCTTCTATGATGTTCAAAGTTGAGAAATACTAGAGAATAGTGAATTGAAATCTGGACTTGGAATCAGGATGACCTTTTTTAAGCCCCATATCTTATATGGGACTTATATGCGTCTTTTTTCCCCAGTGTCTCAGATAATTGCCTAAGATGATAAATTATAGATCTTAAAAGTATGCATTCATAGACAAAATTGGTTTAATTATAATAATTAACATTTGTATAGCACCTCTTATGTGCCAAGCACTGTGCTAAGCACTTCACAAATATTTCATTTGATCCTCCCAACAATTTGGAGAGGTAGGTGCTCAAATTATATCTAATTAACAAATAAATAAGCATTGACAAATGAAGATAAAGTGACTTGTCCAGGATCATCAAGCTAGTACATGTCTGAAGTTGGATTTTAACTCAGACTTTCCCTACTTCAGGTCCAGGTCCCATATCTTTACACCAGTTAAATCTTATGTCTGCCCATCCTGTCTTCATTGAAAAAAAGGGAGGGAGGGAATGAGGTACAAGGGAATGGAGGTATAAAAATGTCAACAAAATAGTCTCTTTCCTCAAACAACTGATATTCATATGGCAAATGCGAATTATGCATAGATAAGTCAATATACTTTATATAAAAATTATTTCAGGAAGAATACTAACAACTAGGCCAGGTGATGGGAGGATGGTTAGAAATTACTTCTTAAATAAGACACTTGAAAGAAGCAAAATTTTATAATGTTATGATGAAGAGATGTCCATTCTAGGCATGGAGAAACCATCTGTTCCAAGGTATAAGTGCAGGAAATTTAATGATGAATAGAGGGGAGCACAAAGTAAGATAGTTTGACTGTTTTTATAATACGTGGTATAGCAATATAATTGCAATAATTATAATTGGCATGGAATTTTAAGGTTTTTAGAACACTGTTACATGGAGTTTCATTTGATCCTTCCAATCCCCTCTTGATCTATAGATGATATTATCCACATTTTTTTTTTTACATGGTGATCCTGGACTGCATTTCAAAAATATCAAGAGACTTGCCCAGTTTTAAACAGTTAGTATCTAAACCAGTATTGAAATCTATATCTATATGTCTATGTGTATCTATCTATCTATCTATCTATCTATCTATCTATCTATCTATCTATCTATCTATCTATCTGACAGCTAGGTGGCTCAGTGGATAGTGTGCTGGGCCTGGAGTCAGGAAGACAAGTTCAAATCTGTACTTAGACACTCAGTAGCTATGTGACTCTGGGTGAGTCTGTTAACCTCTGTTTGCCTAATCCACTGCATAAGGAAATGGCAAACCACTGCAGTATCTTTGCCAAGAAAAACCCATCATGACTGCCACTCTCCTAGACTATGTAATAACCTCTGAATTGGTTTCATTGTTTCATATCTCTCCCCCTTTTCATTCTATCCTTTATATAGCTATCATAATAACCTTCTAAATTGCAGGTCTGACTCAAAAATTGCTATAACACTTCACTCCTCTGTCTACGGTAAAATACCAACTTTTGTTTTTGGCATTTAAAACACTCCACATTTTACATCAAGATGATCAATCAAGAGGGAGATGACATATATTAGTGGATAGAGTGATTGATGTAGAATCAGGAAAACCTAGATTTCAATACTGGTATATATTATATACATGTATACACATACACCCGTATATAAATATATATATAATATATTTACTATAAATATATTATATATTATATAATGTATACAAATACATTATGCACATATCTATGTATTTAGTCACAAATGAATGGCAGACAGTACAACATATATATGACATTTCACACACATACATGTACATATATGCATATATGAACGTATTGTGTGTTTGTGCGGAGGGAAAGACAGAGAGAGAGAGACAGAGAAATAGGTATGAAGAAATGTGTTCCAGAGTCCTCATCCTGTGCTCCTACAGAGTGGTCTCCTTTACATCAGTCTTTTACAGCTTCTTTGCAGTAAAGGACCTTTTGCTGCAGCTTTGTTGAAGGTGATGCTAGGGCCCTTTGGCCTGCCTGTCACTAGGCATGCTCCTGGTCATCTTCTTGTCCCTTCCTATTCAATCCTGCTTCCCACATGCTCATGAATTTCTGTTTCATGTATTTTGTTGCTCTCGTGCTCCACAAATCCTCTTTGCTAGGCCCATCCTGGATATCATAGAGTTACGGAACAGATTTTTACAGCAGTCAGACCTCTCCCAGGTGAGTTTTTCCTTTCCTCGTCCCCCCAAGAGGACAAAAATATATTTGGGGCCTGGTTTTCATTTTATCCATGTACACAACTATAAATGTCACTCCATGTTTTGGCAACATTCCTACAATCAAGAAATATGACTGGCACTGAAGGGAAACAATGCTTAGAAAACAACAGAGCCAAACAAATGCGTTTTTTTTTTCCCTTTTGGCTCCTCTATCCATAATTGAGAGTGTATTGAGAACCTGATATAAATCTCATTTTTTCATTATTAATATTAATTGTAATTTAATTTCTAATATTTTAGTTAAGTAAGGTTTGAAAGTAGTTCTGGTTTATTGGATACTGTACCTAAAGAATGCAAGTCCAGGTAAATCCTATCCCTGTGGTCCAACAGAAAGAGCCTTGGCTTTGGAATCAGAGAATCTGGGTCAATTGCATGCTGTGAGAATTTGGACAAATCACTTAATTCTCCTGGGACTTAGCTACCCCACCTGAAGAAAAAGGGGGTTGAGTTGCATGAATTTTGAGGTTTCTTCCAAATCAAAGATTTATTATCCCATTAATCTGGAGTGAGAAGACACAAGTTCAGTTCCTTAACTTTCTTTCTCCTCTGCTCTCTAATGAGTGGTCTCATAAAAGTAACACATTCCTGGGTCTCTCTTTGCCAACATATAAAATGAAAGAAGCTGTATGAAAGGGTATATTCATGTTCAATATAAGATTTCACGAATGTATGCATCTTTGGGTACTGAAAAGGTAATGCATATCAGCCACTTCTTTGTAATTAGGTGACACATTTGAATTAGAATCAGGAAGACCTAAGATCAATTCTGGCAGGAGACATTTACTAGCCATGTGACACTGGGTAAGTCACAACTCCTATCTGCCTTAGTTTCATCAGCCATAAAATGGGGATACTAATTGCATGTCTACTTCAAGGTTATTGTGAAGATATTTGAGATATTTGGAAAGTTTGCAAAATTTTAATCTATATTAAGACTAGCTCTATTAGTTGCTATTATCACTACTACTACTACTACTACTACTACTACAACTACAACTACTACTACTGCCAGTATTAAGGGCAACTAGGTAGAACAGTGGATGCAATTCCAGACCTAGAGTTCAAATCTGAATTCATGAACTTGCTATCTGTGTGACCCCAGGCAAGTCACTTAACCCTTCTTACCTGTTTCCTCAACTGTAAAATGAATTGGAGAAGGAAGTGGGAAACGACTCCAATATCTTTTTCAACTAATTCCTAAATGGGGTCATAAAGATTTGAACACAAATAAAAAGAAACACGCAAAAACTGCCATTGTTAATGAGAGTTGTGTAATGATTCTTAGGTTTAAATAACAAAGTCCTAGAATTAGAATGTGTCCAAGGAAAAACTCAAACTCATGTCTTTCTGACTCATAGTCCTTCACTCTATTCACTATACCACTACACCTTGCCTAAAGCACCATGTGGTTAGCTGGAGGTAATATCTAACATGATGTTGTCTTGGCTCTCTTGAAGTACTCCAGAAATTCATTGCCAGGATTTTTATATTAGTGCTATTACTCAACTATAGGTAAGGCCCTCAGGATTAAGAGGAATTTGAATAGTTTATTATACAAGCATTTGGTACAGCTTTATTCCCAACACCAGGGAATGTGTTGGCTCTTGCAAGTAGTCCAGCTCAACTTTATTCAGCTCTGCAGGGACCTATATAACGTGAAACATTACCCATGAGCTCTAGAAGATACCTGTTCTGTATTTCTTCCATGCCATCCTCTTTGTCTCTCAGCAGGAGCCATAAATTTCTTTAATTATGTCCCTCAGCTGATGCCTCAAACTCCTTCAATACATCTCTCCCTTTATCAGGCCAGTATCCCTTTGCCCCAAATGGCTATTGATCCTAAGATATAGATAGATAGATAGATAGATAGATAGATAGATAGATAGATAGATAGACAGATAGATAGATATACAAACATATACATATATATGTATTTGTATATGTGTGTGTGTATATATATGTATATGTATATACATATACACACACACACACATATATATATACATATGTATATGTGTGTATAGATATAGATATAGATATCACATTCCCTAGCAGGCAAAGGTCAGGGAGGGAAGATGACCACAGTCAAGACCACTTCCTCAGAGGGGAATGTATATTCAGATGTATATTCAGACTTTGTGCCTTTAAATTTTTTCCAGTCCTTATCTTGCCTTACTTAGTGAGTTAGTCCTTCAATCTATTCATCCCAATGGGTACCATAAAACAATGGTTTATTTCTGAAAATGAATGAATGAATGAATGAATGAATGAATGAATGAATGAATGAATGAAGATTCAGTAGCATTCCAACCCAAGTATTCTGAGCCTGAGTCCCAGAAGTCTTTCCATGACACATTATACTTAAACAGCACACAGTATGCAGTTTAAACAAGTAGAGTGGAACATTGAAAGACAGCTGGAACAGGATCAGAATATTTCAATTAGAATCCCACTTCTTCATTCCTTCTTTCCTTCTTTTGTTCCTTTCTTGCTTCAGAGAACACATGGGTGTTTGTTACTTTCCCATTTAAATCCATAGCTTCACTTAGGCTTCTCGCAATTATCCCTGCTCTTTTAGTTTTTGCATTGCCAAACCCAAATGGGATAACTTTGGCTGTTCTTGTCCACCATTTTCCTCATTTGTATCATGTTTTTGGAAGCAGTGCTTGAATTGATATAGAAGGAATACTTTTGTCCTCACCACTGTGAGAACAGGTTTTTTTTTTTTCCATTTAGCTATATGTATATCCACTGCCGTTTTGGCCTAGTGTCTAAAATACGACACCTGATTCAGAAAGATTTGAACTCAATTTCTGGCTCTGATGCTGCTAGTTGTATGACTAAACAGAAATTACTTAGTCTTTCAGAGTCTCTAAATTCCACTGAGTAAAATGTGGATATTTATCTTTATTTGTCTTACAAAGTTATCACAAAGTTCTTATGAGATGTCTGTTAAATGTTTGGCAGTTGTTAAAGGATTTTTGGGGGGCAGCCAGGTGGCATAGTAGATAAAGTACTGGGCTTGGAGTGAGGAAGACTCATCTTCCTGAGTTCAAATCTGGTCTTACTTCCTGTGTGACTGTGGACAATCACTTAACGCTGTTTGCCTCAATTTTCTCCTCTGTAAAATGAGCTGGAGAAGGAAATAGTGAATCAACCCGTCATCTTTGCCAAAAACCAAACACAAAAAATGGTGTCATAAAGAGCCAGACATGACTGAAAAAAGCAACTGAAAAACAATAATATCAACAAAGGCTTTTTAAACATTAATAGTGATTATACATACCAGCTTTACTCAGTAGAGTGTGTAGCACATTACTAAGCACATCCCCAAGAGCTGTCAGACTAGATTGTCATGTTCTTGGAGTTTGTGGGGTTTAGTTTCCTTTCTTCAATTTTAGGGAGGAACTTGCAGTAATGCTGCTGAAATTTCTCAATCTTCCTTCTATTCTTTATCACACACATATAGAAAAAGGTTCATACCAAAATCTCTTTGAAAATTAGTGTTTTGAGGTTATTGTATTTTTAACATGGGAGAGGGGAATCCAATAGTTTTTTTTTCTAGATTTATTTCTTTTACTTTGATTGTTGGATATTTTAATAAATCATTGATATAATAAATTCCAGTCATTACTCTAACTCAGCTAATCACAATCTATCTATGCCTGACCATGTTATGTGACATCCATATTTGGCCATCACCTTTGGGTTCCAATCAACATGTTGGGTGCTTTTCTCTGACTCTTTATTTGATGTGTATATTTTGAAGTCTATGAGACATTTGTGAAATATTATTTTTTCTCTCATTAAGTTACCAAGCCATCTCTCCCCTCAATCCATCAAAAATGTCCCTGAAGACATTTAAAAATATTTTCTAAGGTAATTGTCTATTTATAATATATTGTGTGACACTGACCATGTAATTCTAACAACCTGTTTGGTGACCTTCTGCTTTATTTCTTCAGATCCTGTGGTATACTCATCTAACAACCTAACTACTCAGAGAGTACTAATATGTGTGTTTCTATATATCTGTCTTTAGCAGTATGAGTCATTAAAAGAAATCTGAGGGGCATCTAGGTGGCGCAGTGGATAGAACACCTGCCCTGGATTCAGGAGTACCTGAGTTCAAATCCGGCCTCAGACACTTAACATTTACTAGCTGTGTGATCCTGGGCAAGTTACTTAACCCCAATTGCCTCACCAAAAAAACAGACAAACAAACAAACAAATAAATAAATAAATAAGAAAAAAGAAATCTGAACTTTTTCAAAAGTGAATGAGCCCAAATTTATTCTCCTTTCAATTCTGGGCCCAATTCATTGTATATTTTCAAAATCTATTCAAGATGAAATAAAGAGATATTGTATAGATACATAGATTTTTTGTGCTTTTTATTAACTATTCAATTAGTCTTTCTTTAGCTTTATTTAAGCAACTAAACTGTAGATTCAGTCTTTAGATTGCTCTGCATTTTTTTATTTGACCAAAGAACTCACATTATTAAGTGCATTTTATATGTCAGATACTCTGCTTTGTGCTGGGAATACAAAGGCAGAAGGAAAACTGTCTCTTTCCTTGAGTAGAAAAAATGTAAATAATAGAAACAATATGCATGTATGTAAGTATATATAAAACACATATGAAAACAGATACAGGAAAATGAAGGTGTAATAGAAAAGCACTACACCTGAGGGGACTGGGAAAGGCTTTGCTCACAAGATGGTTCTAAAGCTCAGGTGTTAAGTGAACTATGGATTTCAAGAAGGAGAGGAGAAAAGGAAGTTCATTTTGGATATGAAAGACACCATCAGGAAACCATGGAAATGGAAGATAGAGTGTTGTGTGCAAGGCAATACAAAAAGGCTTGTTTTTTGGACTTCAACATTTATGGAGGGGAATAATATATTATAAAGAAAGGTAGTTTGGAGCCAGGTTGCAAAGACCACAAAATGGAAAACATAAGAATTTGTAGTTAATCCTAAATATAATGGAAAATCACTATAGTTTATTGAGAATTGGTATATTGGGGAACATAGTTGACCTAGTTAGAGATGAAGTTTTGGAAAAACATTTTGGCAACTTTGTGAAGGATTTATTGGAGTGGAGGGAGACTTGAGACAGAAAGTCTACTTAGGCAACTATTACAATAGTCCAATTGAGAAGTGACGATGACTCAAACTAGGATGGTGTAAGTGGGAAAGAAGGGAAGAAATGTACAAGATGTTGGAGAAATGAAGTCAAAATGATCATTCAAAGCTCCTATTATTTTATTATGATAAACCAATTCATTTAGTGAGCACTTAAATGTTTTCAAAGAATTTTTATATATTATCTCTTTTATACTCCCAATCTTAGCCCTTTAAGATAATTTTGTAGATAAGAAAATTGAAACTAAGAAAGTTCAAGTGAAAACAAGGACATATTACAATTATAGTGTCTGATACTGGATTCAAACCCATATTTTTCTGAATTAACTACAGTTGATTTGCTTAAAGGTCCACAATGAATGAAAATGTTAATGGCATGACCTATACCTTGAGTCTAAACCTCCTGATTTTGATTCTAGTACTTGTCCTACCATTTTCTGTGCTATATGGATGAGGAGGGACTTTACAACAAATTTGGTAGTCTTAGTAATAGGAAGAGGCGGAGGAAGAGGAGGAGGAGGAAGAGGAAGAGGAGTTGGAGGAGAAGATGGAGGAGGAGGAGGAGGATTAAGAGTAGGAGTAGTAGGAGTAGTAACAGCAGCAGTAGTAATAGTTAACATCAATATAGAAATTATTATTTGTCAGTAACTTTGCTAAACATTTAACAAATATTATCTCATTTGATGTTCACTATAATCCTGGGAGTAAGAGCTATTGTTATTCTCATTTTTAGGTGGAGAAACTGAGGTAAACAGAAGTGAAGTAACTTGCCCAGTTGCTAGTATGCATCTAAATCTACATTTGAAATCAGGTCTCCCTGGCTCCAGGCAAAGTGTTTTATTTATTGTATCACACAGCTACAAGAACTATATCAACCTTAGCTTCAAATTTTCTCTCACTCCTTCATTTTCATACTGGTTTTAAACATGGAATGTCATTTATTGAGAATCCTCTTATTTTTTCTCCTCTGCCCATTTCTGCCCAAACTACTCAATGAAGAAGGTACGAGGAGAAAAGCCAATAATATTCTTTTAACATTACATTTTTTTTTTGTTTTTTTTTTGGGGGGGGGCGCAGTTTTGCAGGGCAATGAGGGTTAAGTGACTTGCCCAGGGTCACACAGCTAGTAAGTGTCAAATATCTGAGGCCGAATTTTAACTCAGGTCCTCCTGAATCCAGGGCCAGTGCTTTACCACTGTGCCATTTAGCTGCCCCAACATTACATTTTTATGTTGAAGTTGAAGCATGGGTTTGTCCCAAAAATGCTATAGCAAATTTCAAACTATATTTCATGGGTTAATAGTTTCTTCTTTTATGTCTACGGAAAATGCAGGTGTTTTTTTTTTTTATTTCCCTAACAGTAAAGTAGAAGTGTAATCAGGTTTGTGGGATGGAATGCTATCATTTCTTCAATGCATTCTGGAAATAATTTTTGGAGGTGACTGATTGTAATATATTGATAATGTCACTTGGAGTTCTTTAGGGCTATTCTCAAAATACTAGAATGAACCTATGATCTCACTGATTCAGGAGTATCTTCCACAATGTAGATGACAACTCATTCAGGGCTGTCCTTGCTGTGAGACTCTTGTATATACATATTCACATAAATTTGCCACAGGGTTTCCACCCAAAGTTATAGAGACATTACTCACTTTATGAGTCAAAAAAGAGGAAAAAATCAAACCTACACTTGCAATGTAGTTTAGAATGAATTGAAAAAAAAATAGTAATGCAGTGAAAAATTGAAATTTATTATTTTAATATAAGTGCACACGTGAGTCTTCAGAAATGGGTAAAAATGAAAAGATTTGAGATTTAATATATAAATAATACTTATTAAAATTCATAACATTTTCATGTTTTATTAAATTCAAATAATGCTTCTGAAAATCTCCCAATAGATATTCATTAAGGTAAGTGAACTACATCATGCTATTTGTTCACTAATTTTACGAGAGGCATAATTATTCTTACTGATAGTTTACTCAGTCCCCCTCCCACTGATATTGGAAATCCATTAATTATACATTTTCATTCTATGACCATTAACTACAGAAGCTTTAGGTGATCCATAATTGTTTACGTCAAGAAGTATGGCTTACTCTATCAATTAATGTGATTTGTGTTATGAGTCTAAACTTACAATATACTTTTTATCTTGTCTACTCTGAATTGAATGACAGTTATTTTTTTACATTAGCTTAGAGATATCTTGGATGTATAATATGATACAATATTTAGTATGAAAATTATGTTACAAGAATGCTTTTATGTATCAATAGATTACCTACTTATGGTTATAAAGAGTTCCCAAATGAAGGATCTAGTGTTATGTTAATATATGTTCCAAAAATTCCACCCTCCCTCTTTATTTCTGATATGCTTTGCAGTTTAGTGCTCACTGGGTCTGTGTGCAAATGAACGTGTATGCGCAGAGACACATAGATGAGTACACACACACACACCACAAACCGTTCCACCTCACCTCCCCAGATACACACTGGCTTTTCCTAAGTAGAAAAGGGACAAGGGTAGAGAAAACATTGCCAATTGGGACATTGCCAGTTGGAACAGCCAGGTCTTGCCAGAAGGAATGTTATACCTAGAATCCTTAAACATTGGCTATTAATGCACTTGTGCCCAGGGGACAAGCCCCCTGAGATAGGAACATCATCTATGTCCATGTTATTTATAGATTTTGGAGAACAAACAGAATGAAAGAAAATACTATGAATAAAATTCTAGTAATCATTAATTATATCATTTAAGAGTATCCTTTTCTTATTGACCTACAACAAAATATCAATAGAAATCATTGAATGTTTTTATTTCACTTTTTTTCCTAAGTTTAATTTGACAATAATACTAGACATTGTCATACGAGCTTAGTCTTAAATACTTTACTAGGTATGCATTTACTTATTAATTTGCTTATTAAATAAATTTATTAATATTGGGGGAAAGTTGAAGGAAATGTATTTCCTTATAGAAATATTAGAATTAAACATAAATATAATTGCAGAATCACATAGACAAGTAAATTCAGGGTTTCTTTCCTACAATATTGCCAACATTTTTCCTACCCTGGGACAGAACATTTGACATTGCTGGTCACCCTCCAATTCTGAAAGCCTTCCCTTGATTTCTGTAATACTGTAATAATCCTGATTTTCCTGTCTTTAAGAGTAACTCTTCTCCTAACCTTGAATATTATTGCAAAGGCTATCACTACACGCACAATGATGGGGACGACGATGACAAAGAAGAGGAGGAGGAGCAGTAGCAAAAGTAAGAGCAGCAGCAGCAGCAGTTAATTAGTACTTTGGGATGCATTTTCTCTTCACCCTTATCTTAGAATGCTTAGATTCTTTAAAACAAACAGACAAACAAAGAAACAAAAACATTTCAACCTGTGGGGAGCTCTTCTTAATTCTCTTAGCTTTCACTTCTTTATCTCCCCTTCGCTCAAATTACAGGGCCCTTTTTTCTATCCTTATATCCCTTGCACATAATAGGCGAATGAATGAATGATAAAGCACCTGTGAAGTGCTTATTATGAGCAAAGCACTGTGCTAAAGGCTGAGGTTACAAACAGAAACATTTAAAAAACTGTTCTCAAGAACCTCATATTCTAATGGGGAAGATAGCATGTATAGAAATTTTCAACTTCAACTCAAATGGAAAGGGACCATGAACCATAGGGTGCAAGAACAAGGCAGAATGTAATGCTTTTTATTTCATTACTTTTTCACTGGTAACTATCAGTTTCTGATGCTGAACCATTTGAAAGTGTCAAGCATTTTGGTGTCAAGGTATCAAGGATTTCTGGGGCTTCATAGGAAAATATTGTGGTTCAAATAAGATACATAAAAATCAAAACACTATAGGGATGTCTAATAATATTCTTATTATCTACTAGGGTTCTTTTCCAGGCTCTTTAAAAAATTTTATTCAATTTGTTCCTCAGTGATCTGATAAACTTCAAGCAGAGAGATATCATGGTACAGTGGAAAAAAAATAAACACAGATTTAGATTACATTTTTCTGTATAGCTTGTTGAGAATGGTCTGACTATAGTAGAATCTCAGCTCCTTGAAGTTCAGGTACAGTTTTTTTTTTCTTTGTATAATATTCAACATCTCGCTGTGTGATTGACAAAAAATGGTCTTATTAAATTATTTATAACCTGAATTGTGAAATCGTTACTTGAGTAGATCCATAGGTACTAAGAAGATGTAGAATGGGCAATGAAGGCTGGGGAAAAGTTAACAAGCTAACTATGCACATTCAAATTTGGCCTAGGTTTTCTGTTTTCTCACTATATTTTCATTTTAAAAATTATTTCACAAAGAAATTTGAAAAATTAGCTAAAGGTAGTGTAGGTATTAATGTAGTTTATCCTATCTCTGCAGCTGTTGATTTATGCTAACAGTTTAAAAAGTACAGTGCTTTAGAAGTGAAGACAAAAACCATCTTTCATTAAGTAGACAGAGAAAATGTACATTCTTGGAATAAACATCCATGCCTATGATTAGTCCTCTTATTTTTTATGATAAATGCTATTAATTCTCTTATGGCCATTCTTGTCAGGGCATACATTTTATGTTTTACCCAAGAGATGACATAGTCACTAGCTGTGGCTTTGATAACAAGGCAAAAGATTGATTCAATTCTTAGTTTCTGAATCACCAAGTAGATAATTGAATAAATGGGATTTTCTTGAACTGTAGAAAGGAGGTTCTCATTTGGGATAGATACAAAGCAATAACAATGATTCACATCATTCTCAGGGGTATTAAAAAATCCCCAATCTGAAGGTGGGACGAGGGAGAGGGAAGATGGGAGGGAGGGGACAGGGAGAGGAAGAGGGAGAGGAGAGAGGGAGAAAGGGAGAAAGGGAGAAAGAGACAGAGACAGAGATGCACAGGGAGACAGAGACAGGGGAGGCTTGTGGTCAAATCCTTTCTTTACTTAAAATATATGTAGTTGTTATTGTCTCACCAAAATATGCCTTTATTTTCCTCTAGATCCATACATTTCAATATTATAGTGAACTGAAAGTTGTGGATTGTTTCATGCATTTTTTCCCAATTTATTAGTTGCTAGCTTTTCTCTTATATTTGACATATCACCTTATCCCTTCTGTGAGGATCACGCTAAAAAGGAGACTAAGAATATGAGGCAAGTCACAAAGTGCAAACAAATCTTTTGAAGACACACAATAATTTCATTCCTTACTAGGTACTAATAATTACTCAACCACACCTGTATAGTTCTCTCCTAGCCTAGTCTGAAGTTCTACTCAAAACTGGCCAGTAATAGACTTCTTCTAATGGTTTTCTTGGTTGACTGGGATAAGAAAAGTGTATAAGAAGCATGGAGAATACTTGGCTCACTTTTCCGTTTAACTGTTACTACAACTGGCAACAGCCTCCTTTCTTTTAGGTCTTGAGATGTGGCAATTTATTTATTTATTTATTTATTTATTTATTTATTTATTTATTTATTTATTTATTTATTTATTTATTTATTTATTTATTTATTTGTTTATTTGTTTATTTGTTTGTTTGTTTGTTTGTTTGTTTGTTTATTCATTCATTCATTCATTTATTTATTTCAGTTAGAGAAACAAGAAAATTATTTCTACCATCTATCTATCTATCTATCTATCTATCTATCTATCTATCTATCTATCTAATAGTGAAATAAGCCAACATTTGTAATAAGTAATCCAGGTTATAGATATGAATACTAAAATTCAATTTAGAAAAATTTGAAAAACTTGAAGTGAAAGCAAGCTGCCTTTTAAAGATTTTGCTGTGTCCTACTTCATCCTCTACATCTAGAAAAAGAATATTTGGAGATATGAAATGATGTTCTTGGAAGACAGAAAGGGATTTTACATTAAAGACACCCTCCTTTCCACTACTTTTTCCCCTAAAATTTCATTTTATCTCATTAAACAAACAATTTATTTGAAAATTATCATGTAATTTCTTTTTAGAGATGAAATAAGAACTTCTAATTATATGTTTCTAGCCACTTAGATAATAGCATTTATGTCTTTTTGTTTTATTTTTGAGGAAATATAATAATTAGAAAAGCCAACTTATAGGTGCATGGAATTTATAGAAATCCCCTGAATATTTATTGGCATAATTCAAACATTCAATGAAGCCTATGGGAAAAGAATATTTTCCCATATTAAATTATTGAATCTAGAAAACATGGTACCATGCTTCTTCAGGTAGAACTACACCATTATAGTTATTGTACAGTGGACACTGATAAGAAAAGGACACTCTACAAGAAATATATGTGGGAGTTCAGTGACCAATTTTGTAATCTGAAATTAATGAGAGCAGTGAAATGTTTTGTGACCTAAAAACATAAATATCTAAACAGTAAAAAATTATTGATGATAGTAACAACTATGTCATATCAGCATTAGAAGAGAATATGGTGGGGCAGCTAGATGGTGCAGTGGATAGAGCACTGGCCCTGGAGTCAGGAGTACCTGAGTTCAGATCCAGCCTCAGATACTTAACACTTGCTAGCTGTGTGACCCTGGGCAAGTCACTTAACCCCATCTGCCTCACTAAAAAAGAAGAAGAAGAAGAAGAGAATATGGTACAGTGAGGTTAAAAAAAAAAGATGAGATTCAGAATAAAAGAATTTTAATTTGAATCCTAGATAAGATATTCAATGTCTGTGACACTTTAGGCAAGATATTTTATCTTTTTGAGCCTCAGTTTCCAAAACTACAAAAAAGAATGGTTTGGGCTGGATAAATTTTCAGGTATAAATTTCTTATCTCATCATTCATGGGCTTTCTCCACAGTAGAGGTGGGAAATCTTTTGACAACAATTTCTGCCTCTTTCTATTCTGTCTCTGTATATTTTATCATATTAATATTATTGAATCATGCATAACTTAGGCTTTTCAAGTGATTTAGAAACAATTCCTGGAACAGTACCTTAATTTCCTATCTGGAATTATTCCAAAGGTCCAGTTGCCTCATAAAGTTTGAAAACATTCACTTATGATAAAATATATTGGTTGACAGATTGCAAAGGATTATTCTAGAGAGCTCTATAAAGTTCTTGGGGAAAATGTTACTGTTTAGGGAGCCTATGTAGCTAGAATTTATTTTGAAAATAAAATAACTTCATTAAGTAACAAATAAAAGTGATTCTAGTTTTCATTTTTACTTATGTGATGAAAATATGAAATACCAGAAAGAGTTGGTTTATTAATGCTATTTAGAAAAAATGTTGCTTTTGGATTCAATGCTATTCATTTTTTTTAGAAAAAAGTTAGGTATTCATGTGACAATGTATTATTATTCATGTTAAATTTAAAGCAATTTAAAAAAAAAATAACAAGTGCCTTATCGAGATTCAAAATGATAATAGAAAATCCCTGGCCCTGAATAGTTTAGACACAATAATATGAATGTAAAGGATAGTGACATTTATTATCTGGAGATGTCAAAGTACATTGGAATAGAATTACATTTGGATTTGGGGGATCTCCATTGAAGTTCCTTCTCTGAAATTTACTACTTGTGTGATCTCTGGCACATCAATTAACCTTGTTGGGCCATAATTTCCTGTTATTTAAAATGAGGGGCTGGAAATAGATGACTTCTGAGGTCCTTTCCAGTTCTACAACTATGAACTTGTGATTGAATTTTCTTTGGCTCTAAGCACATTCTCTATAATCATTTGAAATTAATCGGTTCTGGAGGACAGAGCCAAGATGGCGGAGAGAAGCCAGTGAGCTGCCTGAGCTCTCCCAAGTTTCCCTTAAAAACAATATTAAATAAAGCCTCTAAACTGATCCTGAAACTACAGAACCTACAAAAAGACAGAGGGACCCAATCTTCCAAACAGAGATAAATTAAAAGACTTCAGGAAAGGTAGGTCTCACTTAGGCAGGAGGGGATCACAGTATACCTCAGTACAGTGTAGCATGGAGGGGGTTGTAGAAAGTCATCAGGAAGCATTTGGCCAAATGGAAAAGGAGATGCATAAATTGACTGAAGATAACATTGCCTTAAAAATTCTAATTGGACAGTTGAAAGCTAAGGACTCCATGAGACACCAGGAATCAGTCAAACAAAAATCAAATGAATGAAAAAAAAGAAGAAAATATGATGAAAGACAAGTGACTTGGAAAACAGATCCAGGAGAGAGAATTTGAGAATCATTGGACTGCCTGAAATCCATGAACAGAAAGAGTCTAGACGCCATATTCCAGGAAGTACTGCCCTGATATTATAGAATCAGAGCATAAAATCATCATTGAAAGAATCCACCCATCATCTACTGAAAGAGACCCCAAAAAGAAAACTCCAAGGAATATTGTAGCCAAATTCCAGAATTATCTGGTGAAGGAGAAAATACTCTAAGCAGCTAGAAAGAAGCAATTTAAATATCATGGACCCACATTCAAGATTGCTCAGGACCTAGAAGCTTCAATATTAAAGGATCGCAAGGCATGGAGTATGATATTACAAAAGTCAAAGGAGTTTTAATTGCAACCAAGAATCTATTTCCCAATAAAACTGTGCATTCTCTTTCAGGGGAAAAGATGGTCATTCAATGAAATAGATGACTTTCAAGGTTTCCTGATGAAAAGATCAGAACTGAATAGAAAATTCTATCTCAACTTACAAGACTCAAGAGAAGTTTAAAAAGGTAAACAGGGGAAAAAAGTTATTCAATAAGGTTAAACTGTTTACATTTCTACATGGGAAAATAATGGCTATAACTCTTGAGAACTATACATACATGTACATATACAAACATAAATATATATATGTGTGTGTATGTATGTATGTATATAGGCAGACAAAAAGACTATACACAGAGGGTATAAATATAAATTTTCTTTGATGTGATAATATAAAGAAAATTAAGGGGTTAAAAAGTAGTTTATGGGGAAAAGAGGAAATGGGAGGTAGAATGGGGTTTATTACATCATATGAAGAGGTGCAAAAAACCTATTACAACAGAGGGAAATAAGGGAGGGGTGAACATTGTTTCAACCTTACTCTCACTAGATTTGATTGAAAGAGGTAATAACATATACTATCATTTGGATAAAGAAACTTATCATATTCTTTAGGGAAGTAAAAGGGAAAGGGGAAAAGGGGGGATAGATAGAAGGGAGGGCATAAGCAGAGGAGAAAGGGTGAAGAAAAGGGAGGGGGCTGATTAGCCTGAGCTAATACTATAAAAATGACAATTCTACCTAAATTACTTAACTTGTTCTGTGCCATGCCAAACTACCTAAAAATTATTTTATAGACCTAGAAAAAATAATAACAAAATTAATCTGGAAAAACAAAAGGTCAGGAATATCAACGGAACTTCAGTAAACTGGCTTTCATTTGCCAGCCTTGTTTCACTTGGGGCTGCTTTTTGGATGAGTTCTCTTGCAACAAGTGAAGTTTGTCTTTTAGGTCTATTGCATTTTTGTTGTCTTAAGTATACACACATTCCATGTATGGATAGTGAATGAAATCATCTTTACAGAAGTTTTGTCCGTTTTTTTCTGTGTGCTTCAACTGTGAGGTGGGATCCCCACATGCTACAGTAATCAGTCTAGTCTTATGTAAGTAGACAATTTTTAGGGTACATTTCCTTGCCCCTTCCTCACACCAGGATGTGAGCAGTGTGGTCCTTAAAAGACTGTTCAGATAGACACGGGGCTGCCAAATCCTATTGCTGCTTTCAGTAAGAAGATGACCCTATACAGCTGCCAGTGTATCCATAGCTGCTGCTTCATAACTTGCCTATCACCACAAGATTTGGAGATAGGTAAAAATGTTAAACCAGTATGTGTGATGTCTTTTGACTCATAGATAAATTAGATTTAAATGAGGTAGAGTTGCATGAAGTTGTCACTCTCACTTTCCTTTCAGAGTCATCACAGTCCAGTGGCGTGACAGAATCAAGACAACTGGTGATGGCTTGAGATGCAGTGGATGACTTTAGGGTTTCTAACCAAGGTTTAAGTGCTCCACAGTGCCTGCTTCATCTGCCTTCACAGCAATTAAAATAAACTATTCTCATACACCCATTCCACCAGGGGAAGCACTCATATGCTTGAGGTAGACAACTCCTGAAGTCACCAATGGGCTTGAGATCCATTGACTACCTTCAACCAGGTTTAGCTTATTTGACAAAACAGTTTACTGGCATGTTGCCACTGCATGTGCCAGATAAGAATTATGTGGATCAGGTAGAAACCAAAGGTGGAAAGTAGCCCTGATGCCAGAGGTACTAGTCTTCCCTCAACACACCCTACACCCTACCAAGGTTCAGCCAAAGGTTTTATGACAAAAATCCCAGAACTTAAGGGAAATTCAAATTCTAACATCAACAAGAAATACAAGATAAACAGTAAAGTCTTAGTATAAAGGACTCAATAAAGACAAAGTGTTTACTTCTTATGTGTAAAAAATATTAGCAATACTTTTATGACTGTCATGATTATTTGGGTAGTTTTATAGAAAGGTTTTGACTGACCTGAATATGATGGGCTAATTATAAAAAAATTAATAAAATTCTTTAGTGAGAGATAAAAAAGGAGTAGTTATCTCATAAAAATGAAACACAAAAGGGAAAAATTAATTCAGAAGCTAGTATGGGAGAGGGCAGGTAGTGATGGAACCTAACTCTCATCTGGAATGATATAAAAGAGGATATAGAGTGGGGAGAGGATGAGGGAGGGGCTGTTAGAGGGGCAGGTAGGCCAATGAATAGAAAGGCAAAGAAATGGGTAGAAGCAAAGCAGAGGAATAAGGATGGATAAGGTAAATGGGGTGAGAAGGATAATAAGGAAAAAGATGAAGGAGCAGAATATACAACCAGTAATTGTAGCTTAGAAAGTGAATCAAACACATTTATCCATAAAATGAAAATGGATAGTAGAATGAAAATTTGAATTTTACAATATGTTACTTTCAGAAAACATTATAAAATGAGAGATACATACAAAGATAAAATAAAAGTCAGGAGTATAACTTATTATGTGAAAAATTATGGTTAGTAGTCATAATCTCAGAAAAAGTTAAAGGTAAAATAGATTTAATCAAAAGAGAAAAAAAGAGAAATACATTATGTGTCATCAATAGAATTCAATAATATTTTAGACCATTTAAAGGAATAGTATAAAATACCTGAATATATTTCTTCCAAAACAGACACAGGAACTACTAGAAGATAAACATAAAACACCTTTTATACAAAGAAACTCAGATCCAAACAATTGAAGTAATATTTATTGTTCATGGGTAGGTAAAGTCAATGTAATTTTTAAAATGACAATTTTACCCAACTAATCTACAGACTCAATGTCATCCAAATTAAATTACTAAAAATATTTAACTGAATTAGAAAAAAATAATAACAAAAGTTCACTTGGAAGAAAAGAAATTCAGGAACTTCAAAGAAATCAGGAACAAATATATAAAGAAAATAGTTTCAGTAGTATCAGACCTTACACTATACATCGTTGAAGTATAAAATGGATATTTCCAATTAAAATTGTCTTATATAAATAAAACCTATGTAACCAAGAATAGAAGGAATGCACAAAATTGTGGGCGGGGGCGATTTCATGGACAATCTCTGAGATACAATAGGATTGGATTGGAATAGCGTTCTGGTGTAGAAGATGATGGGCTGGTTGATTTCGAAAGGCATGGAATGACTTGGATTTGGGAAGGAAGATGCTATCCACATCCAGAGAAACAGGTAAGTAGTGGAAATAAACACAGTATGGTCATATGCACACATATATGTGTGTGTATGTATACGTATATATACACATATATGCATGTATGAGTCTTTATAGGTATGTATGTGCATGTATATAGATATCTATGGATAAGTATATATAGCCATGTTTCATTGCAGCCTCCTTTAGGGAGGGGGGTGGTGGAGGGGAAAATAACAAAGTCAAAAGTACACAACTGAGAAAAAACAATGCAGCAAAGAAACTCTGGGCAGATTTGAAAACAATGCTTGATGTTTATTATATAAGTTTTCTTGACATAGCACTTTAGTGTTTTATATTAAATCCTCTCCAAAATTCTGTTGTGTACATGGCAATGTTTTCTTTTCTTTTTTCTTTTCTCATTTTGTATTTCTCTAAATTTTTAAAAAGTGTGGAGAAGTTACACATATTTATCCAAGTCTTCAAGAAAGGTTCAAGGGGCAGCTAGGTGGCACAGTGGATAGAGCACCGGCCCTGGAGTCAGGAATACCTGAGTTCAAATCCAGCCTCAGACACTTAACACTTACTAGCTGTGTGACCCTGGGCAAGTCACTTAACCCCAGTTGCCTCACTAAAAAAAAAAAAAAAAGAAAGAAAAAGAAAGGTTTAAAATTCAGGTCCCCAAAGGTAAACATTCCTTTTATCTATCCTATACTATCTTTGGGCAGCTTAATCTAAAATCAGAGATCCTTGCCATTTTGATGTAATATTGTTTTGTGAATACACAGACAGCTAGGTTACATAGTGGATAGAATGTTGGAATTTGATTAAGGAAGACCTGAGCTCAAATCCTTCCTCAGACATTTACTACCTGTTTAATCCTGGGAAAATTACTTAAATGCTCTATCCAAGGTTCCTAACCTGTAAATATGGATAAAAATAGCACCTATCATTAAAGAAAGGGTTGTGAGACTCAAAAGAGATAGAACATTTTAAGACCTAAAGTACAATGTAGATGCTTTATTGTTGTTCAGTCATGTGCATATCTTCCTGAACCCATTTTGGGTTTTCTTGGCAAATATACTGGAGTGGTTTCCTATTTCCTTTTCCAGTTGATTTGACAAATGACGAAACTGAGCCAAAAAAAAAAAAAAAGGTTAAGTGACTTGCCTAGCTAGTAAACTAGCAAGTGTTTGAGGCCAGATTTGAACCCAAGAAGATGAGTCTTCTTGATACCGGGCCCAGAAATCTATTCACTGCACCACTAACTGCTTTAAAGCTGCTAGTCATTACTGCTTTATTACTCTTATTGTGATACTAATGGCTATAACACATATTTTAAAATGGTCCAACATATTAACTATGAAATGATAAATCTAAGCAGGTTAAAATTACAAAAGACTTATTCTCATAATTGCTGGAGGAAATTGTTTGTTTAGAAAAACAATAAGAATTTTGGGTTTGCTGAAATCTAATAGGGACACCATGTGTCAGTGTTACAGGAAAATTCAAGTTAGTTATAGGAAACCATGGTGGAGCACAACCCAGCTTTTCTATTCTTCCTAATTATTCTTTAACTTGAAGTAGAGACATGTGTATGGCAGATTGGAAAGAGTATTGATCTTAACACATCTGGGGTGTATTCAGAAAAAGAGAACATGTGATTGATTGTCTGCATAGGCAGAGCACTGGCATTTGTTGCTGTATGAAGGCTGCCTGCCTTTTGCATGCACTCTGAGGCTGAATCTATAGCATGTGGCTGATGCAGTAAAAAGGAGGCAAGGGTAGTAAAGGTCAGAGCTCAGAAAGATTCAGGGGTTCAGTAGGAAGCCATAGGTCCTTTGATATGCACTAGCCAAGTACTTCCCTTTAATCTATACCTGAGTGCTCTCTTGATGGGCCAGCCTACTTTTGGAAGTAACAAAGAGAGTTACTGAAGTCTGTGTTCCTCAGAAAGAGTCCCAGTGTGGCCCATGACTGAACTAAACAGACTTCAGGCCACTGCAACACCATTGAGAAAAGAGGTAGTATGATGTAGATATAATCCATCTTGACTGTTTGACAATTTATGTGGCAAGAGCAATGGATAACAGATGGGCAGCCCAAGGGTTGCACTGTTATCCATGAAATATTAAAAGATTTAGTGGAAGGCCTCCAGCACTTTGGGCAAATCCTCCATGGAGGATTTATGAGAGGACATGGGCAATAATTGCCAAGGATGAGAAGGCAAGGACGTATTGTGATCTATGCTGATGGAAAAATGCCAGCATCAATGAGAACATGGATCCATCAAAATATAAAGTTGCTTTGCACAACACAGTCAACAACTTTGCAAACACAATCTTCCAAATGATCACACAGCTGGCCAGTGTTACACATGTAAAACACTTATTATTGGATTGATGTCAACTGAAAGGATTGTTCATAGGCTTTATCCAACAGTTTTGGATGGGGGAGCATTTTTTAAAAATTATATGATGACTCAAATCATCTGAGATTTAAAATTAGAAAGCATCAAAGAAGACAGATTGTCCAACCTGTCTCATTTTTTAGATGAGGAAGCTGTGTTAGTGTGATGAAGTTTCTTTTTTCTTTTTGCCAAAATCATAACAGCTCATGGCATAGATGTAATTGAAGCCATGTTCTTTGATTCTAAATCAGACCTCTTTAAGAAACATGGTTCCTTCTTCATGATCCAAGTATATTCCAAAGTAACCCAACTAACTTGGAGAGATCCAAGAAGAAAATGAACTCTGCTTTTTAAGTCAGCACAATTCAAAGTTCCAAATAGAAAAAAATAAATGCTATAAGTATGAAATGGAGAATATACCATTGTGGATGTTTGCATCTTACTGGTTGGCAAAGTGATCTACAAGTGGTGTCAAACTCCAATAGAAATGGGACCACTTATCTGTACAGCATGGGCCACATGTTTGAAAATTTCAATCTAAATCAATGAAAATAAAGCTCTAGTTAAGATAACAGATATTAATATGGATTTATATTACTTATTCCTTCTTTCTGTGGAAATGTTTAATTGGTGCAGCTCATTGCTATGATACCATCATTGGAGTTAAGAGAGAGGCTCAGTCAAAAATCAAGAATTCTTATAAGTGTCCCCTTATCTCTACTCAGACAATCTCCAGCCTACTTCTGGCCTTTACCACTTCTAAGTAGTACTATTATTACACTTTCCTAGTTGGGCTCCTAGTTTCTCATCCCTCCCTTTATCCATCTACCTAGCAGTTGTCACAATAATATTTTAGAAGCATAAGTCTGATTCTTATTCAAGAACCATTATTGGCCCCATATTACTTTTAAAATAAAAGCCAATTATACTGACCAGTCTCACTTATCAGGCTTATACTGCATCCTTTTCATTTACACATTCTAGGTTGCATTCATACTAAACTGTTTGGTATTCCTCTTATCTCTGTGCCATTACACTGGCTGTTCCACATATCTTCCATGCTCTTCCATCTTATACACCATCCCCCCAGAATTCCAAGTTTGCTTCCAAATCAGCTGAGTTTACACTTTCAATGGTGAGTCTTTCTGCATCATCTTTGTTCTTTCTGTTCTTTTCAGTAGTCTTGAAATTATATATGTGTTTTCCTCCTATATTATATTCTTACAATGAAACAACAGCTCATTGAGCAGGAGTTATGTCTAATTTTTCTATTTGGATCCTCATTGCCGTGCACAATATCTTTGCTAAATGATTCCTGGAAAATATTGGTTTGGATGACTGTCAGGAAAGAAAAGTGACATATTTGTGTTTATTAATGTACCATGTTTCATTTTGAGCATCATAGCTATCTATAGGCATACAGGCAACTTATAGAACTTTTCAGAATAAGACCATTTTAATATTAAAACATACATGGTTTAATTAGTGCTTAATTCAGATCACAAACCTCTAATGCTTCATAAAGAATATTAATATGCTGCTATTTTATCCTGGAGTGGTAGGTACACAATACCTTTCTAGTTTGACAGGATTCCAAACCTTGCACTTCAAGGTACTGTGTAATTTAAGATTCTAAATGTGGATTCTAATCTGTTCCCCCAGTTTTGGGGGAAACTGACTAAAATCACTGATAAAACGAGTTTAGGTTTTTAAGGGTTTATTGAAATATAGAAAGAAAAAAGATTGAGAACAAAATTCCAACAGCCTGGCATTCCTATCTTTCCTCAAATTTCCTGTGAAATCCTCTTCCACCACCACCACCATCAAGTCAGGAACCCAAAAGAGCAAGAGCTCTCCGCGCAGGATCTCTTTCCTTTTTCCTGTCTCCTCCCAGAAAATAGGAGGCTCCTCAAGTTGATTGGCAAGTAGCCTTGATAGACAGCCCCCATGAGCAAACGTCATTTCCTGACGCCAAGGAAAAGCCACATGGCCTTGGCCTCTGAGGCATTTTCCTCATGACGGAGCTTTCCCACAGCAAGTCTCCAGTAGGTGGCATCATTCCAGTCATTACAGTACAGCCTTAGAGAATCCAGTAATATCACTGTAAGGTTACACAGATGGAAAAATAACTGTTTAAAATCATAAGAAAAACAATGTATAAACATACATAGATATGTAGATATCTATATCTAATATCTCTTTCTCTATCTATCTATCAGATGGGGTAAAAAAAGAAAACAGATTTTTATCGCAAGAATTAGAGAGACAGAGCTGAGAGAACACCAGGTTCACTCTTTTATTTGTATCTGAGGAAACTGAGGTTCATAGAGATTTAAGGTCTTGATCCTGGTTGAAAGATATGAACCAATGTCTTCTGATTCTAACTACAGTATGCTTTCCTCTATAAAACACTATATATCATTGAAATGTTGTAACTGTCTACTGAAACATGAAAGAGTAAACCAAACTGTGTAATTTAAGATTCTAAATGTGGATTCTAATGTGTTCCCCCAGTTTGGGGGAAACTGACTAAAAATCACTGATAAAACGAGTTTAGGTTTTTAAGGGTTTATTGGAAAATAGAAAGAAAAAGATTGAGAACAGAATTCTAACAGCCTGGCATTCCTATCTTTCCTCAAATCTCCTGTGAAGTCCTCTGCTGCCGCCACCATCAAGTCCGGAAGCCAAAAAGGCCAGCGCTCTCTGCGCAGGCTCCCTTTCCTCCTTCCCGTCTCCTCCCAGACCATAGGAGGCTCCTCCAGTTGATTGGCTGGTAGACTTGATAGACAGCACCCATGAGCAAGCGTCATTTCCTGACGCCAAGGAAAAGCCACAATGCCTCTGAGGCATTTTCCTCATGGTGGAGGTCTCCACAGCAAGTCTCCAGTAGGTGGCGTCATTCCAATCATTACAATACTCACATTGCAATATGTTAGAAATATGGGAAATACGGGAAAATGTGTTAGAAATATGGGAAATTTTCTGACAGTGACCTCATCATTTAACATTTTAAGGTGTTAAGAAAGTAGGTATGAAATCTTTCTAAATTGCTTTTGACAAGGTTTATTCTAGTAAGAAAAGGTTCAAGGACCCATCTAGGTGAACTTTGATATGGAAACTTATATTATACTACCTTTGCTCTATCTCCATAATACTTTCTAATACATGAAATATTTGCAAATATATGATTTTTGCCAATGTGAAGAACTCTAGGCATGGAAAGACATTCCACCAAACAATGCTGTATGATATTATACCACCGCCAAAAGATAAAATTTACCTGAAGAATTTAATTTTTCCAAGTTCTAGTTTAGACAAAAGCCTAGTATTTGATATATTAAAGACAAAAGAAAGTTTGTTGTTATTTCTGGTTGCTACTAAAAATTATTATGGTCAGGAGAAATTCTTCTGTGTTAAATCAACTTACAAAGTTTAATTTATGATCTGAACCAAAGATGCATTTCAATTTAACCTTTTCAAAATCATTAATAATTAGATATTTTTATATTTTGTGTTCCAATACTATGTGAGTGAAACAACAAATAAACAGAAAGGTATTTACAAAAAAAACACAATGATCTTCCCCTAACCCCCCCCTCCCCCGCAACCACCCTTGCTTGGTTGTAGTAATTAAAGTAATCAAGAAATGCTCCTTTTATTAAGTAACCTTTGTGCTGAGACTTGAAGGGAAATGGAGATTCCAAGTGATGAAAGAATGGAAAAAGCATTTTTCAGGCATTGGGGAGAGCCTGTGCAAAAGCTCAGGAATGTATGATGGACTATTTTGGGAGAAGAATTGAAATAGGCCAGTTTGGTTAGAGTACAGAATGGGGAAAGATTGGCCATCAATCTGGAAAGATAGGAGAGTCAGACGGTGAGAGGTCTTAAATGCCAAACACATAAGTTTGTTTTTTATCCTTGAGGCAATAGATTGCCATTAAAATTCCAAGACAATGTCAGAGATGAGCTTTATGTATAACTTAGATTCTGTGTGGAAGGTGGGTAGGGAAATTGGGAGGCTGGATAGAGAAAAGAATGGAGGAAAGTGTTGCAGTATTCCAAGAAAGGGGGGAGGACCAGAACTGGGATGGGTGTCCCAATAATATAGAGAATAGGGTTTGAAAATGATACAAGTGAAACAAAAATACTTGGAGATCTTCCTAAGATGCAAAGACTTTGAAAACAGGTGTAGTGACAGTTGTATGAGGATTGAGAGACTAATTACCAGTACTAACAGTTCTGGTATTAATTATCAGAAGGTTGCCCTGTAGGTAAATGTGCCTCTTGCAATAACTAATGAACTAATGAACTGACTAATAACCTATAGAACTGTTTAGCAGGATGGAAGAAGGTTGTAATCCACATGAATGTAGGGGATTACTATAATGATGAAAGCAGAGCTCTTGTTAACTACTGCAGTACTATTTCATTACAGAAACACTTTTTTTTTTTTTTCCTGGTAGAAAATTTCACACGATCACATGAAATAAATTCAGAATTCAATTCTGTCTTCACCTTAAATACAAATGACAGATGGCATACCATAAGACTTTTTATGATTTAATTTTCTGTCTGACTTATCCCAGGACTCAGGGTCATGACTTCTTACTCAAATCAAATTTGAAGTGGGAAGTAAAATTGAGGTGAACTGATCATATGGACAAGAATGACATAGAGTTGGATGATATCATACAATAAAATGAGTCTAACTCTGGGCCTCAGTTTCATGATTTAGAAGTGAGTTCCTCAGTTCCTCATTTTAGGAACTTTTTTTCAAATATTGCATTTATTTTACTGACTTTACCCACTGAATTAATTACATCAGTAAAAAAGCACATTAAATGTGATTTGTGCATATATGAAGCTTTAGTTGTATCATATATGATAATTTCTTAGTTGGAGAAAACTACCAAAATAAAGGAAAAATGCAAAGCAATATAGATACATTTAACACACATATAAATATATGTATTATATATAGAGATATGTATATACATTTTATTTGTGTTCCAGTTATGTTTATTCACTTTGATCTTATCTTCTTCCTTTACTTGCTTTTTTTCTTCTTCTCTGGAAGAAAATGATCATTAAAATATAACACCTAGCTTCACCCGAAACAGGCATTTTGTGTCCCCCAAACAGCCTGACAAGTTTCAAGATGCTCTGTGTTTTCAAACTAACCAAAAACATTTTTTTTTCATGAGCTCCTTCTGATGGGATTATGTAAACCAGGAAAAAAGTTATTTTTGTTGTTCAGTTGTTTTAGTTGTGACCCCATTTGGGGTTTTCTTTGCAAAAATACTGGAGGGGTTTGCTATCTTCTTCTCTATTTAATTTTACAAATGAGGAAAGTGAGGTAAACAGGATTAAGTGACTTGGCTAACATCACATATCTCATAAATGTCTGAGGTTGGATTTGAACTCAGGCCTTCCTGACAGCACTGTGCACCCTAGCTGCACTAGAAAACGTTCTAAGTTGGAGCATTTAATGAAACATTTCATCCTATGTGACTTGGGTCTACTCTCCTATAAATAGTCACATCATCCTTAGAAAGAGTAGATATATAAAAATAACTGGATGAAGAGGCCACACATGCCAGCTGTGGAGTTTTTCTCAGATTACAACTACTGGCTGCAGCTAACATACCCATTTGGGGTCCTATATCTTTTTCACAATAGAAAGTCTGGGGGGGGGGACAGCTAGATGGAGCAGTGGATAAAGCACTGGCCCTGGATTCAGGAGGACCTGAATTCAAATCCGGCCTCACACACTTGACATTTGCTAGCTGTGTGATCTTGGGGAAGTCACTTAACTCTCATTGCCCTGAAAAAAAAAAAGAGTAAAATAGAAAATCTGGACTAAGTGAACATTCATTTAAGTCCTGGTATTTTCTTTGCTATATCTCATTTAGAAAGCAAGGTCCTCATGTACCTAGACTGCTGAGGACAAACCTGCAGCAGCTTTTCTTCCTGTTAGATGAGTTGTAGGGCCTTTTTCTCCTAGCCGTTGCTAGAATGATTATTTACTCTTGTAAACAATATTTCTCACCCCCATTGTCATTATGTTCTCATTGAAACAAAATTCGTACTGCTGACTGGTGACTTCATGTTTATTTAAAAAAATATATATAACAACTTCCTGGTCACCAGGAGAAATGTTTCTTTCAGAAGCTTGAATATGACCTAGGGTTAGAGGGTTTTTTAATGCTTCCTAGCTAAATTTCTAATTTAGCTAAGCAAAACTTAGTATCAGCTTAGAGCAGTAATTTTTAAGTGGGGGTCTATAGACATCCAAATTTCTGGTATTCAATGAACTTTGATGGTGAAAAAATTATCATCCTTCCATCCATCCATCCATCCATCCATCCATCCATCCATCCATCCATCCATCCATCCATCCATCCATTTATCCATCTATCCCTTTATTTCGATAAGAATGACTTCCTTGCTAATTTCGTGTGTTTTAGTTTATGCATTTGAAAACATTATTTCAAAAAGAGGCCCATATGCTTTACCTGGCTAACAAATGGGTCTATTATACAAAAGAAAAGAAAAGAAACCATCATTTGTAGGCTGCTTTTCCAGCATATCTTTAAATTATCTCTGTGTTTCATGCCCCTGCCCCTCCTCAACACACAATCAGTTCTATCTCAAAACTCTTTTAGAGGGGTAGCTAGGTTGCACAATGGATAGAGTCAGGAGGATCTGAGTTGAAATCCAGCCTCAGACATTTGACACTTACTAGCCTTGTGACCCGGGGCAAGTCACTTAACCCTCATTGCCCTACAAAAAAGCAAAAACAAAAATAGAACCAAACCAACTTCTTTTATACTCACTAGGTCATAGATTTAGAGCTGAAATTTATCTTAGAGATGATTGAGTCTAACTTCTTTATTTTACAATGAGAAAACTTTTCACCAAAGAAGTTCTATGACTTGTGAATGCACATACACAAGGGGAGAGAGAGAGGCAGGGAGAGAGAGACAGAGACAAAGAGACTGAGAAAGAGACAGTGAGACAGAGAGACAAAGACAGACACAGACACAGAGAGACAGGGAGAGACAAAGAGACAGAGACAGGGACAAAGAGACAGAGACAGAGATTAAGATAGTAAGTGTCTGAGGCAGGATTCAAACATAGACTTTGCTGAATCCAAATATGTCCTCTCTATTGGTAACAACAACCTCCCTCTATTGAATATGAAAGTTAGAGCAGGAGGTAGAAGATATCTGAAAAACACGGGATGAAATCAGAGACCCAGAGACAAAGTTATTTTCTTCCTCCTGCTCAGGCTCATTACCGGCTTTATGTGGTCTGTAGCCATTTACCTTACAGAACAAGAAATTTCAATTTTCCCTAATCCAATTTTTTCAACAATTATTAACACTGTGAGTAGAAGATATTTTTCTTTCTTTCTTTCTTTCTTTCTTTCTTTCTTTCTTTCTTTCTTTCTTTCTTTCTTTCTTTCTTTCTTTCTTTCTTTTTTTCTTTCTTTCTTTCTTTCTTTCTTTCTTTCTTTCTTTCTTTCTTTCTTTCTTTCTTTCTTTCTTTCTTTTTCTCTTTCTTTCCTTCCTTCCTTTCTTTTTTTTTATTATTTGCATCTTGGATTCTTAATGTGCAATCAGGGGATTAACCAAGTAAGCATTGGTACTTTGAAATGTTTTGATCTAGAGCACAGATTATTGTTATTTTTAAAGAATATCTCACACACTGGAAATAAAGGTGTTAGAGAGATTGCTTATAGACAGGGATACTAAAGTTAACCAGCTAATGATACTTGTGAAACATTCTAATGAGGGCTTAGCATACATATCTTTCATTTCTCACACCTTCCCTGGTTACAGAAATTCATTATCTCAAAATAGCTATTAATTATAATGAAATTCACATAGTTGTAGAACATATCTACTTTCTACACGATAGAAAATAAATTAGTGAGATGGAAGATAACAATTTTGATCTAAAGCACTTCTTTGATTCTGGGTAATTACATTATGCCTATGACTAATTTATGATTCAGTGTTAAGTATTAGAATGGATCTACGGTGTTGGACATAGAGTCAGGAAGATGTGATGCCAAATCAATATTCTTATTCTTAGAAGCTACATGAAAAAGAACAAGCCATTTAAACTATCAAGCCTCAGTTGCCCCATATGTGAACTAAGAACAATAATACCTGAAGGATTTACCTTAAAGTGTTGTTGTCAGACTCATATGAGGTCATGTGGTTCAGTGGAGAGGTAGGCGGTGCATTACATACAACACAGGATCTGGAGTCAGGATTATATGAGACCAAATCAGACATATATGAGTTAACCTAAACCTTAACTAACTTAACCCTAATTTAAACCTTTTTACCTCAATTTCCTCATCTGCAAAATGAGATGGAGAAGGAAATGGCAAATTACTTCAATGCCTTTGCCAAGAAAACTCCAAATGGGTCAGAAAACATCCGATATAAAGGAAAAGCAAAATAGTCCAAAACTTGGCAAATTTTAACTAATTCATTAGATAAGAAATTCTAAGGAAAAATCTAGAGTAATAATTTATTACAATGGTTGTATAGTCAATTGGTTGGATTCCATAATGATCTAGAAAATAAATGATGGGATATTTATTGTCTTTAGAGGTTTTTTTCCTAAGAAACACAGTCAGGATACATTGGAAATTAGAACAATACTAAAGATCATTCAAGGTCTCATGAATATTTTCACATTAATCACTCTGTCCTCTCTCTCTCTCTTTATCTTTCTCTGTGTATACATACACACATATATGTATATGTATATACATATATACATGTACACATAGATACACACAACAGATACATGAACAGATTCATATAAATATATATGCACACACATATTCATTTTTGCCAATATAATAGAATTTAAGAAAATGATAGAAAAATAATTCATATTTGTTTAAGCCTAAAAAGTTCATTCTACAGTTCTTTTCTTTCTTGCTTTTTTTTTTGGTTATTTTTGTTTTTGTTTTTTGTTTTTATTATTATTGGCTCAACTGTTCCTCAGATAACAGAAGGAAAAATAACTTTTTTTAATATTTCAGAACCACTAAATAAGAAAATTAATTCACCCTTCCTCACACTTTCAAAGTAATTCCTATGTCTCCTCTGTTAGTTCCATGAAAAATGTTTTCATTCTTACTTTAAAAAAAAAAAAAGAAAAAAATTGGGGGCAGCTAGGTGGCGCAGTGGATAGAGCACCGGCCCTGGATTCAGCAGGACCTGAGTTCAAATCTGGCCTAAGACACAACACTTACTAGCTGTGTGACTCTGGGCAAGTCACTTAACCCCAATTGCCTCACCAAAAAAAAACAAAATTGGTGTACTTTACCAATTTTGTTCTACTTGAAACATGCACAGAGCAAGGGAGGTTGATGTCAGTTGTTGAGCTTGAGTTATTTGTATGATCTGTCTCCACAGCTCAAATTTACCACTTAATTGCTAAACCATCTGCTGTTGTTTGGAGCCTGTATAGTTAGCCTTAGGGTGCATTTATATGTCTGACAGTTAATGTCAATAGCCCAGTGAAAACATGTTAATCAAAACAGCTACATTTCTTTCATTAATTTCAATGTGGAGACACCAGTCTACTAGACACTGTAGGAAAATCTCCACAACTCAGATGTTGATTTGAAAGCTTAGTTTGCTTCTGGGAATGTTCATGCCAGCAGTGCCACAACATTTTCCAATATCTTTAAATCAGGAAGAGATTTTTTTTTGGGGGGGGTATTTTTAAGACTTTAAGGTCCTAGAAGAGAAAACAATTCATATACTTAAATATCTAGATGTAGCAATAAGTGATTTATTTACACATATACAAATAGATAATATATATATAAGCACAAGACTAGAGAAGGATAAAATATAGAACAACTCTGAATATGCCAATGCTTCCCTCTGTGACGAGATCAAAAACTATCTGTGCATTAGACCTACATATCTAAGGATATATAAACCTTTGGGTGATGTTCATAGGACTTTTTCCCAAACTCCCAAACTCCTTGATTTCTACCTGCACTCCTTCAAAATCTTAATAGTCTTCATGACTTAACGATTAAAAAAATAATGGAAACAGTGGTCATCATGCTTAGTTTGCTTGATCCTTGGACAGCATCCGTACCATTAGTCATTCAATATCCTAGTATTCAAAAATGTTTCCTGCTTGGTTTGATCTACTAGAGCTTAACCTCTCTTGCAGAAGCTTTTGGGAATCCCTAGTTACTTTGTTTCATACACTCTCCACTCCAACAAATATACATAAGCATGAAGGACTTAAGTTATATGGGAGAGGCTCTACAAAGACTTCCTTAAAAGTAAACTCTACGGGGCAGCTAGGTGGTGCAGTGGATAGAGCACTGGCCCTGGAGTCAGGAGTACCTGAGTACAAATCCAACCTCAGACACTTGACACTTACTAGCTGTGTGACCCTGGGCAAGTCACTAACCCCCGTTGCCTCACTAAAAAAATAAAATTTAATAAAATTTTAAAAAAATTAAAAAGTAAACTCTTATGTTAGGTCTGAGGAACAATATTCAAATGGTTTATCAAGATGGAGAACCTATACCAGTGTGTTAACCCATAGCACATCAGTCAGTACAGGTATTAATCAACAACAGACATCAATTGATATGCAAACAAGTCAGACAAGTAACTCAAAAGTATGAGAATTTTCCCTGAAATTCTAAAGTTCTTTCTATATAACTATAATTCATATGGCTACAGATGGTCAGTCATCATTTTTCATAATATTGGAGGGCATTATCACAATGGATAGGCTAGCTTTAAATATTATGCCAAGTAGACATTTGAAATTCTTCTCTTAGAACTGGAAACATAAAAGTCACTTAAGACCATCCTGAATACTGAAACTGATATTTGGGCATGAGTTATATACCTGAAAATAATTGACTCATTCTAGTGAGTCTTATGGACTATTAAATGAACATTAGAAAATCAGACTTTTGAAATAATAGGCTCTGTAATAAATATATATGCAGAATATTTTGATGCCAAAATCTACTTTTAGAATAAGTTCCATTTGAAAAGTTTCAAGGTCCATAGAACATAGATAACTGCATGTACAAATGAATGTTCATTCAGTATTTTAACTCTCAAAAATGTATCTTATGGAGAAATAGACTTTCCTCATATTTCTATTAACCTGGAGAGAGAGACAGAGACAGAGAAACACAGAGACAGAGAGAGAGACAGAAAGAAATTGAGACAGAGAGATAAAGACAGACAGAGACAGACAGAGACAGTGAAAGACAGAGACATAGAGAGAGAAACAGAGAGACAGAGATAGAGAGAGAGACAAAGAGGCAGAGACAGAGAGACTGACAGAGACAGAGATAGAGAAAAAGACAGACAGACAGAAAGATGGAAACAGAGAGTCCCAAAGACAAACAGAGAGAGAGAGAACAACAGAGACAGAGAGAGAAGCAGAGGGAAACACGGAGACAGGCAAACACAGACAGAGAGACAGACAGAGGCAAAGACGGGAATAGAGAAAGACAGAGTCAGAGACATAGATAGATTGAACAGACATCTATCTGTCCTTTAGAAACAGAGACAGAGAGAGTAATGCAACTTGGCATCATGGAATAAAAAAAGATCTGAGGTCGAGTGTCACCTCTGGAAAAAGCTAACTATATAGTCATGGTCAAGTCACATAATCACTCAGTACCTCATTTGATTTTATAAGACTAAGTTAACAAGGTTTCCCATGTTGCTATATGCAGATATTCTCCACAAGAAGGTGTTTCCTACCACAGTGAAATTCAATTTCTGCCCTCCTCCCCAAAAATAAACAAAACAAAACAAGTTATTCCAAACAAAGCCAAAATGACAGTTGTCCACAATGGTTCCATTATAGCCTTGGTTAATTTCTGAGTGATCATATATTACTATGGAAAACATTACTTTGTATATTAATAACTTTTATAGGAGGATTTCCATAGAAATTCTAAACTGAATGGAAAGTAAATAACTTTTCCATTATTCTAGCCCTGTTAACTACCTCATCAAAGAAGTAATAGAAGCAGTAATAAATAGCAGAAAGGTGTGGTTTTGTTTCTCACTATTTTGAATCCAATGTTACTGATTTTTTAGCCCAGATTGACATGGTGTCTGTCTTCGGCTTTATCACCATGAATTCATCACTGTTATGCTCACTAATATAAAGCATTCCTGATATATTTGAACCATTGCACATGTGTATGTAGGTATGTACATACATATATGTATCTATGAATACATATATATGTATGATCACTATTTTCAGTACATATGAGATAGTCACATAATTTCTTCTTTTCCACACCACTTTGTAAATGCAGTGGGAATGTGTTTTATTTATGCTGCAATGTTATTGCATTCTCTGTGAATAGGTCAAATACCCTCATGTGGATCGGCCTGGGTACCAGCTATGGATGTTTACACACAAAATGTAAAGTGCAAAAGAAAAAATTATCTCAGTTCAACAGTGCTTGGATGTGAAAGGATACAGAGGCAAACCAAGACTCTTGTTTTGTTTTACAACTCTCCCCCCCATTTTTCTAAAAATGAAACTGTTGCACACCAATTTTTGTCAAATTGATTTAAACATATGTCTCCTATATGTCATGCATTGTGCTAGGCACCAGAGATTTTAAAAAGAAAGAAAGAAAGAATTTCTGCCCTGAAGAAGCTTACAATTTTTTGGGGGGAAAGGGTTAGAGCATCCACACAGTCAAATTATACATCATTTTTATAGAGTGATACAAAGTAATTTCTAATGTTAGTATGTGTTTAAAAAATACCAAAGAGAATTAGAAAAAAAACTTTTTATAGGAAATTATACTCAGTTGAACTTTGAAAAAGTACAGATTCTAATTAATATTAAAAATAAAGCAATTTTAAGCAAATATTATTTACCAGGCACAGCAATAAATGCTAAAGCTATAAACACAAGTAAACAAGAAAGGAGGTTTATCCTCAGGAGTTTATTTTTCTTCCTTTTTTTCTTTTGTATTCAAATTGTCTTATTTTTAAATGGGGAATCTATGTTTCTCCCCTCCCACTTCCATTTTCAAATAAGGAAACAGGAAAAAAGAACTTCTGTTACAAATGTGTGTAGGCAACCAAAGAAATTCCCTGTTGTCCAGTCCAAAAAAATTATCAACCTGCAATATAAATCTATCACCTCACTATCAGGAAGTAGACAGTGTGTTTCATCATGAATCCTCTGGAGTTGTGTCTGCTCATTGTTCTGGATCAAGAGTCTCCACTTCTTTCAAAGGTATTTTTTGAATCCTGTTTTTTTATCACAATATTTTTGTCAAATAAATTATTCCCCTGCTGCTGCTCACATCACTTAATTAATTCATATGGATCTTTCCAGGTTTCTCAGAAATTCTTCCCTTCATCATCTCTCAAAGAACAATGGTGTTGCATAATATTCATAAGGAACTTAATTTCTAAGGAGGAAGAGAAAACATACAAAAGGTGAAGTTAGAAAATCATGGGCCATTTTTTTCACAAGCGACAGAAAGTGATGCGGTGGACAGGTTATGGGTAAAATAAAGTAAAAGTTTACCTATGAGAGCTAGGGGCTCCAAGGTGGGAAGAATAATTTGGGTCAGAAGGGGAAGTGTGCCTGAAGGGTAGCAGTTTGGTTTAGCTGACAAGGAAATTTGTAAGAAAAGGAGGTGAAGAAGGAATTCAGTAAGGAAAGTTTATATGAGACCACAAAAACATAGGAGGCCAATTTAATTGAAATGAATAATACTAGGGGCAGCTAGGTAATGAAGTGGATAGAGCACAAGCCCTGGATTCAGGAAGACCTGACTTCAAATCCGGCCTTAAACACTTAACACTTACTAGCTGTGTGACCCTGGGCAAGTCACTTAACCCCAATTGCCTCACCAAAAAAAAAAAAAAAAAAAAAAAAAAAAAAAAAAAAAAGAAAGGAAGGAAGGAAGGAAGGAAGAAAGAAAAAAAGAAATGAATAGTTCTAGAAGTGTAGTAATGTGAAATAAATCCGGAAAGTCAGTCAATCAATAAATGTTTATTAAGGGCCTACTATGTACTGCTCTAAACTCTGGGGATACAAACAGGAAAAAAGAAAATAGACCATGATGCTCATGAAATTTACAATTTAATGGAAGAGGACAACACATGGAAGAAAGCTAACAATGGGAGGAAAAAGGTACAGAATTCTAGGATATAGTAGAAATAAATGTCAAAGAAGTCCAAAATCAGTACAGCTGGTTGAGAACTGGGGATATTTCTGAAATGTGAATTAGAGGCATATTTGAAATAGGAGAAGGGATTGATCAGATTGGTATTTTGAAAATAATCACTTTGTTTTCTTATATAAAGGACTGGTTGGAATGGAGAGAGACTAGAAGTAGAACCATTAAAGAAGTCCTGGGCTAGGCTAATATCATTGTCTTTTCTTTTTTAAATATTTCTTTAGCAAATTTCTTTCCAATTGCAAAAATATTTAGCTTGGTGGTGGGAATTCTGAAGGTTCTACTAGTAAAACATGAGTTCTAGTAATTTTACTGCTAGAAAGTTGTTATTTGTCCTTTCTTCTTGAAGAGGACAATAACATCTGACTGATGCTATATGCTATATGAAATTATGCTATATACAATTAATTGGATTTACGTGAGGGAGGGCTGTGCAAGGTTACCAATCTTACTCTCTCTTCCAGAGTCATCTGGGCCCAGTGGCAAGATATACATCAGGACAACTGCAGATTTCCCTGCATGTTAAAGGCATTTCAAGTTAAGTAACTTGCCCAAGGTCACACAGTTAGTAAGTATCTGAGGTGAGATTTGAAATCAGGTCCTCCTGCCTCCAGGGCCAGTGCTTTATCCACTGAACCATCTAGTTGGCCCAGCTAGAAAGTATTTGACTGTTGATGCAATGATTTTATGGTTGTCTCATCCAAAGTTTTGATTAGTTGAATTCATAAAGATTAGTAAACAGAAGTGATTTTCTTTCTTTTATTTTTTTTTCCTTTGATAAACCACACAAAATCTTGAAGACTTTCCATATAATCATTGCAGATAATGCACAGATGGAATTGAATATTCACATTAATGAAACTATAATTCTTTTAAAGTATTTTTAAAAGCAGTTATGCTGACCATAATACCACCAATGATTTATTTAATGTTATATCAATTGCTAACAAAAGATGTCTTTGAGATATTTTACCCACAGGTAAGAGTGATTAGCATGTATAAACACATACATATTCATGTATGTTTATATAGATAGATATAGAGATATGTGTGTGAATATATATACATATTAGAATAAGGGGAAATGTAAAATCAAATTTTACATTTTAGACCAAAAATATAATTCCAAAGTGCAACATTTATTAGGAATGATGACAGTCATTTGTTTGAAAAATACCTGGGACTTCTAATGGACCAGTGGTATCATAGAACACTTAAAAAAGCTGATGAAATCAGTTTGAGAAGAGATCACGTGGGGCAGCTAGGTGGCTCAGTGGATAAAGCACTGGCCCTGGATTCAGGAGGACCTGAGTTCAAATCCAGCCTCAGACACTTGACACTTACTAGCTGTGTGACCCTGGGCAAGTCACTTAACCCTCATTGCCCCACCAAAAAAGAAGAAGAAGAGGAAGAAGGGACCATGTGTTCAGGATTATTTAGATGATAATTATTGTGTTAGAACATTTGGGTTCTTTAAGACTCAACAAAAGTTGAGCAGTGGTTGATTCAATGTTACCTTTAGGAAGCCTTTCTTGCCCTTCCATCCTAGCTTTCCATTTTCAGGTTACCTTCAATTTACTTTCACTTTGAAATGAGAATGTAAGTTTCCTCAAGTTTTAGACTGGCAAATAGTAAGCACATATTAAATATTTGCTGATTGTGAATACAAGATTGGAAATTAGGTTTGCTATAATGGGATCTAATGGAAGAGACATGAAAAACTATATATTCGGTTAAATTATTTCAGATTTATACGGTTACTTCATAAAGAAGGCATTTAGGGAGTGGAATGGAAGTCAGATTGAAATAGAGAAATACTTGAGGGAAGGAAACTAGCCAGTAAACTAGAGTCAAATCATAAGATAATTATTGCTTACATTAGGATAGAGTCTCTGTGACTATAGACAAAAGTATGTGTATAACAGATTTTGTCATGGTAGGAAAGTTTTAACTTTCCCATTGACTAGATAAGAGAACAAGTGTGAGAAAGATATCAAGAATGACACCAAATTATGAGCCTGAGTAAATGAGAAATGTAAAATATCTGATAGTAATACGGACATTTGAATGAGGTTAAGGTTTGGGAAGAACAATAATAGGATCTCTTTCAGGTATAATCATTTAAGAAATCCCATGGAATGCCACTTTAAGATTTCCAACATTCAGTGGCTGATTTAAGATCAGAGGTCAAGGGAGTTTAGAGCTTACTAAATAATGACTGGGAAAAATCTGAAAAGAGATAATGCCATCAATAACTGAGAGATTATAGATGGTGAGGAGAAGAGTTCCTAGGTGGTGAGTGTTGTTATTCAGTCCAACTTTTCACAACCCCAGTTGGCAGAGGTACTGAAGAGGTTTGCCATTTCCTTCTCCAGCTCATTTTACAAAAGAGGACCTGAGGCAGAAAGCATTAAGTGACTAGCTCAGAGTCATAGAGCTAGTGTCTGAGGATAGTTTTGAACTCATGAAAATTAGTCCGTTTGACTCCAGGCCCAGTCCTCTATCCACTGTGCAACCTGGTTGCCCTGAGTTCCTAGTCCTAAAATGATACTTACAGTTAGTGAGTATGGTCAGAATAAAGATCTAACAAAGTATACTGAGAAGGGAAGAAATGGGGACAAACATTTATAAAGCACCAGATTTGCACTAGACACTGTGTAAAGCACTAAACAGATATTAACTTATTGTATGAGCTAGCTGGATAGAAAGAGAACCAAAGGAAAAAATGAAAATCAGGAAGTCAATATCCCTGAGAAAAGGGTGATCAACAATGGTATCAAAGTTTAGACAGGCCAAGAAGGATGAGGTTTGAAAAAAAACAAACAGCAAAAGATTTGTCAATTTAGACATAATCAGTAACTCTGGAGAGAACAGTTTCAGTTTATTGATGAATTTGGAAATCTGACTGTATAGAGAATAAAGATTTAATGGAGAGGAACTAGAGACACATCACATTGAGAAGGTTTTGTTTTCATTTTTGTTTTTTGGGGAATAAGGAAGAGATAAGCATGATTGTAGGCATTAGTCAATAGGAAGAGAATGAAAATTAGAAAGTTGGGACAATCTGCTGGGGACATTGAATGGGATTGAGTATTACATAGGTTTGTTTTCACAAAGAGAAGGACTTTCTCTTCATGTGAAATAAGGATGAAGAAGGAAATAGTGGAAACAGATATGTATGTGATGCAAGATGGAAAGGAAGAGAGGTTAATGAGCTCTTAGAAAATGGCTTTAGTTCTTTTGAATAAAATAAGAGATGAGGTCCTCAGTTGAAAAGGAAGGAAAGAAGGTGCTATCAGATATTGTAATAGAGATGAAAAAAGCATTAAATGTTTTTACATTGAGTAAGATAATGAATCAATATTATATGTGTGTGAAAGCCCAGTGAAAGTCCAATTTAGAACTATTTCATGAATTTATATCTTGCTCTGCTGATAACAGCGATAGTTATGGTGGTAATGGTAGTAGTGGTGGTGGTGGAGATGGTGGTGGTTGTAGTGGTGTTAGTAGTGGTGGTGGTGGTGGTTCTACTGCTGCTGCAGCCAGCAGCAGTAGCAACAGCAGCAGCAGAAGCAGCAGCAGTAGCAGTAGTAGTAGCAGTAGTAGTAGCAGTAGTAGTAGTAGTAGTAGTAGTAGTAGTAGTAGTAGTAGTAGTAGTAGTAGTAGTAGTAGTAGTAGTAATACAATTAGCTTTCCGGGCAAGTTAGGTGGCACAGTGGATATAGTCCTGGTCCTGAAGTCAGGAAGGTCTCAATTCAAATATGGCCTCAAGACACTTATTATCTGTGTTACCTAGGGCAAGTCCCTTAACCTCTATTTGCCTTGGTAACCTCAGCTGCAAGGGTTACTTTGAGGATTAAATAAAAGAAGGATTATAAGGCACTTAGAACAATGATTTAGGACATCTTAAGTACTTAGTACATAGTAAGAACCATAGTAAGTTCTATATAAATGTTAATTATAATTATATAACAGTTCAAAGTTTGCAAAGAGATTTAAAATTATCTAATGGTAATAATAGAACTCTGGAAAGTAGTTTCTATTACTATATATTTTATAGATGAGGAAACTGAGATAGAGGTTTTGTTCTTTACCCATGGTCACACAGCTACTAAGAGTCTGAGGTCAAATTTGAACTCTGCTCTTCCTGACTTTAGGCACAATGCTCTATATCCATTGCACCCTTTTTGTTCCCTAGGAGTGTGAAAAGAAGTGAAGGTTGAAGATGATGGGAGTAATTCAAGGTTGCAATATGGAAAGACATGATCAGCAATAGCACAGAGTGTTAAGAGTCTCCAGGGTAGAATCTAGTATAGATTTTAACATTCAGGGTCAAGAGAAAGAACAGAAGAAAATATCATCTGTGCAATTGTTATGCCTGGAAATGAATTTAAGGGAGCTGATGTCATAGTGCAAAAAAAAAAAAAAAAAAAAAAAAGGAAAAGAAAAGGTGCAGGGATGGTAATATAGAAGGAAAGATGGGATAGCCAAATTAATAATAATAATAATAATAATAATAATAATAATAATAATAATAATAAATAAAGCAGTAGCTAAGTGACTCAGTGGATAGAGTGCCAGGTCTGGAGTCAGGAAGACTCATCTTCTTGACTTCAAATTCAGCCTCAGATACTTACTGTCTCTGTAACCCTAGGCAAGTCACTTGACTTCCTCAGTCTTCATCTGTAAAATTAATTGGAAAAGGAAATAGCAAACCACTCTCGTTTCTTAATCAATACAACATCAAATAGGATCACAAAGAGGTGGACATGACTAAAATGAATGGGCAACAACAGATGTTTCAAAGTCTGTGAACATGGAAATGGAACAAATCTGGCCAATGGTCATATGTAGAATGAGAAGATGTCTATGTGTATCTATGTGTAGCTGACTTGTAAGGAATATATAGGTTATAGGAACTTATCACATTCATGTACAGGGAAATTAGGGTGTTTGAGGGATAATTAATACATATGAAGTAGGAAATCAGAGTGTTGAGAACTAAGGTGTGCCTGGCACAGAATTCTTTTAGAAAGGAAGGAGATTAAGAAATTGCCCTGGGGGCTGAAAGATAAGGGTAATCATTATCTAGATCAATGATAAAATTGAATAGTGTAATCAGCAAAGGAAAAGTTGTTAAGTGATACTGATAGAGCTTCAGTCTGGGGAAAAAAAAAAAAAAGGAAAGGAGAATATGAAGTATTCAATTCCCACCCTACCTCACATATATCTGAAGGAACCACTAGGCTTCTGTGGTACATAATGAAAGTACAAGCAAGTAATTTAAAGGGTGACTAGTGATAAACTGTGATAAGGAGAGAAGAGGGTGTCAGTGAGTGTCCAGTGTCCAAAGAAAGGAGGGACAAAAATTGTTTTTATTTGTTTGTTTTTAATTGTGGAGCAGTAATTCCAAAGAGGACAGCAGAAGGCTCCGGTAGCTATGAAGTAGGACATTGGGTAGGTAGGTCTGAGGGGGCCTGGAATAAGGAAACAGTCAGTTGAACATGAGGTAAAACTAATTGCTAATCGGAGACATGATGAGTATAATTTCCAAAGTATGGAGAGCATTAGTTGGGTTGGGCCTTGGTTGGTGGGTACCATTAGGTATCCCTGGAAAGCCTATATAGGTTGGGAGGGGATGGTAATCATCTCTATGAGGAAAAAAGTAAAAGGAAGCTGAATCAACACCAAAACTGAAAACACTTTCCCCTCTTTGACAATTTTGCCTGAGGCTGCCTGTGAGAGTAGTATTCTTCCTGGGAAAGTCTCTTCAGTTTACTTCCCTTGGTTGAAAAATGTTGCATTGTCTGGGAGTCAAATAGATGAATATAGGTGTGTCCTATTTAATATAAACTTTATACCCAAACAGCTTGAGAAATAATATTGAAGAAATAACGAGGTGATTAGGGGCATAATCAGGCTGATTGAAGTCTGCATTTAGACTCTCAAGTTTTCTAGTATATTTGAAATTAATTTTATATCGTTGGGGTTATGTGTTACAAATTTGTGCAGTATACATACATATATAAACACATATATACATGTGTAGTTATAGACATATTTACATACATATATGTGTATATATAAACATACGTGTGTATGTAATATACATACATATACTATGTATGTGATTTTAAAGTTATCATTTCTCACAAAGCATACTGCTCTCGTTAAGTTAAATAAGAGTAACTGATATTTATATAGTGATTCTAAAATTTCAAAATACTTTACACAAATTTTCATCTTTGAGCCCCAGACCAATCTGGTGACTTGGATAACCTAGATATTATTATCTCCAACATTAAAGATGAAAAAACAAACAGATAGACAAACCAAGATTGGGTAGCTGTTAAGTGACTTGCCCAAAGTAGTAGTAAGAATGAGGCAAGACTTAAACCCAGATCACCATTCCTTCAAGGTCAGCACTCTCTACTGTCTCATGGCTATTAGCACTTGATCAGTTACAGAACTTCAATTTAATTAATATCTGAATCTCTTCCTTATGTATTTGTCTGAAAAAAGGGAAATGAGCTTTTTAGGGAGAGAAAAGTACCATCTCAGGGCCTATTCCAGTGATTGGCTCATAGGAGGCCCCTTATATATATTTGTGGAATTGAAATGAATTGAGTGGAATACAGTAATTAAAACTGGATGTGATATGCACTAATAGGAGATCTTGAATCTTTTTAAGAGCTGAATTGTGTTTCACAAATATTCAATTCAGAAGTACTTCTCTTGTCTTATATTTCCATTTCCTCATGGTTTTGCTACTACTACTACTACTACTACTACTACTACTACTACTACTACTACTACTACTACTACTAATAATAATAATGATAATAATATTAATAATAATAAAATACAGTTCTGATCCTACCCTGAGAAATATCTCATTGGGTAGGTACCATCTATCCTCCAGTACTTACCTCAAAAAAGACTCCATAGGCTGAAATAGGCTGAAGATTGGGTTCTCAGGTTCATAGTAGCCTGTGCGTCCTAACTCCTAAATCTATAGTGCCTCAGCCTCCACCAAGCTTTATTAATAACCCTATAGAGCCAATTAGCTCAAAGTAAAACCAGTTTTTGTAGTGACATTTCAAGAAAAATAACAAGAAAGACTTAACATAAACCTGAGGCACAATCTCCCACAAAAAATTGATAGATGATAGATAGATAGAGATGTTTGTATATATGTGTGTGTGTGTATACATATATACATACATATTCATACACATACATACATACATACATACACACAACATGATAGGATAGTAGGGTCACATACAAAGAAGACACTGTTAAAGTGCTGGAAACATGGGGAAGAACACTGGGGAAGAACCCATTTCTACTCTAGTGTGTTTGGCAACCCTTCCTTTTTCCAGCCTTCTGCTGTCCTCATGCTATTCATTCCTGGTCAAGGAATTTCTGCTGGGTGTATCACAAAGCTGTTTTTCCAGTACTACTCTCCCTCAGAATTCAACTCTTGATTTGCCAGAGACAATTCTCTTGAATCCATAGCTAGCTTTCTTCTTTGCTGCCAAGTGTCAAAATTTTCTTTATTATCTTCTTGTTTTTTTCTCTTTCCTGGGTAAGTAGCGCCACTGAAAATACATCATACCTAACGGAATTAGAGGAAGGAGAGGTAAACATTTTGCCTGCTCTGGAAGGTAAGCAATGATCATCTCTCAAGAAATAGATTGTTCCAGAACTGGAGCTGGTTCTCTTCTCAATTGCCAAAGTATATCCTGTCCAAGGGCAGCTGAGTAGAGGAGAGGATAGAGTGTTGGGCCTGGAGTCAGAAAGACTCATCTTCATGAGTTCAAATCTGTCCTAACATACTTACTCAGATACTTACTAGTTATGTGACCTTGGCAAAGTCACTTAAACCTCATCTATAAAATGAGCTAGAGAAGGAAATAGCAAAACATTCCAATATCATTGCTCAGAAAACTCCAATTGAGGTCATGAGGAGAGGAACATGACTAAAATGTCTAAACAATAATAATAACAACCTATTAACACTTCTCACCAATCTATAATATTTCAATTGTTGATGCCATCATCTATATGTAGATGATTACCATATGTGTTATATAACTAGCTCTCAACTCCCATGACCTCTGATCTTGAGTCAACCACTGCCTCTTGGACATATCAAACTGGTGTTCCATGGACTTTTCAAAATCATTATTTCTGAAACTGAACACATTACTCCCTCCCAAAATCTTCCCTTCATCCAAATGGCCCTATTACTGTCAAAGATAATTTAAATTTTCCATTTACTCGTGCTCATACTTTTGGTGTCATCCTTAATATCTTTCTCATACTTGTTCTCATATCTAATCAATGGAAATGAGCTGGAGAAGGAAATAAGTGAACCATGAAAATATCTTTGACAACAAAATGCCAAAGAGGGTCTTGAAGAATCAGATATGGCTAAATGACAAAAGCTACTCTGAGATGTTGGCTGGCTACTTTGGCCTTCAGATCTGGCAAGTGTTTTGGGGTTTTTTTTTGGTTGTTTGTTTTGTTTTGTTTTTTTGTTGTTTTGTTTTGTTTTTTTTTAAAGGACACCAGGGCTGTGGCTGATCTTCAGCAATCTGACGTCTAATTCAATTGAACAAACTATTTTGCTCTTTGGAAAAGGAGTGACTGTTTAATCCCTTCTTTATATTATGTTTAAAATCTTAACACCTCATTGTCTGTTGTCTTTGCCTTGCTTTCTCTGATTATAGCCACTTGGCTGGAGGAAAATGCATCCTGATCCACTTTATCTTACTCCACACATATATGAAATATGTCACTGGAACATGTCACAAAGACAGAAAAGAACCTTTATCAGAATGAACAGAACAGTTCCCAGATATTAGAGTAGCTGTGAGAAGGATAGGATTGGTCATGGGCACTGTTGTTGACTATTGTTTATGGAAGTGGCTCTATTTCTTAAACTGCAAGACCAAAAAGCATTTTTTGAGGGGCAAAGAGGCTTAAGTGACTTCCCCAGGGTCACACAGCTAATAAGTGTCAAGTGTCTGAGGCCCGATTTGAACTCAGGTCCTCCTGAATCCATGGCCAGTGCTCTATCCACTGTGCAACCTAGCTGCCCCCACATAGCATTTTAATAGAGTGAATTGAGCAACAAAAATGATACTGGGGGCAGCTAGATAGCAAAGTAGGTAAAGCACCAGGCCTGGATTCAGGAGTACCTGACTTCAAATCTGGCCCCAGACACTTGATATTTACTAACTGTGTGACCCTGGGCAAGTCACTTAACCCTCATTGCCTTGCAAAAAAGAAAGAAAGAAAAAAAGAGAGAAAGAAAGAAAGAAAGAAAGAAAGAAAGAAAGAAAGAAAGAAAGAAAGAAAGAAAGAAAGAAAGAAAGAAAGAAAGAAAAAGGAAAAGAAAAGAGGAAAAGAAAAAAAACAATGATACTGGATATTTACTCACATGTGACTCATGTATCAAATCCTGACTTTGGCATTGACCAGAAATGTCTTTGGAGGCAAAATATTAAAAATCTCAACATCATTTCTTTTTTTCTTTATTGAAGAAGATAGTAATGCTTGATCTTTATACACGATAAGTTATTATGGAGAATTGTACATATACATATTCATACAATTATATATCATATATACATACACATACATTCACATATATATGTATACATGTGTGTACATATGTATATATGTGTATACATATGTATATATGATATGTATTTGTGCATAAATGTATATATAGATTTGGGAAACTCATTTTATACCTAAAAATATATAGATTACTTAATATTGCTATTATTATTGCAATTAAAATATTTTATTCACCATACAGGGAAGAGTATATATAAACTGAAAATGTTCCATATATATGACACTTTTTTCTCTCTGTCTCAGTCTGTCTCTGTTTCTCTCCATACATTTATTCATGTGTGTATATATCTATACATATAGTTTTTATATTTTATGTGTATGTATGTGTATACACATAAACATATATTTATATATGTATTGTGAGAAAATAATGGGATTTGGCAGATACTCAAAGGCTCACCTGGAGATTAATCTAAACTGAGTGAATTAAGTGTGTGATTGACTTTGCTGATTAGCCTACTTCAAGTTAATTAGATTGTAATCACACCTGTCTGGACCTTAAGGAGGTATTGTTCTCAGAAGCTAAGGACTTTGAACTCAACATGAGACCACCTTCAAGTCCAGTGAACCAATGGATTTGGAATGTGCCTACCAATCAACTTGAAGCAGTGTGTAAGGACCGCCTCTGCTCCAGAACTATAAAAAGCTTCCACATGAGAGGTGTTCATGGTTGAAGCAGGTGCATGGTGGAGGATTTGAGGAAGAACCAGACCAGGCTGGAACTCCAGGCTAGGTAGACCTTTTCTTAACTCCACATGTACTTTTTTTTCCCCCTAATACCTAGTATGCTTTAATAAATGCTTAATGCCCAAAGTCTAGTGCTAAAACTTCTAATCTAAGGCAAACACTAATTAGATTTTAGACATCATAGCTAGAATTTTAGCTCCTTACAGTATATACATTTATAATGTACATATATCTCCTGATAAAATGCAAGAATCTTAACTATAAGAAAGGTCTTATTTTTGAATCATCACTGCCTAGGAAAATGTCACATGTATTGCAGACATTTAATAAAAGCTTATTGGATTGTATTGGAGTGCAAATGACTAGATTGGAAGGCTCTTTCAGGGAAGTACTAAGTTTTAGGATTAAATAGGTAGATCATAAAAGGTCAATGTATGGATACATTTTAATGTTAGTCAAAAAGTTTGTAATGGATTTAAAATATTAGTTGGAGAAACATGACAGTATATGATACTTATTTAAAGGGAAGAAACTTTTTTTATTTATTAAAAAAATACCTCTGCTTTCTTAATATATTAAAAATACCCAAATAATTATCCAATTCATTTTGAGGTCTTTACTTTTTGGGTAAAAGAACATTGACAGAAGGTCTAAGACCCATGAAGCTTAGACAGGCAATCATTCTGTGATTGTTTTTAGATGGGAAATTCTTTACTAGGAATTAGAATGAGGACATAAAATCATATGATGTAAATTTCATTCTATCAAAGTGTATAGCCTAAAGGTCTGATCTACACATGATTTAGTTATCCAAAGATTAAATGTGTCACATTTAGGATAAAAATGCTATTATAATCTATGTAATTTTCTTTCATTTTGATGGAAAACAACATTTTTTTTCTTTAGAAATTGGTACCAATGTTAAAACAACAACAGCAGCAGTAGCAATAGCACTAGCAACAACAATGCATAAGAGAAAAGATATTTTTATTTTTCTTCATGTCAAAACCAATGTGGCAGATTAGTCAGAGGTGTCTTCTGTAAGTACAGAGAGCAGATGAATAGAACAATTGATTTTAATGGGAAAAAAATTAAAGTGTAATAAAATATGTTGTTTTGGATATAGGACATTTACAGTAGCTTGAGCATTTGGTTTAGAGTATTGTTAAATAAAATCACTATCCTTCTGGTGATGTTTTACAAATATAAATTTTTAAGTACTGCAATCTCCAAAGCATTAAAGGCCTCAGAATGTGCAATGTTGTGACACATGGCAGGTAGGATTATGCTATAAAATATCACTAATGAATCATTTTATAGCATATAGTATGTTTTCAGAGAAAAGTTCAGTGAGGGAAGGCAGAAGAGCCATCCACCCAGCCTTCTGGATTGGAACATGGAGGGGCCATTATCTGGAAAATTCCTAGAATTTTGTGTGTTTTGTGGGCACTTCCACTGACAAATGAACTCTTGTTTTATGCTTAGTAACATGAATGAGTAGAGTCCTGTGATTGTTTCTCATGCATTTCCATGACCTAGACCTGAATTAAATAAAATTAGCCACTGATCCTCCCCAAAATGAGTCTATTATGTAGAAAACAATACCTGTGATCCTCCCCTGTCTGTTTCTAGCCAACTATATTCTTCCATGGTAATGGGTTGTGGGTTCAGCATAACCTAAGACCAATATATATTGGGAAATCGACATATAAAATGAAACAGCAGTCTGTGGCTCTCAAAGCTCTAATTCACTTGGTCTTTAAGAGGACAAGACATTAACCCCCAAGGCCAGAAATGGAAAAATCTCTTTCAAAATCATGGAGTACAGTTAACATGAATAATTATATCAATGATATTATATATATGTATATGTATATACATATATACATAACTATAAAGCATAAATATTAAAAGAAACACATTTAAAAAGTGGAATTTTATGATGTATACCCAAGCAATATCATAAGGTGAAGATATAGTCTTCCCAAATGTTCAATGAGATTCCAGTGGTATACTAATGTGAAGATGTGGATAAAAATAATAAAAAAATGAAGTGCGTGAATTCCAATATGGAGGAATTATCCATGTCAATGTGATCCTAGATATTGGAAGTAGGAAACATATTTTGGTTGTTTTTACATAAGTTTCATTTATGCCAAAAAGCCTAGTGACTTGACTAAGACATGAAGAGATTTGTGTGCTTATGATTTTTAGTCGTTTTCTATTTAGAGAGAGAGACAGATTACCATAGTGGGTAGAGATCTGAACATATACAAGCTCTATGACCATGGTAACAAGACCCTGGCAAGTCATTTAAGCCTGTTTGCCTCAATTTCCTCATCTGCAAAATGGGTTGGAGAAGGAAATAGCAAACTCCTTCAGAATCTTTGCTAAGAAAACCCTAAATGGGATCACAAAGAGTAGGACACAACTGAAAAATGACACCACTACCACCACCACCGCATGCCCAAGTCAGTTCTTAATACTATACGTTTTAAAGTAATTGCTGAAGTGAATGGGAAGAAGAAGTTCAGTATACTGATGGAATCATTGGATGAAAAGAAATAGAAAGGGATATACACATATATGTCTGCGTGTTTTGTTCATAGATATACACATGTATGCATGTATTTTTATGTATATGTCTATATGTATACAGGCACATAAACAAAGATATATGTCCATGAGTTTGGCAATTTTTACTCTAATTTTCTCTCCTATGAAAATCTTCGTAAACAAGTTTAAAACAAACATATGCCAAAAGTTTCCAGGGAAAATACTGACAAACCTTATGTTTTGTACTACTATAATTTGTGACTTGAGCCTGAAATAATAACTCTAGGTCATTAAAATTTTATTGAGTTCCCTGAGGTCATGACTGGTTTATTTGTTTTTATTTGCTTTATTTTTTCAGCAGTATATCTTATTGAAGAATGTTATTTTCTTTTTAGAGTTTTAGAATGGTGGATAGGTCTAACTTTATTTTTTTAGAAGACCTCTTCTTTAATATGGCCTAGCACCCATGCATAGACATCACATACTCTACATCAATACACTACCCAGAGATAAGTAAAAGCCCTTTATATATGAGTTATGGTTTTGTTGAAATATATAGACCAAGACACACATACAAGCTTAACTGCATATGCATGTGTATACATATGTCTGTGTGTGTTTACATATATGAATATGGAAATAAATGTGTGGGTTTCACATCAAATGTATATGGGTATATCCAGTCCTTTAAGACAAAAAATTCTTTCAAAGAAGCCAAAAGGAAAAGAAAAATGTATTTTAGTTAAATAAAACCTCTAGAAAAAACATTCATTATGTAGTATGATAGATTTTAGCAAAGCTATGTATATAAACATATATATCCTTTTGCTATGAATTTATGATTCAAAAAACAATGACAAAAATAAAATGGATATATTATTATCATAACCAAAGTCATAACCATCACATGGTGATGGGTGCTCTCCCCCAGAAGTGGTTGTTGACCCATTTCTCATCGAGAACCCATTCACTATACTGAACTTCCCATCTACTCACTTGCCAACTCACTGCATGACCTGCTGACTTATGCTGCATAGGAAGCCCAGCATGCTTGGATAATTGGTGGCAAAAGTCATGAGAATTGCTTTTGCTGCCACTTTGCTTTTGATTGTAAGCTATCCATTACTTTGCTTCCTCTTCTTTTTCCATCTATCTTCTGTAGCCTTACTCTATTGTGACACAATGTAAAAAACATATCTGGATTTATAAATAGAGAATGTGGGTTTGAGTCTGTAGGCAACTTAAGTTACCTCTGTGGTGCACAGTTTCATCATTTGTGAATGTAAGAGTTGGATTCCATGGCCACTCTTAAGGCCACTTCTTGCTCACAATATGCTTTCTTTACACATTCTGTACATTTTCTATTGCCCAGTAAAACCTAGCTTTCTCCTAAAGATACTATATCTCTTTCTATCCTTTCAAAGTCAGGCTGCTTCTCCTACACATTTGGAATTATTTAGTGAAGATGAGATGGCAGCATCCACTTTGAACTCCAGTTTCACCTGAAGACTCTTCCATTACCTAAATTACACAGCAACCCTTTCTTTTTTGAGTTCACTCTATCTTGTCCAGATTTTCATTGCTGTCATCTGTGAACCTTCAGATCACTCTCTCTCAGTTCCAGAGAATTCATTAACTGACTCAAAGTCTTCTTCACCCTACCATTGACCATTTGAACATCCTAGCTCCTCAACCTCATCAATTCCCATGGCCTCTATCTACTGTCTAATTCAACTACACATAAGAGTAATTCGACTTACCCGCTCCAAATTGCCTTAGCCCCTAATGTGTAATTTGTTATCGTTCTAATCATAACCAAAAATTCCTTTTTATTCTGCTATGTATATTCTATCAGAAATTGAATTGGTTTTCTTATATGAAAGAAAACCTCAGACATAGTTGCAAAGATATAGCGGGATCATTTGTTAAGTAGATATTTTCTCAAGATTGTTTAAGTATCATGATAGCACTTTATATTTTTATTTATTACTTAGGTAGACTTCAAATGTGAAGAAAAAGGTCATATTCCTTATGCATATATGACCATTTCTTTATCTATACAATGTCCTTAGCACTTAAAAAAATATCAGACCAGTTTTCTAGGCTCTGGGGCAGGAAGAGGGCACAGGTGTTTGTAAGGAAAGTCACTGAGTGCCTCTTTACATGAAGATGTGGCCTGATGTTTTCCAGCATGCTTCACCCACATGAGAAAAACAATATATAGGTAGGTATGGAGCTTGTCCTTTTCATTATCTTCTCCACCAAGAGGGGACTTATAACTTCTAGGGAATATTTTCCTTGTTTTTGTAAAAGTGACAGTAATTTTTAGCTGTGCAGTTTACTGGTTTAGGGGAATCTATTTTATTAATTAGATGACATTAGAAAATGGTACAATTTTGGCCAAATTCCATGTTTTGAAGTTCATAACATTGGGGTCCTCTGGAGTTAGATTTCAATGTTAGTAACATTAGAAATTTGGGTTGATTTTGCATTATCTCTTCTCTCAATCTTTAAATGGCACAGCTTACTCTAATAACCAAATGTGTGTCTATATAATTTTACAGATAAGTGTTGAGTATAAACATATGCCTATTATGTAGATAACAAAAGAGGGCAAGAGTTCACTCAGTTTTCAAGTAGTCAGATTTCAGTTAGGACAGTTTTTTGAAAGATGAGTGAATTGAGGCTCAGAGAGGTACAGGGACCCGAAAGTTCACCCAGCCAATTAGTGATAGAATAAGAACAAAAAACCAGGTTTCCTGATTTACTTACACAGTGATATTTTTACTACACTTTATGTCACTCATTTGAATTCAAAATCCTGTAGCTTGTTTGGAAATATCTTCATAGAATATGACATGAGTCAAATAGATTTTTAGTAAATTTTATATCAATCAGGGCCTGGTGAATATTGAAAGAATATATCTGAATTTTAAGGAAAAGATGAAAACAAATTGGAAAATATCCTTGGTGTGAAGTCCAAAAATCATAGTTCAAATGCTTTGCTTATCAGAAAAGGCAGGAAATTTAGAATCAGATATTTTAGATTTTAAATGATCTTACCAATTAATTCTAAGTTACAATTAACACCCAAACCTATGAGAGTATCAAATATCTGTCTTTATTATCTAACCACTAAAATTCTTTTGATTGGTCACTTTTTTCAGAGAAAATTGGAATCCAACAACTTATTCTTTGCAGTCTAATTTATGTCTTGTAGCTATGGAAACATGGATATGGAAAACACGAAGTTGAATATGCTAGGAATGATGCCTTATATCTCTTTAGTGCTTAATAATTACAAAATGCTTTGCTTGTGAACCTCACAAGTCCTTGGGGTTGGCAAGATGGCCTCTATCATCCCTGTTTTCCAGATCAAGGAAACCTCAATCCTGTATCACAGACTCCAAATGCAATGTTCTTCCTGGAACACTATAACCCAATCTAGGGAAAAAACAAACAAAAAAAACTAAAACTAAAACTAAAAAAGAAGAAGATACATATGCTAAGTTAAATTACAGCTATAAGGACAGTGTGGATATTCCACAGTTTAAGGAAGATTTGTTAACTATTATTATCTATGATTATAAAGGTAATAAATTAATGAGGCCATGTGACACAAGGACCTATGTATCATGACTTTGATTAGTTGATCATCAAAGGGACAGTTGATGAACAAGAAGACAGAATGAAAGGGAAAATGGTTCTCAAGAATGTGGCATCAACATGGACTTCATTTTAGCATTAGTTCAATGCCTATGTTAATGTGATGATCCTGTAAACATTAAATTAACAAATTGTTCACTTTTACCTTAAATTATCTGGGAGTAATTATTCTGCTACAGTTATTTAGACTGCAGATGCAATTGAACAATTCAAAGCTGTCCTTCAAAGGGCAACTTCTTTTTATTTTATTTTATTTACTTATTAAATATTTTGTTTTATTATTTATTTTACAAACAAGGCAATTTATTAGTGAATCCGGTGTGGTCTGTCCTAATGCTTCTTGTTGGCAGCGTCCACCAGTCTGGCAATTCTGTACAGGTCTCTCTGTCCCTGAGGTGTCAGCTTCCGGCCCCCATCCTGGTTCTTCTCCACCATCTTGAGGCTTTCCAACGCATGCAGGACCCTTCGGCCAAGCTCTTGGAGCCTTTGCTGAAAAGACTGGGCATGGCCTGTTGTGCTGGCGCCCACTGTAGATCTTGTGGATCCCACCCCTGCACTGCCTCGCGGGTAAAAGTGGCGGTCGGTGGAGGCAGCCTGGGTGTAGAGTTAATTCTTGTCATAGGGCGCCCAGCTCCTTATGTTTGGCCAATTTGACTGTGTCCACCCAATCGGGGACTCTCAGCTTCCCTGACTTTTTCAGGAAGGCAGCCAGGGCCAGGAGGAATTCCTCCTGCTGGTAAAAGTCCTTCACCCTGACTCCAGGCATGTGCAGGAGGACTGAGTGGGGGGGGGGCGCGGGCGGGGCGAAGCTCGGCCCAGACAACTTGGGGGCGGGCCATGAGACCCCCCCCTCCAAAGGGCAACTTCTTTATGAAAGATGAATAAACCAAAGTCTCAGAGAAGATTTTGGTATTCAAAGATCCTCATTCAAGTCCTCCATCTGAAACATTCTACCATTCTACCTTTTTTAGTAGCCAAGTCAATCAACTTCTCTGAACTTTGGTTTCATTCATCCACGAATTGGAAACAACAAAATTAGCGCTAATTGTTGTCGTTGTTATTTTGAGAATAGGTATGTCACTGGGACTGAAAGCTCCCTGGTTTCTCATAGAACCTGTCCACCTACTAATCATAATGGAAGTTTTGATCTACCTTGTTTCTTATCTGGGTCAATTTGGCAGTCAGACCTGCTTCTCCTTAGGCAGCCTGCTGAGCCATTTGGAAGAGAGAGGATTGAATCTCATTTTACTAGGTGCTAACCCTGGACAAGTCACTTAAACTCTTTCATTTTCCTTGTCTGTCTGTTTGGGGTGGTAATAATAGCACCCGTGGTGAAGAAAAAATATGGGTGATGCATGAAAAGTGTCTTGCAAACCTTAGAATCCAATAGAAACATCTATTTTCATCAAATAAAATTTCTGCCTGAAACAAAGGTCTAGCTCTTTAACAAAAATTTTCTTCTTAGTCTCCAATTATATTCAGAAGAAATGCATGTAAAATTCAAGAAAATGGATATGTGCCTAGTGTTTCTAACAGGTTACTTGGTCAGGCTGTATTATGTTACTAATAATACATTACCAATTTTGGATACAGGAGAACTGAAATTATGTAATACTTCTGTCACCTATTCTATGTGTAATGGTTGGTAAGACACAACCTAGCTGGTCTTTGGTCTTCTCATCTGTAAATGGGGGAGGAGAGACTAGATAGTGTCCAAGTTGACATCTATCTTTCAATCTGTGAACTTATGATCTTTGAAATTCAGGAGAGAAGTGGAATAAAAGAGTTCAACAGAGGGGCAGCTAGGTGGTACAGTGGATAAAGCACCGGCCCTGGATTCAGGAGTACCGGAGTTCAAATCCGGCCTCAGACACTTGACACTTACTAGCTGTGTGACCCTGGGAAGTCACTTAACCTCCATTACAGGGCCAAAAAAAAAAAAAAAGAGTTCAACAGAGAGACCTATGGATGAAAAAAAAAATAATGGGCTTTTGATGTAGGTGGAGTAAGAGTGGGTAGCTCCTAGATTCCATAGACTTCCAAGCTACATCAGCAAATCTAGAATTGACCACTGAGCATGTTGAATGGATGCCCTGTGGAAGAATGGTGAACAACCTTGGGTGAGAATGTTTTTCATTGCTGGAAAGAATAAATATATCAGAGAGATCAGAGATCTCTGGAAGCATCACAGTGTGTTTTCTGATACTGTACTTCTCCACCCTCACTTAGCCAGTGATGTGTATGAATTGCTATGGTCCAAAGGAAATTAATAATCTCTTGCTCTGTTTTCAAGTAATGAGCTTTTTACTACTTTAATTGTTCATCTCTGGGCTCACCATCAAAATGTAACCAACTTGGTAGAATCTCACGAAGCTTGAATTATTTTCTAACATGAATAACAAGAATACATGTCTACCTGCCTTGTTTGGTAAAACATCAGGTAGAAATTTAGAGGAGAAATATGTTAGCCAAATTAGAATATTATTTTGTTTCAAAAAAGATTAGCTTTGACATTTTTCTCAGTTACTCAATTTAAAGAAAATTGAGTTGCTCCTCCCCCCCCTTCACGAGGATATGGAGATCATCATTATTAAATGCTACCACTATTCTCTTTCCTAGAATAGAAAATCCCTAAATCCTTTAATTTAGCCTAATCCTGATCTTTATAAATTCTTGGCACATTTTCTTCATCCCTATTCAATTGTGTGCCCATATATAATCATGACCCAATAAGAAAACTTAAAAATACATTAAAATAGAATGATTTAAATTCATTAATTTCATATATACACACACATATATTTCAAATATTAAAACATGGTTTTGGTATTTATATTTTATCAGCAATGTTTGAGAAATTCAGGGACTTCACAAAGAATCTAGCCCATCTTGACTTTATCTTAATTTTTAAAGATTTATTTTAAAAATGTATTCCAGCAGCTCATCCATTTCAAATATAGGTGACTGAATTACAGTAAATCCTCACTTTGGGAAATCACAGACTGCAGAATATGCTTGGCAAATATGTGTAGTTATTTGCCCATCTGTAACAGCTTAAATGGTTCCAATATAGAATCCCTATTGAACAATGTCAGCTGAGATTCCTCTTTGTTTTTATCGATTTTGTCTGCTACGAGGCATATGGAGATCTTGACCAGCCTACCATATCCATCTGGTTACTCTGCCATCTTATTAATATAACCTTGATTCCTGCCATATGAGGGCATTTTAGCATCATATAGACCACTTATGTATCACATATGGCTATGAATATAAAGAAAAAACAAGAATCCCCATATTCCTTTTGAAGGAGGTTTTATCACAATTTCACTATTTGGATATTTTATTTTTTATTTTCATTTCTTTGCTGAGGGTTTTATGATTACAAATGGAGCCTTTATATTATGGAAAGAGAAATTAAGTGTTCAGTGAAACATTATGAAAGCTTGGGGGAATAAAAGAAAACACACACACACACCAAAACAAAACAAAGAAGCAAAAAAAGCAACCTGAAGACAATAAAGATGCATTCTGTATTTTGCTTACTGATTTCTATTAAAGATGGTAGATGATAGAATGTGAGACTGGTCAATGAGCCTAGTTCTTATTAGCAAACTTAGAATGCTGCTGATATAATTCTCCTCTTGAAAGAGACTGGGGAGTTTACTTCAACACGAATCAATGTGGAAAGTGAATTGAAGAGATTCTGAACCTTTTGAAGACTATTTGTAACTGATCCTGGTCTACCAAACACTTATTAAATAAGCCTCTTGATTGGTTTCCTATGCAGAACTTGGAAGTGTTTGGGGGGAAGGAAGGAGATGAAGGCAAAAACCTTTCAACATCCTTCGCCTCATTGTTTTGTTGTGACTTCTCTGCTGATTTCTTCCTGCTAAATGGCAGGTAGTTAGAGAATGCTGTTGTTGTTCCTCCTTCATTCTCAAAGAGGACCATGACATAGGGAGGCGATTTCATGACTTGCAGTGAATTGGCTTTAAGTGAGGGAAGGCTGTACAGTCACTGACCTCACTCTCTCCTCCAGAGCCATCAGAGTTCAGTGGCAAGATATACAACAGGATGATTGCAGATGGCCACTGATGAGTGAGATAATATGCAATAAGGGAAGAAGCCTCAGGCCCTCTCCAGGTATAAGACTAACTTGGGGTCCTATGAATAAGAACCTTACTTTCTGGCTTACATCAATGTTTATTCATTGGTTTTGGTGAAGGAAGTGGCAAACTGACCTTGTGAGTTTAAAAACAAGCAAATTCCCCCATGCCCAGGAGTCCTGTACCACCTGGGAGTTTGGGAGTTGATTCCATGCCTGTTTTTGCAGATTTAATATCAACAACAACTAGTATTTATATAGCACTAACCATATGCTTGGCACTATGTTAATCACTTAATAAATATTATCTCTGTGTGTAGCTGTTCCCCTGCCTGGTTTCAACTCCAAGGAATAAGATGCCCAGGTGAAACCCTGGTCTCTCTCCAACCCACCTTTTCCTATGTGTGTGTGTGTGTATGAGTATATGTATATGAAAGTGTATGTGTGAGGGTGCGGGTGTGTATGTGAATGTGTATGTGATTAAATAATCTATGAAGTCCCTTCCATATCTACATCTCTGACACTGTTGTATTCTCAGGACTATAAACCCAAGTGTGGTATAGTTTTAGGTAATCATTGGTAATAATAAAGGTTTTGGTGTCCCAAGGAATAGTGCCTAGTTAAGTTAACTTTTATATTTTCACATATATTACATTGTGTTACTTTGACCAGCATAATATATATAGTACTTTAATTTTTGAAGGACTTTACTTGCATTATTTCATTTTATCCTTGAAATAACCATTGGTGGTAAGTAAAACTAGAATTATTATTGACATTTTCTAGAAACTGAATGACTTGCCCATAGTCAAAGAACCATTAAGCATGAGAGATAGCAAGGCATCGTGGAGAGAACATAGGATAAATAGTCATGGATGGGGCAGCTAGGTGGTGCAGTGGATAAAGCACTGGCCCTGAATTCAGGAGGACCTGAGTTCAAATCTGGACTCAGACACTTGACCCTTATTAGCTGTGTGGTAAGTCACTTAACCCTCATTGCCCCACAAGAAAAAAAAGAGTCATGGAAACAAGGTTTGAAGTCCTGTTTTAAGTTCTTACTAACTACATGGCTTTGTGCACAATTACTTGATCCAAGTGTCTTTTTACATAGATAGGTAACACAATGAATAGAATGGTGATTTTGAAGTCAGGCTGACCATAGATTTAATCTTGCATCAGAAGCATATGAACTGCCTGACTATAGGCAAGTTAGTTAACTTGTTTTATCATCTGTAAAATGGAAAGATCGTGACTCAATGGCCTCTGGTTCCTATGTAACCAACTATAAGAAATCAGAGATTATTTTCCTTCATTTTACAAATGACCAAACTGAGACCCATAGAGGTTAAGTGACTTGATTACTTGATGCTGTAAGTATTTTAGGAAATATTTTTTTATGTACAATCACATTAAACATATTTCTGTATTAGTCATGCTGTGAAAGAAGAATCACAGTAAAAAGGAAAAATCACAAAAAAGAAAAACAACAAAACCAAGAGAAATAGTATGGTTCAATCTGCATCTAGATTCCATGGTTCTTTTTTTTTTCTTCTGGATTTGGAGAGCATATTCCATCATGAGTTCTTTAGAACTATCCTGTACCATTGTATTCTTAGAAGAATCAAGTCTATCACAGTTGATCAACACATAATGTTGTTGATACTGTATACAATATTCTTCTGGTTCTGCTCATCTCACTCAGCATCAGTTCATGTAAATCCTTCTGGGTTTCTCTGAAATCCACCTACACATCATTTCTTACATTACAATAGTATTCCATTACATTCATATACAACTATTTGTTTAGCCATTCCTCAATTGATGGGCAACCCCTTAATTTCCAATTCCTTGCCACCACAAAAAGAGCAGCAATAAATATTTTTGTACATGTGGTTCCTTGTCCCTTTTTTATGATATCTTTGGGAAAAAACCTAATAGTGGTATTGCTGGGCCAAAGGATATGCATAGCTTTATAGCCCTTTGGGCATAATTCCAAATTGCTCTCCAGAATGGTTAGATCAGTTCACAGCTCCACCAACATTTTAGGAAGTATTTTAACTCAGTCCTTCTTGACTCTAAGTATAGCACTCTATACAGTCTTCTATTTAAATAACAGAGTTGGGGTGGCTAGATAGCACAGTGGCTAAAGCACCAGCCCTGGATTCAGGAGTACCTGAGTTCAAATCCGGCCTTGGACACTTGACACTTACTAGCTGTGTGACCCTGGGCAAGTCACTTAACCCCCATTGCCCCGCAAAAATAATAAATAAATAAATAAACAAGCAAATAAATAAATAAATAAATAACAGTTATAAGATCAATGGCATTTTTTCCCCGGGGGGGATAATATATGATCTCCTTTGCAGTCATTAAAGTGAGTTATAAAGGGTAGTTAATGGTACCAGATGCAAATGCAGTGACCTCCTAACTCCAAGCCCAGTACACTATCCACTACAACAGGGCTTCCTAACTATTTCCTACCTGTGATCCCTTTTTTGTTTTTTTGTTTTTTGTTGTTTTTGTTTTTTTAGTGAGGCAATTGGGGTTAAGTGACTTGCCCAGGGTCACACAGCTAGTAAGTGTTAAGTGTCTGAGGCCAGATTTGAACTCAGGTCCTCCTGAATCCAGGGCCAGTGCTCTATCCACTGTGCCACCTAGCTGCCCCTGTGATCCCTTTTTGCCAGAGAAAATTTTATGCCATCTTGGGTATACAAATATATAAAGTAGTTATGCACAACCTTTTACTGTTGCCAATTTTTTCTATGATCCCCATATTCAGATACTCAACCCCATGTGGAGTCATGGTACATAGTTTAAGCTGGGCACTATACTATAATACCCGACAAGTAGGAATGATTTAGATTAAGTCAATACATTTTACATTTATTATAAAAAAAAGCTCCTTACAGGAAGATATTAACTGAAAAAAAAGGCTTATCAGTTGTTACATATGTACTTTAATTTTGAAATTCCACCTGTTGTATTTAACAGTCTTATTTTCTCTCCTAATTGACTCACTTTACATTGTTTAGTCATTGCATGTATTTAGATCTGCTCTCTTCATTCTCATCTCTTGTAAATCTTTTCATGTTTCCCTGAATTCTTATTTTTGTCACTATGATTCAGTAATATTCTATTATCTAATCCTAATTTTCCCTCCACTTCTTGATCACTGGTAACCTATTGTCAGCTTTTTTGTAATTGAATTTTTACAGAAATATCTTTTTTCCTGTCGAAAAATCCCTTTGGCCCATAGTTACAATCCTAGAGTTTGGGTCTAAGTGTATGGAAAAAATGTAGTACCTTTTATTGCATAGTTCTCAATGGTTATATAAAAAGACTGAATCAATTAATAGCTCCACAACTGAAAAGTAGCATATCTATCTTAATCTAGTCCTTCCAGCAATGTATTTTCCCATCTGTAAATCAGTAAACATTTTTTAAGTGTCTACTATGTGCCAAGCACTGTGCTAAGCAATAGGGATACAAAAAGAGGGAAAAAAAACCCAGTCCCTGCCTTTAAGGAGGTTACAATTTAATGTGTGTGTGTGTGTGTGTGTGTGTGTGTATGTATTTTTCCATTCCTCAAAAAACAATTTCTTGTTTCTGGGTAGATATTTCTGTAGAGGTCCCAGGGTTCTTCTGGTGCCTTGTCTCTACTATATGTCACTGATATCAGCTCTGTCTTTTCTTCAGGGCTACCTACTGGCCCTGGCAATCTTAGCTTCAGTCAAATGTGAGTGATTTTGATGATGATAGATTACTACTTACTATGTGCATCCATATATAAGGGAATAGACTACACAATCCTTAATGATTAAGGGGAGGGACTATTCAGACATTGTGCTTTAAATACATCCATTGGAATATGATTCTTATCCACTTATAGCCTCAGTTTACTAATCCATAAAATAAGGGGTTAGACAAGAATCAGGGTCTATTAATCTTTGTGTATGTGTGTGCTAATATGCATATGTATATGTCATGGACCCCTTTGTCATTCTGAGGAAGCCTATGGATACCTTCTTTAAATAGTATTGTAAAATACCGTAAATGAAATACATATGAAAGAAAATGAACACATTAAAATACAGTCTGTCTTTCTGTCCATCTTCAAAAAATTTTAATATACTCCAGGTTAAGCAACAGAAATGGACTTTATCTTACAATATCAGGTCAAAAATACAGTGACTCATGAACTATATGAGATATTTTCAAAATATGTAGCACTCAAAGATTATCTCTAGACTTATTTTGAATATTTTTTCTGCAATCAGGCAAATACCTTTTTCACTTCTCTACTTGCTGCATCACAGGTTGGTCAGTCTGCTGTATTTCCTGTGTGTATGTGTGTGAGGCAATTGGGGTTAAGTGACTTGCCCAGGGTCACAGAGCTAGTAAGTGTCTTGAGGATGGATTTGAACTCAGATCCTCCTGAACCCAGAGCTGATGCTCTATCCCATGCACCACCTAGCTGCCCAGTCTGCTATATTTCTTTCCCAGGACTGAAGAGTGAATAAAGCACTTAACCCTCGTTGCCCTGCCCACCTTCCCCCAAAAAATCTGATGCTTAGAGAGATGAAAGGATTTCATAAGACTTAATATGTAACAATGAGGATTCAAATTTAGATTCAAAAAATCAAAGTCCAGTACTTGCTGTGGTACCACACTGCCCCATTAATCTATATAGAAGGACTAGGTGGAATCTTTTATACACTCCAGCCAACCCACACCCACAAAGTCTTCATGTGTCCAAAAATTTACAGATGCATAATTTATGTAAAGATATTGTTCTTGAAGTATTTCAAGAGAAATACTATATTATCTAAACTTTGTCACTAGCTGAGGATGAGCCTTGGTGCAATGTAAACACTCCTTTTGGAAATATTAGGCCTGGTTTCAAATCGTGGCTCTGAAACTCATTGATTAGTTGCCTTTGGGTTAGTCAATTACTCAACTTCCTCCATGATAAAGGGGAAGGAAAGAACCTGGAATCCTTTCAGTTGAGAGAAGAAAGGGGAATATACCAGAAGTAACAGGGTATAGTTTATAACAGTTGTATCTGTTGTCAGGAAGACCTAGATTCAAATCCTCCCTCAGAAATTAGAACCTACATAGATGACCATGAACTAGTCATTTAATCTCTGTGGGCTTCAGTTCCACCTCTGTAAATAGAACAACTTAGTAGACTATATAGTCTCTAAGGTCTGGAACAACTTAATATCTATGATCTATAGATTGTAACAGATGACTTTTGAACATCATACTCTGAGAATCTCTGATTCACTGGGCAGGTGTCAGAGAAAAAGAGACTCCCTCAGAACAAAAAAAAAAGAGCAAGAGGCTACCAGTGAGCTCAGAGACTTTCAGGAAGTAACACAAGTAAAAAACAAAAACAAAAACCAGAAAATGGACATGGATTTCAGAAATTGAGGGGTAAAAAGATGATATTTTTCTGAACTCTATCCTAGGTTATAGTCACTATATTTTTCATTTATCAGAGAGAGAGAGAGACAGAGAGAGAGAGAGACTTATTGAAGCCACTGACTTGGAAACAAAGTAGAGGAAATGTATAAATGAGTAGCAGACAGAAGGAGAGAGGAGTATGACTAGAGGACAGGAGAAATCATAGAGAGGAGAGAAGGGTAGTGGGAGGGAGGGAAGAAGTGCAGAGATGAGGGAGGGGAAGAGAGGCCTACACTGGTCACTTGATTTGTGGTGGAAAAGTGAGGAATTGCCAGGCTTTGAGGCCACAAAGAAAAAAAAAAAGGAAAAGAAAACCCCCTAGCCTGCAAAGACCTTACATTCTACAGATATATTTGGGCAAAGAAAAATTTACAAGGGAAATTAAATACAGAATAGAAGCAAAATAATTTCAAGGAGAGATGGGGCTAGCAAGAAGGAATAAAAAAAGCAGAAAAAATACTTTTGTAGGAGGTAGCAATTGAGTTGACCATCTGCAGCTCAATTTGGTCTCAACTCCACTAAACAAGATGCCTCTCCCGGACAAGCTGATCACCAGATCTACTCATTGTGCTACTTAACTCAACTTTGGATGTACTCAACATAATTCCAACTCCCTCAGCCTCTTCTGCCCTCTGATTGAAAGGCTAGAGGATGGGACAGTAAAGCCCACCCAACGACTTCCTTTCTAAAGGACAGAACTTGGACTTTGTCCAGCTTGCTCTGCTTTGTGCCTGCAGGTCTACTTGATCACAATTTCAGGCAACAAGATGGCACCCTGAAGGGTATGCCTTGATTCTCTCCCTCCACACCTTCTTTCCAGTTCCAACTTCTGTACTATCTTTCTCTATTACATTGACTCCTTGAGGACAGGTACTGTTTTCTTCCCTTATTTATATTCCCAGCAATGATCGCCGTGCCTAACACATAATAGGCATTTAACAAATATTATTCAATTGAATTGGAATTGAGGTAGGAATTCCAAGATTCCAAAGTATTAAGAGTAGTACAGGCATAGGGGAGGGGCAGTGCTACTTGTACAAAGCCATGGATATAGTATCTTGACGTTTGTTGTCAGGAAAGAGGAAATTGTCAAGTTTGACTGAAAATCTTAGTTAGTAGATGACTGAGGTATGGAGATCTGAATTAGGCAGGTTTACAAAGGCCTCCACAAAGAAAAGGATCTTTATTTTCCTAATTTCCCTATAGCAGAAGTTTTTAATTTAAAAAAAAATTTCCTCTAACCATTTGGCAGTCTGTGGAAGCCTATGACAACCTCAGAATCTTGTCTTAAAATTATTGAAAAAAATGATAAATTTCAGTTCAAAATCAATGGAAAGAAAGATATATTTTCCCCATCTGAGTACGGATTAAGAATCTTTGCTCTATAATCTGTTCCTAAACTTCCCCTTTTAAAATTGTAGGCAAAAAAACATGTTCTCCGTTCTCAATTACAGAAGAGATAGATTACACAGCTAGAAGAGACCTCAAAGGCTATCTAGATCAACCTCTTACAATATAATAAAATGAACAAACATTTTGAATAGGCCTACTATGTAATTACCAGGCATACAAATAAGCAAAAGACAGACAAGCTTTTCCATCATGGAGTCTACGATCTAATGTGGGAAGACGAGAGACAAAGGAAAGTTGAAGGGGAGAAGGGTAAGTACACAGTTCAGGGGCATGATGCTTGTGGAGTCAAAATGAAGACAATCAGGCTTTTGAACCCCCTTTAAACAGAAAGATTTTGGATAATGAGCAGGAAAATGATACCTTACTTTTAGGAATGAGGAAACTGAGGGTGAGAGAAAGTAAATAATCTGCTGGTGTTACACAGAGAGCGTTTGTGTGCCCAAACCCTCTGACCCTAGAGGCAGGACACATTTGTCTTAGCCAGACTGCTGCTATGTGATTATAGTTCTAGTGTTGGAGAGGATCTTATTGAACATCAAGGCCAAGCTATGCATTATATTGATGAGGAAAATGAGGTTCAGCTAGATGAAAGTACTTTCCCAGGCACCTAGGTAGTAAATAGCTGAGGAAGGATTCAAATCCATATCTATTGACTCCAGATTCAGTGCTCTTCTTACTAATCCATTATGCTTTTCTACAGTTTTGTTCAGAGGCAGCCCACACTTTAAAGAGTTGGGCCACTTAATTGAAAAGACTCTTGCTTTCCATCCATTTAGCAATAGTGTATTGCTGCTTGAATTCAATAAAATGGTTCATCCGTGCCCCTTTTTCTGATCTTATCTTTTGATGAAAAATTACATTTATAGAAATATTTATACTCAGCATGTTGAAAGGTGTGACTTGTTATTATATTATTATATTCAAATTGAGAAGCATGCAACCCTATAACAAAAGAAATAGGAAACTGGTTAAGAGACTACTACAAGTAATAAGTTAAATGTAAACCCAAACAACTCTGAAGTATCACTGGAATGTGGCAAATTGACAAAGATGACAAAAGTCTATCTCAGAATTGTTTATTTGAAAACGGATCCTTTAATGACCCTTTGGCAGACCTATGGACTGGTCCAACCATTTCAGAGAGTAGTTTGGAATTATGCTAACAATATGAATATAATATCCATACCCTTTGGTCCAGAGATTTGATACACATACCCCAAGAAGATCAAAGACAGAAAAAAGCTTCCACATACAACAGTTTTCATGACTCTACTTAGTGTGGCAGCAAAGAACTTGAAACAGTAGATTCATAAACAGTAAAATAATTCCATAATGGGAATATAATGGGATATTAGCAGGAAACAACAAAGATATAAAATTCATAGAAGCTTGTCTGAACAGTTTCAGAGTCAAACAGTGAGTGTATACACAATGAGACTGTCGCAGTATGAATGAAATGAAAGAGAAAAAGAAAGGATGGAAAGAAAAGAAGGGAAGGAAAGGAGAGAAATGAAAAGAAAGGAAGAGGAAGGAAGGAAGGAGGAGGGAATGAAGACTGTGTTATCATCATAAAAAGCATGGTCAATGATAAAATCTGAGAAAATGCATCTCCCTCTTTTCACTACATAAACAGGAGCTATGATGTAGAATATTGTGTATAATTCTAGACACAGTTTTTATGTTCTTTTGTCTTAATGAACCACATTTCCTTTTTCTCCCTTAATCTGTTTGTCTTGTTTCTTCTTTTTTTTTTCAATTGATAGCTTTTTAAGTTTGGCAGGGGTATATTCATAAACAAATGTGATTTAACACTAAAAAAGCATAATAATTATATATAAATATATAGAGAGTATTATCAAAGTTCATAGGAGAAGTAATGAGGTAATGAGGTAATGGAATCTTCTGATAGCAGTGCTAAAAGAAATGAGGGAATTCATGTAAAAGATATATTAAGAATGGAGTTAATGCCATTTATCAACATCGTAGATGAATCGAAGAAGAGTCAAGTTAAATAAAATTTCAAGGCTCTGAATTTTGGTGATTGGGAGAATAATGATATTGCTAATTAAAAGTACAGGCATTAAGATGAGGAGATGATTTACTTGGCATGGGAAAAATGGTATATGAAATGTTTAATATATTTAATCTGAGTCACCTCCAAATGGAGAAGCTCAGCACATTACTTGGAAATGAAAGACTGGATGGAGCTTGGAAAAGAGAATGGGTCAAACGTACAGATTTCAGAACCATATGAAGAGAACTGAGAGTTGGATCCTTGGAAATAGATGAAATCCTGAGAAATATAGCATAAAATGAGAAGAAAAGAAGAGAGTGGGAAGCAGAACCTTGGAAGAAATCAGCTTTTATGAATAAATAGAAGGAAGAAGAGCCTGCAACAGAAATGGGCAGGGGAAATCTAGAAAGACAGGAAAAGAACCCCATAGTAATGACATAGGCTTCAAAGAAAAAAAATCATGGCAGGAGATGGCAATTCCAAGTATAATTGAGAAAAGGAAGCTATTCCCCTTCCCTGACCCTCTGTTCTAAGCAGATAGCTGATCTCACTCTACCCAGAACTTGTCAAGTTCATTATGCTTTCAAAGGCTTTGTCTTTGTTGTACCCTGAAACTAGAATACCCTTCTCTTTGCCTGTTTTCCTAACCACTCTTCACTTCTTCTGTCTTTCAGGCTTACATCACTGATTTCCTCTCTGACATCTATAGCTGATATCAGTCTCTCAGTTTTCTGTGATCAGCTCTAGGCTGCCCATTATAGTTTTTAGCATCTGACACATTATTTTAGCCTTGTGCTATTGTTTACCTGTTTCATGTCTCTCTTTAGGATGTAAGTTCTTTGAGGTAGGGAGTGTTTTTAAAAAAAGTTATCTTTGTATCCTTAGCCTTGAATATGGTTCCTTGAATATAGCAGATGCTTAATAGATTATTATTTGGATTGGATCTTCTCCCACTAGATTGTTGACTCATTTTTCTGTTGTAGATGACTCTGGATGACTCCATTTGGAGTTTTCCTGACAAAGATAGTGGTGTGGTTTGCCATTCCCTTCTCTAGCTCACTTTACAGATGAGAACACTGAGGCAGACATGGTTAAGTGATTTGCACAGGGTAACATATGTGGTAAGTGTCTGAGACCAGATTTTAACTCAGGTCCTTCCTGATTCTAGGCCAGGTGCTCTATCCACTGTAGCGCCTAGCTGCCAACTAGATTATATATCCTCATATAAAAGGGCATTATCTTATATTCTTTACATTTGTTTTCTATGCTCTCAGAACCCTGCACAATCCTAGGAACCAAGTAGTCGAGAAATTTCTATAATATGAGTAAATGGAATATCAGAAGTATTGTGATTAAACCTTGCTTTGAATTTTATGTTTCTGGGGTACAAAGTTCTAATGATCATAGAACTATGAGGCTAGGGTCCTAAAGGGTACCAATTTTAAGCCACATTTTAAAAGAAATGTATTCTAGCAGTAAAGAAGCATTTATAAGTCAATCAACCAGAATTTTTTAAAGCATTTAATGTGTTCTAAGCACTGTGCTAAGCCTTGGTGATACCAAGAAAGGCTAAAACACATGTCCTGCTCTCAAGGAGAGACATTTTTAAAAGACAGGCAAGATATACAAAACAATCTATATCTTTGACACTATTACCTGAGGAACTGGTAGGTTACATCTCACTCCTGTACCTATGGTATCTTTAAAGGGGTTTATGGGTATTTATACTCTCTGTCATTGGTTCCAACCCAGCCATTGATAGTGATCCTTCAATATGAGGAGGAGTCCTTGTAACTAATTTCCATGTAAGCATTTAACTGTTGGATTGCTTTTACAAAGGATTATTTATTTCAAAAGTTTAATAACAAATAACCAAACATTCTTCACAATTTGTGGGAGAATCTACTTACATATACCATTTCAGTCTTTGGAGAGGAATGGAGGATAACTTTCCCAACTTAGCTAAATTCACACAGAGTACAGTCCTAAGCTCCAAGTCCAAAGTGTCCCTTTACCCTGTTTAGGCTTGAGTCCCAGACACAGTACTTTTCCTCGCTTCCCTCCCAGCCTGCCTGGCTGCAACATGAATGCAGGGTTGACATGGCTTAGTTCTTGGCTCAATGGGGATTCTGCCTCCTGCACTTGAAACTGATGATAAAGAAAACTCCCAGGCCTCTTTCTCAGGGCCAAAGGCCATAAAAGGGCAGAGAGAGGGAAGACAGATCCTCTTCATGCATAGGTTCATGGGGCCCATGTCATGAGTGATCTTTTATCCTATGGAGAAAAAAAAAAGAGTTGGATGGCCCCAGTTGGGGAGATTTAATGGAATTGTCTCTTGTTGCCATATGGCCTATGGAGGAAGTTACTCCCACCCACATGGTAGTGAAATACAGGATATCTTCTAGAAGCAAGATGCCTACATACTAGGGATGTGGGAAGGCTCCAAAGAAACAATTTCCTATATGAATGAAAGGTGATAACAGAAGGAAGTCACTGGCAGGGTGTGCAGGGGTTGGTGTGTGGGAACGGGGAGCAGATAAGGCCTTCTATAAGAGGTAATATTTCTTTATTTAAAAAAATTTAAGAGGTGATATTTCTATTATAATACCTATAATTAATATCTATCTACACTCTGCTAGAACATCTCCAATGCTAAGCAAGCTAATATTTCTTGAAACAAACCATTCCACTTCAACAGTTGTGATGTTTCAGAAGGTTTTCCTTCCATTAAACCTAAATCATCTTCTCTATAACTTGTATCCATTACTTCTAATTATCTCACTTGAGGACAAGCAGAAAAGTTTTACTGCTGTTCACAGTGCTATAACTGAATGGCAGAAGTAGGCATATTTTTTAGCTTAAGTCTGAGTGGATATTTGCCTGGGAGAATAGTGCTTTCCAACCCCCATATTTGTAATTTTTACTACTTTATCTTCAAAATGAATAAAAAGCAAATCACCAACCATTTTCCACAGCATTATGGCTTAATCCTTAAAGAAAATAATGTTTAACTTTTTAATTTGAATAGCTTATTTTCCCCTTATAACTAACTCACCCATATCCTGCTCAAGTCATTTTATTTCCATTTATGTATACTATGAAATGGATTAATCAAAGAATAGTCTGTTTATCATGTATGGTCGTCTTGGAAGAAATGGATGCAACTTCAGTGCAGCAAGGAAAATCCATAAATGAATCCCTAACAGCTTCCTGTGCTGCATAGAGCTGTAAGTCTAATAACATTTGAGTGGAGATTAGGACTTTGTCATTCTGGTGCTTCACTCAATTTCACATGTAGAAAAATGTTCTCCAGTGAATGATGAAGCATAATGATATGCTGTACTTAAAAGATGAAATGACAAATGCTTGACATGGAACCGATCCTACTTTGAACTATTTGTTGCCTTTTTGGGATGCAGAAGCATCTGTGAATAGAAGGAATTGGATCACTCTGAGATAACTAAGAAAAAATAGCACATATCTAAAAAATGGAGATAGTGAGGTTAACAATAGGAATTCTGAACATTGCCTTGTAAGTTTTCAAGAAAAGGTATTAACTAATTTAAGGGAGTAGGATTTATGTTTAACCTACTGTCACTGAAATAATAATAATAAATAATAACAAAAGCAGATCCCACATAACTGTACTCACAGAAAAGGAAATCTTAGCAATGAGACTAAGCACTATTAGGAAATATGTAGATAAGTACTGCAAGTTTGAATTGCTTTTGTCTTATTAATTTGCCATGAGCAAACTTAGCAGTTACATAGAATAACATGGGAGGAAACTGTGTACATATAAGGACGTACCCATAAAGAAGTGATTTCCACAATGAACAGGTGACAGATTTAGGATTTAAATAGCTATCTCCTGACTTAAAAGCCAGCGCTCATTCTCCTACTGTGCCACTGATGATGGTGGGGATCTCTAGATTTTACCACGTTACCAAAAATGGTATGCATCTAAGAAATAGTATGAAAGATATAGTTCAAGAAATGTAGGAGCATAAAATGAGGTGAGTTGGCCTTCTGAGGTAAGTAAAAGAAAACACATGGATTCCCTGATTGTTAAAAGATATAGAAAAAAGGCACCAGTTTATTGGATAGACACTTCATGGAGAATGTATGATGGGACTTGGACAAGAACCCTGCAGGGTATAATGGCATTGATGAGTAATGTGGTGCTTCACTGAAGGCCATGTGAATGGATAAATTGTTGTTTGTCCTTCCTTCCCAAAAGGGACCATGACATCAGGATGATGGCATGACTTTCACTGAATTTAATTTAAGTGAGGGAGGACTGAGCAAGTTCACGAGCCTCACTCTCATCTCCAGAGCCATCTAGGTCCAGTTGCAAGATATATATGTTAGGATGACTAGAGATAGGGCATGATGCTTAAGGCAATTGGGGTTAAGGGACTTGCCCAGGATCATACAGCTAGTAAGTGTCCAAGATGACATATGGCCTCAGGTCCTCCCATCTTCAGGGCCAGTGCTCTATTTACTGCATCACCTAGCTTCCCTGAATGGATAAATGAAAAATGAATGAATGAAAATGTAGTTATTATGTGCTTACCAGGTAATCATTACAGTGGAAGTCACTATGCTAAATTCTTGAAATAGAAATAGAAAAGAAGGATATTCTCCATTGTTGGGGAACTCATATTCTAATAGAGGCAGATACTATATAATGAGAACCATAATAATGAGAACATGATTCCATTGATGTATAAGTTTCAAAGTATTCTTTAAGAAAAAGAAGCTTGGGGCAGCTAGGTGGCCCAGTGGATAAAGTACCAGCCCTGGATTCAGGAGGACCTGAGTTCAAATCTGGCCTCAGATACTTGACACTTGCTAGGTGTGTGCCCTTATGCAAGTCACTTAACCCTCATTTCCCCATTAAAAAAGAAGCTCATTTAAGATAATAAGTGACATCATAGTTGGCTATTTAAGTGATATCATGGTATAGCAGGAAGAACTAAAAATTGCTGAGTAAGATAAGAACTTTTGTCCTACCTTTTCCAATAATAAGATAAGTGACCCTGAGGAAGTTGGTGAGGTTTTATTTTTGTTGTTGTTGTTGTTTGGTTTTTTGTTTGTTTTTAGTTTCTTTGTTTTTAACTTCAAATCAATTTAAATAAAGGGTATGGTGGTTGTTTGAACTAATGTGTTTGTTAATGTACTTTTCTGGTCTAAAGTTCTATTTCATTTTTGCTGCCCCCCACCTCATTCTTATGAAATGGGAATTTGAAACAAGCACAAATCATTTAAGGTAGAGTCATCTACATGAGAAATGCTAGGGGACATGTTTTTGAGAGGAAGGATAAGTCATAGATGTGTGCAGCATTCTGCATTGGCCTATTACATATTTGGGATGAGCCTTTTACCATTTTCTCTTTAGCTTAAGCAGTGATCTTGAAAATTAAAGCAGTACACTTGTGTCTAAATATGAAGACATCCTTCATTCACATTAGGTAACAGCATGCATTAAGTGTGGAAGGTCTGAGGGACACATTCCACATATTCCTCAGCCCTTAATAACCTTTGAGCCTAAATATCACAGATGGTTTTGGCCTCATTCACTTGTCCTTTTCAGTTCTAGGTACATGAATAGAGATCTCAATCTTTAAGCTCAAGCAAGAGAGATTCAGAGACCTGGAATTCAGGCAAGGTGTTTCCATCAAACATTAAAGCCCTAAAGAATAAGAGATTGGCTGAAGCATGCAAAAATAGCAGTTTTGTTCTTTTTCTTTTATTTGAGTCTTCTTGTCCCAAATAACTAGTATGGAAATGTTTTGCTTTATTCCACATGTATAACCTATATACTGTCTCAGGGAGAGGGGAGGGGAAGGAGGAAGGGCTAGAATTTGGAACTCAAAACTTTTTTTAAGTGTAGAAAAAATGTTCTAACGTAATTTGAGGAAATTAAATATTTATATAATTTAATACACATTATATATAATAATTTATATAATTTAATATAAAAGATAAATTATATAACACATATGTACATATCTACACATATATGCATGCATGTGTTTATATATGAATGTGTATATGATATGAGTTTGGAGAAGTGTTTGTTCTTGCTTTACTTTTTAGGTATATATTCCTTTTTGAAAGCTCATATGTTGTTAAATGATTAAGTGGACCCAGATTAGTAGCCACTGTTCCAATTTCAAAAAGTTGGAAAGCAATTTGTGAGGGTTTGATCTGATGCTAGAAAGATAGAAACTTCCCAATCCCCTCAGGAACCAAAAAATTCTGGAGAATAGGGAGAATTACAATGTATCCACCCTAGCCCTTAAAATTTTGGGTCAGATAAAACCAACTTTAAGGATGGGTGCTCATCTGTTTAAAAAAATGGGCTCACCGAATTGGCAAAAAGACCGATAAGATATTTTCTGCCAAGGATTCTACGTTTCAGTTGTATTGGTACGAAGACAGATGTCTTTGGACATTGGTGACAGGGTTAGATCAGGAACTCACTGCCCACAGAACACTATAGAGTCCAAGGAAAGGCTATATAAAAGGACAAGAGGAGGTCTCAAATTTATGCTTAGAGTGCCCCAAGACCTATACAAGGATACTGTGATGGGGAAAGGTACCAACTGATAGCTTTGTCACCTTTTGTCTAATTCCAGGTTGAAGAGCAAAGGAGGAGTGAGGAGACCTACTAAGGCAGAGGTAATCCAGGGTAGAGAGGTCTTGAGTTATGTATGGAGAAAAGAGGAAATTTAAAAGTCAGCAGAAACAGCAACATTTAGCCCAGCCTGCAGAGGAATAGCCAGGGACAGAATTCCAGACTGAAGTGATACCTGTAATTCTGTTGCTTTGAGCCAACAGAGCTTTTCATTTGCCTGATTAGGGTAGAGTCCAGCATCACTTTATTGTTTCTCAGACCCAAACCCAGGTTGGGATCTAAGAGAGTCCAGACAAGGCAGCAACATTCAGACTTTGCCAGGCAACAGACTGCTTTGAGATCAATGAAAACTGGCAAGTCTCCAGCCTGTCCCCTAAAATCCTGAAATAATCTAATATTCATTACACCAAGGAAGAAGAAACAGGACTTGCTTACATATTTCCTACAGAAGTGCCACGAAGTCCAGCCCTAACATCATCTTCAAAATCATAAGTAGGATGGAAGAATGGAAAAAAAATAAACAAAAAAGTACACTACCATAAAAAGCTATTATGGTGACAGGGATGTTCAAGTCACAATTGTGAAAGGGAATAATTCTAAAACACACCCAAATCGGAAATAAACTCAAAGATAATTCCTAGAAGAAATGAAGCCAGAGTTAAAAATGAAGATTTTTTTTAATAAATAGAATAAGAACATTTTAGATAAATAAAAAAAGGAATGAAATGAGAGCTATGGAAGGAAGAATTGGGAAGGTTATTAATAACTTTAAACAAGAAGTCCAAAATCTTGCCCAAGCAAGAGATTCTCTCAAAATTAGAATAAAACAAGTAGAAGTGATTGACTCCATGAGGAAAAACAAAACAAAACAAAACATGAAAAAAAAACATGAGGAAAGAATTAGAAGAAAATTCCAAATTATTTGACTTGGAAAACAGAGAAAAAAAAGAATAAATCATCAGACTAATTGAATGCCATGACCAAAATAAAGAGTCTAGCTATCCTAATTCAAGGCATTTTAAAAATAAGTTTCTTAAAACCAGAGAGCAAAGTAGAAAAAGGAAGCATTCACCAGCCATCTTCTAAAGGAAATCCCCAAATAAAAACTCCCAGGAGCTTCCAGGTCAAAGAAAAATAATGCAAACAGATAGAAAGAAAGAATCCACATGCTGATCAGTCACACTGAAAAATCACAGAAGATTTTGAAGTTACCATGATAAAACAGTGAACTTCAAACATGATGTTCCAGAAGGCAAGGGATATGGGCTTATTTATCAAAGAGCCATTTATTGAGGAAAAATAAGCATAATGCTATAGGGGGGAGATGGATTTTTAATGAAATGGGGGGAATTAATTTAATGAAATAAAGACTTCCAATCATTCTTGAAGTAAAAGACCAGATTTGAGGAGAAACTTTAAAGTAAAAACACAGGAATGAAGTAAAACAGAAAGCAGTAAATATGAATGAAAAAAGATATAGGACAAAACAAGGATAAATTGCTTACATTCAAATATAAGGAAATAATATATATGTCCCCACTGAACACTATTATCATCAGGGGTCACTGAACGAGTCCAATTAGCCTAGGATTGGGAGTGGTTCTGTTATTGCTTGATTATCTGAAGAAAAGAGAAGTATAACATATGACAAGAGGAAAGGACATAAAAAAGTAAGTGAAGGAACATTAGTGTACACAGGTAGACAGACAAGGGAGAGAGTGTGGGAGTTAGTAGCTAATGCTTGAACTTTTAAAAAGTGTTAGAGAGAGAAGGCTTATCTTTTAAAAAAATAATTGAACTTAAATTTAAAAGTATCCCTGTGGGAAGAGATTCATGTAGTTTGGAAAGCTCTATATGGTGGAGGTTTCTTTACAAGTGTGAAAACCTATGTTATTTACCTATTTTTTTAAAACTTTTGCTTATGAATGGAGGAAGGTCATACTATCACCAAATAAGCACTATTTTAATAATAAGGCAATAATACTCCTTGGTACACTTTGTAAAATGCCCGTTGAATATATGTATCTTTCTTTTTGTTTACAGTTGTGATTATTGTATATATGTATGTGTATGTATGTATGTATATATACCATGCATGCAGATGTATATAGAATATGTGTGTATGTGCATGTGTATATACTCATATATGCATATATGCATATACATGTAAATATACTTATACATACATGCACATAAACATACACACATAAGGAAAAGCTTATGTCTCGCCAGAAATGCCTCATTGTTCTCTTTGGTGACATGGACAATATATTCAAAATGGGCTCCTGCCCATATGTTGAAGACAGTAATGCCAACCCCATACCTCCAAAGTGGAACACATAATGTGGATTTGATAGATGCACAGATCAACTAACATGATTTTGCCCATCTGGTAGTTAATTGATTTGTTCTTGGGGAATAGATCTGACCCAAGTGTGGACATTCTGGTTTAGACTACCATATCTTGGGAATATCTTATTTATATTGACTATATAGCAAGAACTATCTTCTCCTTTATAACTATCTGACTGAGCACAATCTAAACTATACTGTGTTCATCTCTGAGGGTAAAGTAATCCTTCACTCACAGCAGGTGACAGCGTACAATACGTCTGGAGGGCCTGAACACCACCTTCCTCTCCTACCCACTTTAGGCCAGCAGGTCTGCAGATACAAGCCTGGTGTTTTGCTCTTGTTTTATTTGTTCCTTTCAGTTATAGAGGCAGAGAAAATGTATATGGCTCTCTGACCTGAGACCTCAAGCAAGGAGGATCAATAGGCAAGGCCATCAATCCAGGCTAGGTATTTCAGTCAGCTAAGCAGAAAAGCTTTAAGGAGCAAAGGTCTGAAATTCTACCCAGTAGGGCTTTGGACTTGTACTTAGTAAGACTACAGCTGTCTCCTAAAGGAATTAATTTGTGAACCTAATCTCCCTCCCCAGACATCAAGATGTTGAAGAAGGAATGATATCCTGGGGGTATTGGGAGAAAAGTGTTTGTATGTTTATTTTTGCTGTAGCTTTGAAGGACATACATACCTCTTTCTAAAAGCTGAGCTCATGTTAAATTGTTAAATAGAAATAAGATGCTAGTCACTGGTCCAGTTTTCAAAAGGGGGAAAGAGTGGCGACTTAAGACAATGGCAAAAGGACAAAGTCTCCTCAGGGTATTTGACAACCCTGTGAGGATGAGCAATAAAATGTAATAGACCTGGCCTTCTGACATTGAGGCAGATCAAGCCCATGTTTACCCAGTGAAGTTTGAATGTGATCATCAACACAGGATTCTGTCCTGCATTTCTCTGGTAAATTAGAACCAATGAAACAGTTTTCTTGTTTTCCAGAATTAGCTGGAAAGAATTTATGGAAACATGATGATTGATTATCCTTTTTAATATATGATGAGATAAATTGTATCAAAATCATCTTTGTTGGTAAATTTTTGTTAGGTTGTATTGAGTGTTTGGTTAGATAAGAGGAATGGATACATAACATGATCATTCCAAAGGTAACCAACTCCGTTGAAAAAAAACATTCTCTGGTCAGCTTACAACTCCTTATCTCTCTTAAGTCAATTTATGCCATTTTCCTTATCCTTTTTTTTTTTGTCTGTTGGGGGTAATGAGCATTAAGTGACTAGCTCAGGGTCACACAGCTAGTAAGTGTCAAGCAGATTTGAATTTAGGTCCTCCTGAATCCAGGGCCCGTGATTTATCCACTGTGCCACCTAGCTGCCTAGGCATTCATTCCTTCCCATTCTGGACAAACTCAATTGCTTTCTAGAATAACTTTCAGTTCTAGGAATTACATGATGTCTCCTTCCCCAATGCCACTGTCTCAAATATCACAGTGACAAATTTCAACTTATCCTGTATTTTAAACCTTTGGAAGCATATAATGTTGGACTTCAAAAATGGCATTTTGCTTCTTTTGGGTTACCTTACATTCAGAGGAAAAGATTGCTACTCTATAATGTTTTATTAACATAACATTCCCTGTCTGTGAAAACTCCAAAGGCTATAGTGAATGTTTTCACTCATTTCCCTGGAGGATTTATTTTTTAGCCAACTTTTTTTTTTAATTCATTGTTTAATAAATACCATGTATCAGTCATTTTTCTAGGTTTTTGAGATGAAGAGAAAAAGAATAAGGTCTCTGCTTTCAAGGAATTTACATGATATTGTAGACCTACTTAGTAGTTGAAAACCTCATTGTTCAATTAATTGTCTACTAATATTATTCTGTACATAAATTATGGTGGAGGTTTAGGTCATAGAAACTGGTACTTTTAGGTTGTTCTTCATCTATCCCCTGTCTCTCATGGTCCCTGTGGTAAAAATTATTGGAGTTTAGCTGACTCATTTGGGAGAGGCCACACCTGGCCCACCCTGAAGTTATATATGCTACTGAAGTCAGAAGGAGAAGTGTCTCCATAGACAGTTTTTGAAGGACCTCCCCTTTTGGGGGAGGAAGATTGAACGCTCCCTGAGGGGAGGCTGAGGCTAGCTCTCTCTTTCCTCTGCCTTCCCAGTGGCTCAAGCAAGCAGCTGGCAGACTTCCCAGGTGTGGTGAGTGAACATAATAGCCCTGCATTCCTTTGAATTAGCTTAATTGGAAATGAGCTGGGGATTGTATAGACCTAGGTTAGAGCTAGGAGAATTTATCTGTATTTCTTTTTCACTACTTCCTTATGTTGGATTTTTATTAATTTCACCTTTGTTGTTTAATTGATTCCCAAGTAATAAAATCTGATCCTTTTGTGGAAAAGAAGCTGTAAGGCTCCTTTCTTATTGGCCTGGAAGAAATATCTAAATGGACAGTTTGGAGGGGAGGGAGCTTTGAACCTAGAGGTCCCTCATTATTTCTGGGACCTCAATATTTTGGTGAGTCACCCAATTAACTCTACATATATTAAATTTGGCCCCCACATCCCTTATGTTTGAAATGCATTCCCTCCTTTTCTTATGGGAATCCTTGTTTCCTTCCAAAATCTGCTTAAGAACCACCTTCTATAGGGGGAAGGGGGCAAAAAAAGAAGTAATTGTTTAGATAATACCTACTGTGTGCTATGTGCAATGCTAAAACCTTTAACAAATACTATTTCATGTTTAAAGTGATTGTTAATATCTAACCTATATCAGATTGCTTGATGTCTTTGGGAGGAGGGAGGGAAAGGAGGTAGGGAGAAAAACTTATAACTAGAAATCTTATAAAAACAAATGTTTAAAACTATCTCTATGTGTAACTAGAAAATTAAAAAAAATACTTTGGGGTGGCTAGGTAGCGCAGTGGATAAAGCACCGGCCCTGGATTCAGGAGTACCTGAGTTCAAATCCAGCCTCAGACACTTGACACTTACCAGCTGTGTGACCCTGGGCAAGTCACTTAACCCCCATTGCCCCGCAAAAAAAAAAAAAATACTTTTATGATAAAAAAGAAAAAAAGACTATTTCATTTGGTATATGAAGATTTTCTTGACTGTCCTAGTTACCAGAACCCTGCTTCCCTTAATAAATTTACTTTCCACCTACTGTCTTTCCAGTGTTGATTATGTCTTCTTTATCCAGTATGCAATTGGCTTGTACATAGTTGTTACCATATTACTTTCTCCATTAGACAATGAGGCCCTTGAGATCAAGGACTCTATTCTACTTTTGTTTGTATCTCCAGCATTCCACTGCTTAACATTGAGCCTGAAACATAATAGGAGTTTGATAAATTAATAAGTATATAGTAAATTTACACTCAATCAGTTATTGTCTGAGTATATACATACTTATGAAAAGTTTTCTTTCTGATGGAATGCTAACACTTTCATGGAAAGGGATGTTTATTTTCTGTCTTTGTGTCCCCATTCCCCAGTTTGTGTGTTGCAGATAGACACTAAATGAATGCTTATTAATTGTCTAATTAACTGATTGAATATAAAATGCTGAATTTTGTGACCCACGTATTCATTGAATACTAAGTTGTTGAGACTAGTGTTGCTTCATCCACTTGCTGACGATAGAAATCATAAATTAGAAAATAAGGGTAAATGGATGTAAAAGGATCAATGTAAAACACACACACACACACACACACACACACACACACACAGCCAAAAGACAGTATAGATGTTCCTACTGAGAGGAAGGTTGACAAAGGCATTGGAAGATCAAAAGCTCCTTAATAATTCATTCAAATGGAAAGACATTAGTTGGAGGGCAGGGTGTTAATATGTAATCAATATTATGCATCCTCATAAAATTGTTTAAAGGGGAGGAATGGAATAGACAAAAAGGTTTTTTCAAAGCTGATTCAGCCAAATCCCTCTTCAAGCATTTTAAGTTTGGGGGGGGGGGGAGAGCAAAAACTTTAAATACATCATCCATGACAATTATTAGAAATCTTATCACTGAAGAGGAAGAAAATAAAAAGAAAAATCAAGAATGCAAAACCTCTTTTCAATTCTAAGTGAGCTGATTAAAAAAAAGAAAGGAAAAAGAAAAGAACTCTTTGCATTCAGAGGAATTCATCAGAATAAGGACCTTCTAACAGAGGAGCAAAATGAGAAGAAAATGGGTAATGATGAAGGGATTTTTTAGAAAAGCAGAAAAGCTCATGGTACCCAAAGACACAGCTGGGAACTCTCTCCAATGCGGCTCTGAGCTCTCATCACCCTCTCTTGATGACGATAATTCAGGTTTCTACCAGCTGTTAGGATTCCACAGCAGCTGTTACCTACAGGAGAGTGTTGAGGGGGTTTCATTACAGAGAGAACTGGTACAGAGGTCTCTTATCAGTGTGCTGAGCTCAGGACAGCAAGGAAAGAAGCTGAAGATATGAAAATTTTTAAGTATGAAATGAGGTGGTCCGTGAAGAAAGAGTTATCTCTGGGAGATTATGGATTGATTTCCAAAATATCAGTTCACCTAATGTTTTCTTTATAGCCCTTCAAGTAATGTACGTTTATCAGAATCTTTTAGAAATCAAATTGTATTTTGTCTCATTTATTCACTGGGTAATGGAATGACGTTTAAAAGAATATTATTCACTTTTTCAAAGAAATCTTTGGTTGTAAAAAGAGAAGTCTCTCTTGAATGCTTTTGGCTGCTACCTAGTAGAGTAATTTGTATTCTCTTTAGCTACTTTCCCCCCACTTCTTCTTTTGCTAATGCAGCAGGTGTTTACTCTTGATCTGATTGTTTAAAAGACATGGGTGATTTCCCACCTGTCTTATTGAAATGCATTTCATGGAGATGGTAAATGGCTAATTCCCTCTGTTAACTGCATTTCTTTCCTTTCTTTGATGACAATTTCAGGCAGTTCTGGATACTGAGCCTGCTTGAATGATACTAATGAGACTAGGAATGCTATGTCCCAGTGGAAGGATTTTTCTTATCTCCTGAATGTTTTGGGTCTGTACAGATCTGTCTTTGATCCTCCTTTCCTTGAAGTTTCTTCTACTTCTGTAACATTAATGTAATTAGCAATAGAAAAGAGGCAGCTGGGTGATGAGGAAAGTCCCAGGTTTGAAGTCAGGAAAACTAGCATTCAAGTCTTCACTGTGATTCTTTTGTTTTTATATCACATAGATTTCCCCTGTATCTTTCCTCTCCTTTTCAAATATCCATTCCATATAACAACTAATTTTTGAAAGAAAAAAAGAAATCAAGAGAAAAAATTCCAAAATATTAATTTAATTTAAAATATTGTATGAAATGCTACTCTCTATACCTGTCTACCTGCCCCCCCAGCTTTGTAAAGGAGGGGCAAACTAATTTGTATAATTTTGTCACACTTATAATCATCAGACTGTAATTCTGTGACCAAGGGGACTTCACATTTGCTTCCTGAATCTCTAGATACTTGAGGCTGTAATCTGCCTCAGCAGGGAAAATTGCTAGATTGATGGAATCCTAGGTCCTTGACAGTATGTGTGTGTGTGTGTGTGTGTGTGTGTGTGTGTGTGTGTGTGTGTGTGTGTGTGTGTGTAGTGGTCCAGATCTCTGATTTAACTGGTGTTGGAAACACAAAGTGAGGAAATTTTTGCCATTTGTATAAATCCCAACACTGAAGGGAAAAACAAGGTAAGCATTAAAACAAAGTAAGCATTTACATAGTGCCTATCATGTGTGCTAAGCATTTAAAAAAGGTCTTATATGATCCTTATTACAACTCTACACGTTAGCTGTTATTTTTCCCATTTTACATTTGGGCAAACTGAGGTAAACAGAGATTAAGTGTTCTGCTCAGGGGTCACATATCTAGTAAGCATCTGAGGGCAGAGTAGAATGCAGGTCTTCCTCATTCTGGATCCAGTGATGTATCCACTGTGCTGCATAGCTGCCTTGAATTATTCTCACTCTGAATTACTCCCATAAACTGCTCCTTTTGTTCCTACTCACTGTGACACTGAAGGAAGTCTTGAAACTAAATGACCTTGACCTCTACACATTTTTTGCTATGTGTTGTCAGCTGGAAACACTAAAACAAGACCATGACTTAAGTACTCCTTACTTTATTCCTTGTATTACTCACCATAGTGGCTATTCTAAACCTTCTTTTCCCTCAAGCGTCCCACATCACCTCATTTCTGTCTCCTCTGTGAACTGAGTAACTTGTCTTATACTTCAGCAAAACAAAACAACACAACACAACACAACAGAAGTCTATAACAGGAAGGATTTTCTCCCCTTCTCATCTCTTATGCCTCTGACATTACTATCCCCCGGTTCCACACATTATATCATCCTTTATGGTGATATTCCCCTTTCTTTTTTTCTAATTTCTAATGAAGAGGGGACCTTTCTCCTTGTAAGGACTAACCCCTGCATTATACCATTAATCCCAACTCTTCCTGTTTTCTCTAACAGTTGGCCTCATCTCTTTTTTTTTCTTTGATAAAACTATTTTATTTTTTTTCCAGCTACATGTAAAGATAGTTCTCAAATTTTGTTTATACAAGCTTTCCAATTTCAGATTTTTCTCCCTCCCTTTGACAGCAGGCAATCTGATATAGGTTTTATATATATATATATATATATATAAAACATATATATATATATACACATATATATATATACACATATATATATACACACATACACAATAACATTAAACATATTTCTGCATTAGTCATGTTATAAGAGAAAAATCAGAGCAATAAAGAAAAACCTCAAAATAGAAAAACAGCACCAAAAACAAAAGAAATAGTATGGTTCAATCGGCATCTATCCTCCACAGTTCTTTTTTACCCCTGGATTTGGAGATCCTCTTCCATCAGGCCTCATCTCTTTTTTTTTTTTTTTTCAATAAAGTATTTTATTTTTTGCCTGTTACATGTAAAGATAGTTCTAAACTTTTGTTTGTACAAGCTTTCCAATTTCAGATTTTTCTCCCTCCCTCCCCTCCCTCACCCCTCCCCTAGACAGCAGGTAATCTGATACAGGTTATATATAATACATACATACACACATATATATATGCACATATATACATACATATATGCATAATAACATTAGACATACTTCTGCATTAGTCATGTTATAAGAGAAAAATCAAAGCAATGATGAAAAACCTCAAAATAGAAAAACAAAAGAAATAGTATGGTTCGTTAAGCATCTATACTCCACAGTTCTTTTTTTTTTTTTCCTGGATTTGGAGATCCTCTTCTATCATGAGTTCCCTGGAACTCTTCTGTACCATTGCATTGGTGAGAAGAATATAGTCCATCACAGTAGATCAACACACAATGTTGATGATACTGTGTACAATGTTCTTCTGGTTCTGCTCATTTCACTCATCATCATCAGCCCATGCAAGAGCCTCCAGGTTTCTCGAACTCCTCCTGCTCATCGTTTCTTACAGAAAAATAGTATTCCATTGCATTCATATACCACAACTTGTCCAGCCATTCCCCAATTGATGGGCATCCCTTCAAATTTGAATTCCTTGCCACCACATACAGAGCAGCTATAAATATTTTTGTATATGTGGGTCCCTTTCCCCTTTCCATGATTTCTTTGGGCAAAAGACCCAAAAGTGGTATTGCTGGGTCAAAGGGTATTCACAGCTTTATCGCCCTTTGGGCATAATTCCAAATTGCTCTGCAGAATGTTTGGATCAGTTCTCAGCTCCACCAACAATTCATTAGTGTTCCAATTTTTCCACAGCTTCTCCAACATTTATTATTTTCCTTTTTTGTAATTTTAGCCAATCTGATAGGTGTCAGGTGGTACCTCAGAGTTGTTTTAATTTGCATCCCTCTAATCATTAGAGATTTAGAGCATTTTTTCATATGGGAATAGATAGCTTTGGATTCTTCATCAGAAAACTGTCTGTTCATATCCTTTGAACCTTTCTCAACTGGGGAAGGACTTGGATCCTTATAAATTTGATTTAGTTCTCTATATATTTTAGAAATGAAGCCTTTGTCAGAAGTACTGGCCATCAAAATTGTTTCCCAGCTTTCTGCCTCCCTTCTAATTTTGGATGCATTGCTTCTGTTCGTACAAAAACTTTTTAATTTAATGTAATCAAAATAATCCATTTTGCATTTTATAATATACTCTATCTCTTGTTTGGTCAAAAACTGTTTTCCTTTCCAAAGATCTGATAAGTAGACTATTCTTTTCTCTCCTAATTTACCTATGATATCACCTCTTATATCTAAATCATGTATCCATTTTGACCTTATTTTAGTATAACATGTAAGATGTTGGTCTATGCCAAATTTCTGCCATACTGTCTTCCAGTTTTCCCAGCAGTTTATGTCAAATACTGAGTTCCTCTCCCAGAAGCTGTAGTCTTTGGGTTTATCAAACACTACATTACTAGTGTCATTTACTACTGTGTCTCCTGTGCCTAGCCTATTCCATTGATCCTCCACTCTATTTCTTAGCCAGCAAATAGTTTTGATTACTGCTGCTTTATAGTAAAGATCCAGGTTTGGTACTGCTAACCCACCTTCCTGTGAATTTTTTTTCATTATATTACCTTGGATATTCTTGATTTTTTGCTTTTCCAGATGAATTTTGTTATTATTTTTTCTAGCTCTATAAAATAATTTTTAGGTAGTCTGATTGGTATGGCACTGAATAAGTAAATTAATTTAGGTAGTATTGTCATTTTTACTATATTAGCTCTTCCTATCCATGAGCAATTGATATCTTGCCAATTATTTAGATCTGATTTGATTTGTGCGAAGAGTGTTTGGTAGTTGTGTTCATAGAGTTCCTGGGTTTGTCTTGGCAAGGAGACTCCCAAGTATTTTATATTATCTACCATTTCATTAAATTAAATTTCTCTTTCTATCTCTTGCTGCTGGACTTTGTTGGTCATGTATAGAAACACTGATGATTTATGTGGATTTATTTTATATCCTGCTACTTTGCTAAAGTTAATTATTTCAAGTATTTTTTGAGTTGATTCTCTAGGATTCTTTAAGTATACCATCATATCATCTGCAAAGAGTGATACTTTTGTTTCCTCCTTGCCTATTCTAATTCCTTTCATTCCTTTTTTCTTCTCTGATTGCTAAAGCTAACATTTCTAGTAATATAAATAATAGGGATGATAATGGATATCCCTGTTTCACCCCTGATCTTATTGGGAAGGCCTCTAATTTATCTCCATTGCATGTAATGCTTGCTGATGGTTTTAGGTAGATACTGTTTATTATTTTAAGGAAAGCTCCACCTATTCCTAAACTCTCTAGTGTTTTTATTAGGAATGGGTGTTGTATTTTGTCAAAAGCTTTCTCTGCATCTATTGAGATAATCATATGATTTTTGTTAGTTTTCTTATTGATGTGGTTAATTATGTCAATAGTTTCTAATGTTGAACTAGCCCTACATTCCTGGTATAAATCCCTCCTAGTCATAGTGTATTATCCTGGTGACCACTTGCTGTAATCTCCTTGCTAATATCTTATTTAAGATTTCAGCATCAATATTCATTAGGGAAATTGGTTTATAATTTTCTTTCTCTGTTTTTGCTTTGCCTGGTTTGGGTATCACCACTGTATTTGTGTTATAAAACAAATTTGGTAGAACTCCTTCTTCACCTATTTTTCCAAATAATTTGTATATTATTGGAATTAATTGTTCTTTAAATGTTTGGTAAAATTCACCTGTAAACCCATCTGGCCCTGGGGATTTTTTCTTAGGGAGTTCATTAATGGCTTGTTCAACTTCTTTTTCTAATATGGGTTTATTTAATGATTTTATTTCCTCTTCAGTTAACCTGGGCAGTTTGTATTTTTGTAAATATTCATCCATCTCATTGAGATTGTCAAATTTATTGGCATACAGTTGGGGAAAAATAATTCCTAATTATTTATTTAATTTCCACTTCATTAGTGGTAACATCACCCTTTTCATTTTTGATACTGGTAATTTGGTTTTCTTCTTTTTTTTAAATCTAATTAACCAATATTTTATCTATTTTATTTTTTTTTATAAAACCAGCACTTAGTTTTATAGATTACGTCTATAGTTTTCTTGCTTTCAATCTTATTGATTTCTCCTTTAATTTTCAGGATCTCTAGTATCTAATTGGGGATTTCTAATTTGTCCTCTTTCTAGCTTCATTAATCTCCTCCTTCCCTTTTTTATTCATGTAAGCATTTAGAGCTATAAATTTTCCCCTAAGCACTGCTTTGGCTGCATCCCATAGATTTTAGTATGTTGTCTCATTATCGTCATTCTTTTGGATATAGTTATTGATTGTTTCTATGATTTGTTGTTTGGCCCGTTCATTCTTGGCCCATTCTTTAGCATGAAATTATTTAGTTCCCAATTCATTTTCATTCTACTTTTCCCTGGCTCTTTCTTACATGTAATTTTCATTGTGTCATGATCTGAGAAGGAAGCATTTACTATTTCTGCCTTTCTACATTTGACTATGATGTTTTTGTGCCCTAATAACATGGTCAATTTTTGAAAATGTACCATGTACTGCTGAGAAACAGGGATATTCCTTTCTATCCCCATTCAATTTTCTCCAGACATCTATCATGTCCAACTTTTCTAGTAATGTATTCACCTCTTTTACTTCTTTCTTATTTATTTTTCAGATAGATTTATTTAATTCTGAGAGGGAGAGATTCAGATCCCCCACTAGTGTAGTATTACTGTCTAATTCCTCTTGTAACTCCTTTAACTTCTCCTCTAAGAATTTGGATGCTATAACACTTGGCACATACATATTTAATATTGATATTACTTCATTCTCTATAGTACCTTTTATCAAGATGTAGTTTCCTTCCTTATGTCTTTTAATGAGATCTATTTTTGCCTGCACTTTGTCTGAGATCAGGATTGCTACCCCTGCTTTTTTTTTTTACTTCAGCTGAAGCATAATATATTCTGCTCCAGCCTTTTACCTTTACTCTGTGTGTATCTCTCTGTTTCAAATGTGTTTCTTGTAAACAGCATATTGTAGGATTCTGGTTTTTAATCCACTCTGCAATTCACTTTAGTTTTATAGGAGAGTTCATCCCATTCACATTCACAGTTACTAACTGTCTATTCCCCTCCATTCTATTTATCCCCTTTGTACTTTTTCCCCCTTTTTTAACCCTATTCCTCCTCACCGATATTTTACTTCTTACGCCTGCCTCCCCCAATCTGCCCTCCCTTTTTATCACCCCCCTCTCTTTTCTTTATCCTTTTCTCCCTTGCTTTTGTTCCCCCTTTCTATCAGTCCCCCCTTTCCCTTCCCCTTTTGCTTCCCTAAAGAATGAGCTAAGTTTCTTTATCCCAATGAACATATATATTATTCCCTCTTTGAATCAAACCTAATGAGAGTAGAGTTGAAACACTGTTCACCCATCCTTTCTTTCTCTCTATTGTAAAAGGTTTTTTTTCATCTCTTCATATGATATAATTCACCCCATTCCACTTCCCCTTTCCTCTCCTGTCCATAGACTTCCTTTTTAACCCCTTAATTTTCTTTGTATCATCATATCAAAGACAATTTATATTTATGCCCTCTGTGTAAAGTCCTTCTCTCTGCCCAAATACATTTACAGTTCTTAAGAGTTATGATTATTATCTTCCTGTGTAGGGATATAAACAGTTTAACCTAATTGAATAACTTTTTTCCCCCTCTATTTACCTTTTTAAATTTCTCTTGAGTCTTGCATTTTAAGATCGAATTTTCTATTCAGTTCTGGTCTTTTCATCAGGAAACATTGAAAGTCCCCAATGTTATTGAATGTCCATCTTTTCCCCAGAAAGAGAATGCTCATTTTTGCTGGGTTATAGATTATTGGCTACAATCCAAGCTCCTTTGCCTCCCGGAATATCATATTCCAAGCCTTGGGGTCCTTTAATGTTGAAGCCACCCGGTCCTGAGCAATCCTGACTGTGGCCCCATGATATTTAAATTGCTTCTTTCTGGCTGCTTGGAGTATTTTCTCCTTCACCTGATAATTCTGGAATTTGGCTACAATATTCCTTTGAGTTTTCATTTTGGGGTCTCTTTCAGGTAATGATTGGTGAATTCTTTCAATGATGTTTTTATCCTCTGATTCTATGATATCAGGGAAGTTCTCCTTAATAATTTCCTGAAATTTGGTGTCTAGATTCTTTTTCTGGTCATGGCTTTCAGGCAGTCCAATGATTCTCAAATTATCTCTCCTGGATCTGTTTTCCAGATCAGTTGTCTTTCCAATGAAGTATTTCACATTTTCTTCTATTTTTTCATTCTTTTTATTCTGCTTGACTGATTTCTGATGTCTCATGGATTCCTTATCTTCCAACTGTCCAATTTTAATTTTTAAGGCATTTTTATTCAATGAGATTATGAACTTTTTTTTTCCATTTGGCCAAATGAACTTTTTAAGGCATTGTTTGCTTCAATGAGATTATGCACCTTTTTTTCCATTTGGCCAGATGAATTTTTTCAGGAATTGTTATCTGCAGTCAATCTTTGTGCTTCCTTTTCCAAGCTGCTGATTCTTTTTTCATAGTTTTCTTGTTTTGCTTTCATTTCTCTCCCCATTTTTTCTTCTACCTCTCTCAATTGATTTTTAAAATCCTTTTTGGGCTCTTCCAGGAAGGCTTTTTGTTCTTGAGACTAATTTACCTTCCCTCGTGAGGCTTCACATGTAGGCCATTTGAGGGTATTGTCCTCATCGGAGTTTGTATTTGCTTTTTCCCTATTGATAAAGAAGTTCTCAATGGAGAGAGCTCTTTTTTGCTTCTTACTCATTATTGCAGCTTATGTATTTATTTTTTAAGTTGAGGTCTGTTCTGCTAGCACCAGGGTCCCTGTTTTGGGCTTCTTGTGCAGGGATCTAGGTGCTGTTTCACCAGCTTTTTACACTGAGAGTGTGTGCAGTTCCCTGCCCCCCCCTGCACTTCCTGTCTGAGTGTGCTGGGATCAGTGGGCCTAGTCACGCCTGTCCTGTTTGTGGCCCTACAGCTGGCAACTTGTCCTCTTGGCTGGTGCAGGTAGGTTTTTCCACTGTTCTACTGGGCCACCAGATTTTTGAGCCAGGGTCCACGGGCCTCAGTTATTTGGCTGTGGCCCGCAGCTTCCTGCTGACTTGCCCCGACCCCCTCAGGGCTGGGCTGCTGCCCTCCACTGTGCCTCCCTTTTGCCCGAGTCATACTGACCTTTTCTTCAAGTCTTCTAAATTAACTCTGGTTGGAAGACTGTGTCTCTCTGTCTCTTTGCAGATTCTGTAGTTTTAGAATCCATCCAGAGGCTTGATTTAATGTCCTTTTTGAGGGAACAGAAGGAGAACTCAGGCAGCTTGCTGATTCCTCTCTGACATCTTGGCCCCGCCCAGGCCTCATCTCTTTTTAATCTTTATTAACTCCATATGTGCCGGTTCCTTCTAGCACAATAAAAACATGAGGAAATCTTTCCAATTCCTGAAATAAAATAAAAGTTCTCTCTAGATCCAACAAACTCCATAAAGTATTACCCTACACTACCTCTCCTTAGCCAAGCTCTTGGAAGAAGCCACCTACTATCTTACTTTGTGTTGACTAGGCTCTCTTCACAATCTCTCCTAAACCCTCTGAAATCTGCTTTTCAATCTCATCATTCAACTGAACTGCACTCTCCAAAGTTACTAATGCTTTGTTGACTCCCAAATCTGAGAGCTTTTTCCTAAATATATGTATGTGTGTGTGTGTGTACACACACACATATATAAACACATTATACACATACACATACACATACACATACACATACACATACACATACACATACATATACACCTCCGAATTTACCTCAAGACATTGTCCTGGACTCTTTTCTGTAGGTACACTCTCAGAGTTCTCATCATTTACACAGGTTCAATTACATCTTTGTGCAGAAGTAGCTTAGAACTCTATATGCATTACTAATCTTTCTCCTAAGCTGCCATCATATCACAACCTGCCTGTTGGGTAGTTTCAACTTGATGTCCTGTATTTATCTCAAGTACATATACAAAAAATAATTCATTGTTTTTCTCCTCAAAACTATTCATCTTTCAATTTTCCCTCAAGCTATGCCAAGACTATCATTTTGCTTGGCTTTGCAACTTTGTAGAATCCCTGAAGTCTCACCCTCACTTACCCAAATATCTAATCAGTTGTCAAATCCTCTTGTTTCTAGATCCATACAATCTATCCTGTCTCTTCTTATAAAGTTGTCGTCATCATGCTACCCTCATTGTCTCCCAGTTAGACTATTTCAATAGCCTTCTAATTGATTTTCCTTCCTCGAGTCTTTGCCCACTCTAATCCAGCCACCACACTGCTGCCAAAGTGATTTTCCTGACATCTAAGTCTGATGATACCAGTCCATTACTCAATAATCTCCAGAAACTCCCTTCTATCTCTAGGATCAAATAGAAAATCCTGTTTAGCTTTTAAAGTTTTTTAGAAACTGACCTGACCTCTTCTTATCTATACATGTTTTTTATTCATTACTCTCCAACATATAATCTAAGGTCTAGCCATATTGAACTACTTGATAGTCATCTCTCCAGTTAGTTGTTCCCTCAGGATCTATGCCTTTATATATTGGATACCCCTCATGATTTGAATGCCCTCCCTCCCTATCTCTAGCTATTACTTTCCCTGGCTTCCTTTAAAACTCAGCCTAAAGGTCACATTCCATAAGAGACTTTGCCTATACCAACATCCCCAACATAAGCTAGTAATGTCTTCCCTTCTAAGCTTAACTCATATCCATGTATTTTATTTATGCATATTCATATCTATATATATATTCATATATGTGTACCTATCTACATACATTAATGTAAATAGATACACATGTATATGCCTATAAATAAGTACATATATGTGCACATACACATACATATACATATACGCATATATATACACACCTGTAAAAAAATAACTTAACTATAACTCCTAAACTCAAAAATTTATAACTGGCTAAAAATTTATATCTGGCCTGTAAGTCCCTTTGTAGTCACCAATCAATGTAATAATTATTTTAGCTGGGCCCTAATGTATGAACTTCTGGCTGGCTATCTGATTGCCTTTAATTTAGTATGGGTCATTTATAAATTCCCACAACTGCTTCTCCCAGACTGATGAGCAAAAGCCTTTTTTTAAATAAACAAATCAGGGTTTATTTATATGGATAAACTTAAAGACAAATGTAGAAGGGAAGTAGGATAACAAAAGTAAAATATGACCTGACTGCATTTGAAATTTCTCCCTGCCGCCTGCATATCTCTCGCCTGTATCTGGCCAACCTGTGGCTCTACCACCTGCACTCACACCCTGGAGCCTCTTCTCCTTCCCTGGGCTGGCCCTTTTACTGTCAGCCACTCCCCTCTTACTAAAGCTGCTCTTTTCTCAGTCCTCCCTTTCACTTTCACTGTCTTCTTCACTCTTCCTCCTGACCAACCTTCTTTTAACATGCACAGGGAGGTGGAGTTCAAGGGTGGGGCTTGGTGGAAGAAGCTGGGGCATTCCTGAGGTTTTTAGTGCACATCCCTGCTGAGCAGAGGAGCCTGGGATGTGGCACAGGAGGCTTGCATGGCGGGGGGTGGGGGTGGAGGGTGCAGGGAGCCTTTCAAGGCAGCTGAGGTTAATTTTAGCTGCTCATAAACCTATACATACTCATACACCCATTGTATCTCCCTTTAAAATGTAAGCTCCTTGAAGCCAGGGACTCTTTTTAGTCTTCTTTTATACCTACATCACATAGAGCGATACCTAAAAAAGTGTAAATACATAATAAACATTCTATGGATTTCATGATTAATCCATGGCTATTCTGCAATTCATATCCTTAAAGAATCCCATGAAGTCTTGAAATGCTGTTATTTGTCCAAGGTTACAGAAACAGTAGTTATCAGATAAAATACTTGACAACTTGTCTTCTGGTCTCTAAGGCCAGTTATCTATCCCCTCTACCATGCTGCTGTTATTTCTTGAACATTGAAGTGACCACATATTCAAACTAACATAGATTATTGCTATAGGAGATCATGGAAGAAGAATTCTGTGACTACATGGGGAATTCTGATGATCTAATTTGGTGAGATAGTCTCAAAAATTATTCCTAATCAGCATATTCATTATCTAATTGTTACTGTGTGGAATTCTGGGTAGTATTATATACAAATCTGGTCTTTCCTTTCTTAGTAAGTCTCCCTAAATAAAACCCATTAAACCAAATTTCTCCTAAAGTAAAAACTACTAAATTGACACACACAGCAATTATAAACTGCATACCCAACTTTTAGATAAAATGAAATGCTTGCTTAAAGCTTTTTACTTTGTATGTGCAGTATTTAGCCTGAGTCTTCATAGTAGGTAATCATTCCTCTAATGATTAAATACCTGATAATTTCCCCCCCCTTCAATTTGCAGTCAGCTTATTCATCAGAATAAGTGCCACAAATATATTATGATCTAGTAAATCTTTTCTAATAGTATAGTGCATATACCTCTGTACTTATTACTTCTCAGATTAAATGTACCCTTAAATATATTATCCATGAGAGATGTTTCCTTACATAATTCTTTCTAAGAAAGTAGAATGTCATCATTTGGTTATTCCCTCCTATGTGAAGAGGAAAACCCATCCATACCTTCTCTTCCTGTTCATTTGTCTTCCCTGTCCTATTCGAATCCTACCTAAACTTATCTACTCTGAGTACTCATAGGCTTAGAGATTTCTTTATTTAGAAAACAAAAACAAAAACACATGTTGGCAATTGGTAAGATACTTGAGTTCCTTCACTCATCTCATCCTCTAGTTGAATAGCCAACTCAAATTCTTTTCCAATTCTTCATTTCCTGGAATATTTTTTCTAACACCTGTTCACAAGTAATTGCTAGAGCCTACCTATACTCACATTCCATTTCTTTATTGCCTTTTAGATCTCAGGAAGGACATGTTCTATAAAGTATACATATAAAAACAAATTCAGTTGTACAATTAGAAATATATTTGTGGTATTATAATTAGATAGAAATTGCAATTAATAAGATAAATATCCTAATCATTAGTTTTGTCTTTGTTCCAATCACTGATGAAAAAGAAGCCCAAGTTACTCAGTTCTTTGAAGACCTACAACATATTCCAGAAATAAAACCAAAAATAATGTCATATTCATTATAGTTGATTGGAAAGAAAAAGTAGAAAATCAAAAGCTAATTGGAATAACAAGAAAGTTTGTCCTTGAAGTACAAAATAAATTGGAACAGAGACTAATAGAGTTTTCTTAAGATAATTCACTCATAATAGCTAAACTCAAAAATTTACAACAGTCAAAATAAGTCGGTAAGTCAATATAAGACTTCTTATAATTTGCAGCCAAAAGTAGAGAAGCTCTCTACAATTAATTAAAACAGGACCTGGAACTTACTAGGGCTCAGATCATGAGCTACTTATTACCAAATTCAGACTTAAATTGAAGAAAGTAGGGAAAACAATCAGACCATTTAAGTATGACCTCAATAAAATTCCTTGTGAATATGAAGTGGAGCTGATAGTTTTAAAGGATTACATCTGTTAGACAGCATGCCTGAAGAACAATGGACAGAGGTTCACAATATTATACATGAGGCAGCAACAAAAAGAACATTCCAAAGGGAAAAACAAAAAGAAGAAAGCAAAATGGTTGTCTTATAAGGCTTTAAAAATAGCTGAGGAAAGTAGAAAAGTGAAAGGTAAAGGAGACAGGGACAGATATATACAACTGAATTCAAAACTCCAGAGAATAGCAAGGAGAGATAAGAAAGCTTTCTAAAATGAATGACACAAAGAGAGAAGAAAACAATAGAACAGGAAAGAAGAGATCTATTCAAGAAAATTAGAGCTATCAAGGGAACATTTCATGCAAAAATGGACATCATAAAGCAAAAATGGTAGGGGTTTAATTAAAGCAGAAGAGATTTAAAAGAGGTAGCAAAACACACAAAAGAACTATATGAAAATCTTAATATCACCAATAACTACAATAATGTTGTTACTAATCTAGAGCCACACTTCTTTTTTTTTTTTTTTTTTTTTGCGGGGCAATGGGGGTTAAGTGACTTGCCCAGGGTCACACAGCTAGTAAGTGTCAAGTGTCTGAGACCGTATTTGAACTCAGGTACTCCTGAATCCAGGGCCGGTGCTTTATCCACTGCGCCACCTAGCCACCCCCAAGCCACACTTCTTTAAAAATGAAGTCAACAGGGCCTTAGGAAGCATTGCTAACAATAAAGCTAGTGGAGGTGATGGAATTGCCGGTATGCTATTTAGCATCCTGAAGTATAATGCTGTCAAATTACTGCACTCAATGTGCCAGTAAATTTGAAAAACCCTACAGTAGCCATTGGATTGGAAAAGATCAGTTTATGTCCCAATCCTAAAGAAAGACCATGCCAAGGAATGATAAAATTACCAAAAAATCATGCTCATTTTACTTGCCAGCAAGATAATTTTTAAGATCCCACAAGCTAATCTTCAGTAATATGTGATCCAAGAAGTGCAAGAAGAATAAGCTGGAATTTGAAAAAAAAAAAACAGAGGAACTAGAAACTAATTGCAAACATTTGATGGATTATGAAGAAAGCAAGGGAGTTCAAGAAAACAACAACAATCACCCCCCAAAAAAAACAACAACAGCAACAAAGAAAATAAAAACTAAATCTACTTCTGCTTCATTAACTGCACTAAAATCTTTGTGTGGATCACAACTAAATGTGACAAGTCCTCAAAGAGACAGGAGTACCAGATCAAGTCATTTGTCTCCTGAGAAGTCTATATGCAGGTCAAAAATCACCCGTTAGAACCAAACTTGAAACAAATGATTGGTTTAAGATTTTAAAAGAAGTATGATAAAGTTGTATGTTGTAACCTTAATTATTTAACACATATGTAGTATGTATTATGTGAAATGCCAGATGGACAGATCAAAAGTTTGGGTAAATTGATAAATAGTCAAAGAATATGAACAGGCAGTTGTCTGAAGAAGAAATCAAAAGAATTTATTTTCCTATAAAAAATGCCCCAAATCATTATTGATTAGAGAAATGCAAATAAAAGCACATTGATATATCAATTGATTCCCATCAGTCTGGCTAAAACAATTGAAGGGGAAAGCAAGAAATGTTGGAGGGGATATAATAAAATGAAACATTAATTCATGGTAGAACTTCCAATTGATCTAGGCATTTTGGAGAGCAATTTGGAATTAGACCCAAAAGGTAATTAAATTACATATATCCTTTGATCCACAGTGCCACTATTAGATCTATTTCCAAAGATGATTAGTGGGAAAAGAAAATAACAGAAATGTTCTAAAATATTTATAGTAGCTCTATTTAAGATGGCAAATAATTGGAAATTTCAGGGATGCCTGTCAATTGGTGAATGGCTGAAAAAGTTGTAGTATATAATTCTGAAAGAAAAGTACTGTGCTATAAGAAATGATGAGCTTGAAATTAGAAAAAAAAACATAGATTAACATGCATGAAATAATGAAGAATAAAATGAGTAAAACCAAGAGAACATTGTCTACAATAACAGCAATATTGTTTTAAGAATGACTTTGAGGGGGCAGGTAGGTGGCACAGTGGATAAAGCACCAGCCCTGGATTCAGGAGGACCTAAATTCAAATCTGGCCTCATACACTTGACACTTACTAGCTGTGTGACCCTGGGCAAGTCACTTAATCCCCATTGCCCCACACACAAAAAAAATGACTTTGAACACATAAGTCATTTTGACTATCATAAATACCTACATTAATTACAAAGAAAATAGGAGGAAGCTATCTGCATCAAGAGAAAGAACTAATAAATAGGAGTATATATAGAGTGATTATACATACACACATTTGTGTCTAATGGTGGCCATGTATAATGTTAGGGGAGGGGGGAAAAAGAAATTTACATGGTAACTTTATTATATATTTAATAAAATAGCAAGTAGTTGTGCATAATAGAGTTGCAGTTTCTTGTGCAATCATCTTTTTAAATTATACTATGTTATGGAAATGGTTGTTTTCTTTAACAAATTGCAAATAAAACATTTTTGAAAGGAAAAAAATTTGGATTTTGATTGCCAGGAGAAATATCAACAATCTCAAATATGTTGATAAAACTATTTTGATGGTAGAAAGTGAAGAGGAATTAAGAATCCTCTTGATGAGGGTGAAAGAGGAGAGTAGAAAAACTTGATTGAAGTTTAAGTTCAAGAAAACTAGGATCTTGACAACTGGTCCTGTCATTTCTTGGAAAATTGAGGGAAAAGAAAAAGAAGCAGTATCTGTTTTTACATTCTTAGGTTCAAAGATCACACTATCTGAGAAATTAAAAGATACTTGCTCCTTGAAAGGAAAGCTATGGCAAATCTGGACAATGTACTAAAAAGCAGAGATATCACCTTGCTGACAAATATCCATGTATATTCAAGGCTATGGTTTTTACTGTAGCAATATTTGGCTGTGAGATTTGCAATATAAGAAAAGTTGAGTGCCCCAGAATTGATGCCTTTGAATTCTGGGACTAGAGAAAACTTTTAAGAGTTCTTCAGATTGCAAAGAGATCAAATCAGTCAATACTTAAATAAATTAATTTAGGCTATTAACTGGAAAGTCAAATATTAAAATTGAAGTTTACTTATTTTGGCCACATAATGAAAATATATGACTCACTGGAAAAGACCGATGTAAAAAATGAAGACAAAAGAAGAAGGGAAGAGCAGAGGATGGGATTAATAGTGTCATGGAGACCATGAACATGAACTTGGATAGACTTTAAGAGATACTGGAGAATAGAAAGGCCTGTCACTTGCCATCTGGTGAGGGATATGGAACTTTTCTAAGAATAATTTTTTAAACCATTTAAAGAAAATGCTAAATTTTAGTTAGATGTAATAAAAACGTCACAGAACCCTAAAATCTATTAAAATGCCACTTGCAAAGATTCAATGGACTCTACGTTTAGAACCCCTAAACTAAAATACCTATTCAATCACTAATTTATGTTCAAATCAAATAATTTATTATTAAAATTATCTCTCAAAAGTGCACTTCATTGGATGAATTTATCTGTAGTATGGTCCTTATAATACGATTCTTAGGGGGTTTGATTGTTAAAATATATGGAGAGAAGTGATGAACTCTGAGGGAAGATCAATTTTTTGTTGTATTTTTCTTGCTTTTTTTTGCAACATGAATAATATGTAAATATATTTTGAATGATTTCACATTTGTTATTTATGTCATATTGCTGCCTTTCTCAATGAGTAGTATGAGGAAATAATGGGATTTGGTAGACACCCATGGGCACCACCTGAAGATTGATTTGGAATTGATTGAATTGGGTGAGACTGACTGATAGACTGACTGAGAACCTACTTAAGGTTGATTAAATGGAGAGCACACCTGGCTGGCCCTGAATAGGGTGTCATTCTCAGAGGCTGTGGAATATGACATCACCATGAGACCACCCTCACTGAATCTGTTTGAAGGACCTCCCATTCTGGGGGAGGGGGACAGGATATAGGAGGTGAGACTGGCTCCCTGTATCTGTCTTTTTCATCCAGGTCTTCAGGTTGGTGGCAGAGAGAGAGGAAAGGAGATAGGCTTTTCTTGCTTTACTTTCTGTACTCCATGTGTTCTCTTTAATCTTTAATAAATGCTTAATGCCAAAAACTGGTGCTGACATTTCTAGCTTATAAGTAAACCTTAGCTAGTTCTTTCCCCCAAAACTGGGGGTAGAAACAAGGTGACCACACCTTAGATTTTAAATGCCATAGAAGGAGAGGGACTGGAAAGAGCAAGGCAAATTGAACTCAATTTTAAAAAATGAATATTAAAAATAAACAATAAATTTATTTTTAAAAGTTGAATTCAGTACCCTCCCCCCCCACCCCTGAATAAGAAGATGATGAATGATATCTGTTGTAATCCTGTAGAAGGTAGCCATGACAAAAGACCATTATATAAAGTAGAAGAGATGATCAATATAACCTAAGACATTTTTTGTAGTCTGTGTATTTGTCATATATTTTAAAGTGATTTCAACTTGTTTTACTTCTTTGTGTCCTTTGGGAAAATTATTATTCTTTGAGGAGCATGTCATTTATATAAATGCAAATGTCTTAGTCAAACTTGAAATAAGAAGGAAAGAATTCAAGAGACAGCATGGTTTAGTTGAGAGAAGCCAGCTTGGAGTCAGAAAGACCTTGTCTTAAGCCTTACCTTGAAAATATTGAGGCTGCATGATCAAGTAACTAACCCCACTCCCCACAGCAGTCCCTTAGGCACACTATAAATCTTGAAACTTATAGTAAATTTGCAGATCAGCATTGGTACAAAATTTCCTGAGGTGGAAATCCCTGTACTGATGAAGTCATAAATCTAGATACCTTCCCCCATATGCCCAAACATGCACAGACATAAACAAATACAATTTTATTTTCTATTAAAAATAAATTTCACTTCCATCTTTAAAAAAATTATAGTCGTATCTTAATGACTTTAATTTAGTTACATAATAGACATAGAATTAGGAAAAATATGATATAATGGAAACAAGTTTTATTGAAATGCATGCAGAGAAAGACCTCATAGGAAGGGAACTAAAAAAAATTCTAAAGCATATCTTTTTTTTTTTAATTTTGTGGGACAATGGGGGTTAAGTGACTTGCCGAAGGTCACACAGCTAGTAAGTGTCAAGTGTCTGAGGCCAGATTTGAACTCAGGTACTCCTGAATCCAGGGCCGGTGCTTTATCCACTGTGCCATCTAGCTGCCCCCAAAGCATATCTTTTAAGACCAAAATTATGTAGGTTTATTTGTTCCAAACTTAATTTAGAAGCAATCCAATTTTCTTTATTATAGTTCAAGTATGAATTAGGTAACACTCAGCTGAGTTTATGTATGACAGTGATAAATTATTACACAACTAGCAATAGGTATGTGTTCTGCCCTAATCAGATTGTATCTGTAATACTTTGTTCATTTCTGTGAATTACAATTTAGGACAACCATGAATAGGCTGTAAAGCATCCAGAGGAGATTCTCTAATATGGGGAAGGGCCTCAAGATTATGGCCAGTGGGGATGGGTTGAAGGCACTAAAGAAATTTAGCTGGAAGAGAAAAGACTTAATGGGGTCATTATGGTCCCCTTCAAGCTAGCTTTGAAAGGCTATTCTTTGGAAAAAGGAATAGAATCATTCCATTTATTACTATTGTTCAGAACTAGGAGCAATGGGAGAAAGTTGTCAAGAGGAAAACTTGAGCTTGGTAAAAATGTCTGGAGCCAAGTGAAAATGTCTTAACAAATATGGCTTTTCAAAAGAGGAATGACTTGTTTTAGGAAGTGGTGGATTCTTCCTCCCTCAAAATGTTTATGGGATTCGGATATTCTGTATTTGGCATTCTTTTTTGAGCTTGAGTTAGACCAATGTCACTAGGGTCTCTTGCACATTGGAAAGTTATATGATTCTGATAGTCTTCAATTCCACAATTAACCATGAAACTTAAAATATAGATGGTCCTAAACAAGCTAGCCTTAATGATTGAATCATACATCTATAATTGGATGAAAACCCAGAATTATAGCTTTAGAGTTGGAATGAACCATGGGCCAGGTAGCCCAATCCCCTTAATATACTGATAAGAAATTAAGAGCAAGGAAAGTTAAATTACTTGACCTGGTCACCAAGGTCATTAATGTTAGAAACAGGATAAAAATTCCAGGTAGTTTGACTCCAAAGTCTGGTTCCTTTGAAGTCATAGTAATATGAGCAGGATACTAGATAATTTTTAAATGAAGGGAGAAAAAAAGAAGACAATAGCAATAAGGGGTCGATTTGAAGAAAAGTCCTCAAAAACAGTCCTAATCAGGATCCCCAAAGAAATATTAACTTGTCAACATTTTGCTTTGGTTTTTTTTTTTCAGAGCATGACCCAATTCTCAGCTAAGTTCCACAATTATTTGTGATATTCTATTTCTACAGAATGCCAAGGCCTTTTTATACCAACAGAGTAGAACTGAAAAATCACTCCTCTTAACCAACTCTAGAAGTTTATTTAGCTAAATTGTAGCTCATAGTAGCAAAGATCTGGAAGAGAAGCCACAGATCTTACTTAGGCAGTGTCATTGAAATGTTTTCCATGGATCCAGGATTAATGAAAATATATATGGCTTTTCTTTTTTTTTTAACAATTAACTTTATAGTAGGACTAGGGGAAAATATCTTTCAAATCAATTAATAATTAATAATAAAATCCAATCTTTCTTTTTTGTACATTTTATTTCATTAACGCTAAACAATTATGTGTAAAAATATTTAACAATCATTTTAAAAAATTGAATTCCAAATTCTCCCCCTCTCCTACAACCAAACTTTTTTTTTGAGAAGGCAATAATTTGATATTTATTACCCTTCTGAAATCATGTAAAACATACTTCCATATAAGCAATGTTGCAAAGAAATCACATACAAAAATAGTGAAAATAAAGGTATGTTTCAATTTACATTAAAAGTATATCAGTTCCCTCTCTGAAGATACTTTGGATATATTTTGTACCATTGTCTTGACCACAGAACTGAAGTCTTTCACAGTTGATTACCTTTACAATATTACAATTACTGTATAGAAGATTCTCCTGGTTTGCTGATATCATTTTGTATCAATTCATATGATTTTTCCATTTTTTTCTGAAAACATCCTGCTCATCATGTGTAATGAAACTATAGTACTCCATCATAATAATAACCACAAATTGTTCAGCTATTCCTAATTGATTGGTATCCCCTCAATTTCCAATTCTTTGAGAACACAAAAAGAACTGCTATAAATGTTTTGGGTTTTTGGTTTTTTGTTTTGTTTTGTTTTGGTTTTGTAAAAGTGGCTCCTTATCCCTTTTCTTTGATTTCTTTGAGATATAAATCTATTAGTGCTATTGCTTGGTTAAAGAGTATGCACAGTTTTATATGCCATTGGAAATATATCCAAATTGTTCCCCAAAAGGGATGGGCTAGTCTGCAAATAGTCCATTAGTGTCCCAATTTTATTTTCACATTCCCTCCACCATTCTGTCATGTTATTGAACTTGTTAAGTGTGAGATGATATATCTCAGAGTCGTAATAATTTATATTCTCTAATCAGTAGTGATTTGGAGCATTTTTTATATTACTATTGATGGCTTTGATTTCTTTTTATAAATACTGCCTGTTCATACCCTTTGACCATTTATCAACCAAAGAATGACTTGTGTTTACAAATTTGTCTCAGTTCCCTATATATTTTTTAAAATGAGGCCATTATTAGAGACACTTGCTGTAATTCCTGTTTTCTTTTAATTTTGCCTGAATTTGTTTTGTTATTAGTTTTGTTTGTACAAAAGCTTTTTAATTTCATGTAATCAAAATTATCCATTTTACTTCCTGTCATCCCCTCTATTTCTTGATTAGTCATAAACTCTTCCCTTTATCCAGAGATTCAAAAAGTACATTTTTTCCATGCTTCCCTAATTTACTTGTGATATCTCTCTTTATGGCTGAATGATTTATTTATTTTGACTTTATACTGGTATAGTTTGTGTAATGTTCACCTTTGCCTACTTTTTTTGAAACTGATTTCAGTTTTACTTGCAATTTTTGTCAAATGTTGAGGTTTTTACCCAAAATTTTGCATCTTTGGGTTTACCAAACTCTAGCTTACTATGGCTATTTACTACTGTCTATTCTACACTTAATATATTCCATGGATCCACCAATCTATTTCTGAATGTAACGATTGGAATGACACTACCTGCTGGAGACTTACTGTAGAAGAGTTCCGCCCATGAAGCGAAGGTCTTTGAGGGCAAGACCAGGAGTTTTTCTTTGGCATCAGGAAGTGATGTTGGGTAGTGGGAGGAAGAAGGAAGAGACTAGTGCTCTGTCTGGCTCTCTTTCCTTTGGACTCTGGTGGAGAGCGGAGCTAGAAATGTGCTCTCCCTTTAATAGATAGGAATCTAGGCCTTTCTCTCTCTTTACCAAATTCTTATTCTAATTAATAAATGCTTAAAAGTCTAACTCTTGCTAAAGCTTATAATTTATTGGCGACCACTCATTAGATATTTTAGAAAGTTTAGCTAGAATTTTAGCCCTTAACATGAACCAGTACCAAATTAATTTCATGGTTACTAATTTGTGACATATTGTTTTAATCTCCATGGAAATATTTAATTTTTTTAAAAAATGCATCAATATACTTTAGGGAAATTGATCTGTTTTTTCTCTTCCAAATTTAGGTATCAGCACCCATATTTGTATTATAAGAAGAATTTTGTAGGCTTTGGCCAATTAAAAAAAAAAAAACATTATATAGTGTTAGATTTATTTTTTCTTTAAATGTTTAGTACAATTCATTTGTGACTCCATCTGGGGATTTTTTCTTACGGAGCTAATCACTGGCTTGTTCAATTTATATTTCTAATATAGGGTTACCTAAATATTCTATATACTTTTCTGCTAATCTTGCCAATTAATTCATCTATTTCACTTAGATTGTCAGATTTATTGGTGTATAATGGGGAAAATAGCTCCTAATGATTATTTAGTCACTTCTTTGGTGGTGAATCCATCAGTTTCTTTTTTATACTTGTAATCTGGTTTCCTTCTTTCTTATTTTTAATTAAATTTAAAATGTCTTATCTATTTATTTTCCCATCATAAAACAAGCTCCTGGTTTTATTAGATTAATCATTTTTTGCCTTTAATTTATTAATCTTTCCTTTGATTTTTGGGATTTCAAATTTGATATTTAATTGCAGATTTTCAATTTGTTATTATTCTATTTTTAATTGCATGCCCAATTCATTTATTCAATTTTTTGTATTTTTTATTAATGTAAGCATTTGGAGACATATATTTTACCCTAAATATTACTTTGTCTACATCCCACAAATTTTGGTATGTAGTCATTGTTATCATTCACTTTAATAAAATTATGGGTTAAATATATGATTTGTTCACTGACCCAGTTATTACTTTTGATTAGACTTTTTAGTTTTAAATTTAAAAAAATCCATGTTTCCATAAACTTTGTAAGAATATTTAATTGCATTATTGTCTGAAAAGGATGCTTTTAATATTTCTGCTTTACTACATTTAATTTTCAGGTTTTTTATACCCTAATACATCATTAAATTTTCAAAGATGCCTTGTATAGTTAAGGGAAAAAAGTATACTCCTTTCTATTACCATCCAATTTTCTCCAGAGGTTTATTATATCTAATTTTCTTAATATTTTATTCAACTTCTTAACTTCTTTCTTGTTTATTTTATGGTAACATTTATCTAGTTCTGTGAGGCGAAGTTGAGGTCCTCCACTAATACAATTTTACTATTTATTTCTTCTCCTAACTCATTTACATTTTCCTTTAAGCATTTGGATGCTAAGACATTTTATGGATGTGTTTAAGGATCTGTCAGGAAAAATGTAAGTTTTTTTCCCTTATTTTTTAAAAATAGGTGTATTTTTGGCTTTTGCTTTATCTGAAATCATAAATGCTATATGTGCTTTAAAAAAACACACAAAAACAAAACAAAACAAAAAATACAAACAAAAAATACAAACAAATAAAAAATACAAACAAAAAACCAAACAAACACACAACCAAAACCCACAAACAACACAAACAAAGCCTGGAGGTAGCTAGGTAGCACAGTGGTTAAAGCATTGACCCTGGATTCAGGAGGACCTGAGATCAAATTCAGCCTCAGGTACTTGACACTTACTAGTTGTGTGACCCTGGGCTAGGCACTTTACCCTCATGGCCCCACAAAAACCAAAACAAAACACCTTCACCTGAAACATAAAAAATTCTACTTTAGTCACATTTTTTTTTACCTGTATGTGTCTCTCCATTTCAAAGGAATTTCTTTTAAAAACAACAGCAACAACAATGACAACAACAACAATGTAGTATTGGTTTCTGTTTTATAATCCATTCTGCTATCTGCTTCCATTTTATGGGTGAGTTCATCCCCTTCACATTCACAGTTATGATTATTAACAGTATTTTCCTCCATCATATTTTTTCTCTTTATCCTTCTCTTTTTTCTCTCATTTCACCATTTCTCTCCTCAAGTCTGTTTTACTTCTGACCATTAGCTCCTTTTATCTCTCCCCAAACTTATCTTTGTGCATCCTGACTGTCAGATAATTTTCCCCATTCTTCCTCTACCTTCTACTAGTTCATCCCCCCTTCTCCACCCTTAATTGTTTTGTCAAAATCATTCCATTATTTTCATCTCACACCCATGTCCACTATCTATATTTATTCCCTTTAACAGCCCTAATAATGATAAATTTCATAGGACTTATAAGTATCATCTTCCCATATATTAATGTGAAAGTTTCAAACTTATTGTTTCCCTTACAATTTATCTTTCATGTTTACCTTTTTGTGTTTCTCTTGAGTATTGTACTTGCAAGTCAGTTTTTCTAAAGAAAATTTGTTCTTGGTGTCACGTGTGGTCATTATATTCTACTTTTGCAATTCTAATTATTTTGTTGCCTAATTCTGAATTATTTAGGGAATTATTTTTTTCAGTCAGATTTTGTATTTCCTTTTCCATTTGGCTAATTCTAATTTTTTAGGAGCTGTTTTCTTCAGTAAATTTTTGTACGCTTTTTTCCATGTGGCCAATTCTGCTTTTTACGGTCTCACTTTTTTCATTGTCTCTCTTCTCTCTCTCTCTCTCTCTCTCTCTCTCTCTCTCTCTCTCTCTCTCTCTCTCTCTCTCTCTCTCTCCTTTAACAAGGTATTTATTGACTTTTCCTGCTTTTCTTTTATCAGGCAAAGGATCCTTTGAAATCTATTTATGACCAATTGTTTCTTTTACACCCTCACCACCATCTCTGGCCTGAGATCCCAGAAAGCTGCTGTTATTGCCAATAGTACAGCTGCCTCCTAGGCCCTCTTGTGATTCCTCTCATGGCCTTTTCTGTGTAGTCTGTGCTGTGCTTCAGTCTCAACTGCCATGTACTGAGACAGAGCTTTCCTGCAGAGCTGCTAAGTTGTATTGATTTAGAATATTTTCACCTGACCTTTTGTTAGTTATGCCATTCCAGAATTTGAATTGAGGTATTATTTTAGAGTTGTTTAGAATAGAATTTGTAAAAGCTCAGTTAAGTGCAGCAATCATACCTCTTTGTCCCTGCTATTTACTTCTAAGGTGAGATAATTGATATAGAATATGTCTCAGGGTTTATAGTGCTCTATTACCCAAGTAAAAATAGAAGAAAAAGTGACCTCAGGCTTTGAGAACATGTAGGACAAGGGTGTAACTCATAGCTTCTGGTTCCAAGAATTTTTTCTTTACTTTGTGGAGTGTTTAAGAAGTTCTTTCAGATACATTATAGCTAACAAAAAAAAGTAAAAAAAAAATAAACCAAGAAAAGGTTAACCAACACTAATTCTAAAGTTTTTTAAGTTATAGAACTCTGTTACATACTTATAGTAGCCATGGATAATTTAAAATAATTTCAGAGAAAACAGGTCCTTACCATGCACAATTATCTAGCCACACTTCAATGAATCACAGTTTCTCAGGCGTAGATATGTTGCTATTTGCTGTCCTGAGACACAGAGCAACCTACCCAGCTCTTCTCACCCTGGGACATTTTTGCCAATGCCTATCCAAGAGAATTCTAGAGGTCATCTTTCGTATACTTTGAAGACTTGCTCCTAGTACTTTTTAATATTTTGTGACTATAAAAGTCAGCTAATCTGTCCCACAGTGATCTGTACTCCATACTAGAGTTATAGAAGGGCTGGGAAGTCATACGATATAAATTCTAATTCTATCCACTTTTCATCCTGATGACAGTGATATGAAGCTACACAGATATTAGGAGGATGATAGCCAACCACTCCCATAATGTTTCTGATCATCCTAAAGTGTTTAGGGCTACAATTGTTTTAAACTGAACAGGTAAAAAGAACCCAGTACATTTTACAAATGTACAAATCTAAGATAAGCAGACACTAGGCATGTTTTCCATCTACTAACCACAAGTAAATTTAAAAAGGTTCTTCTAAGGGAGATTCTTTGGTGGGCTCTTGGCTATACTAATGGACAACTCCCCCAACTCTTGCTTCTGGAAAAAAAATGATCTTAAGTGTACTAAACTGGCTCTTATTGTAACACTGAATCCATCTACCTACTATTACATATTCTCTTCCATTTCTGTTATGTTTTTCTGATCTTTTTTGCAACATCTTTCACACCAGTCATCATTGATCTCATGATACTGCCTATTAACACCTACTGTACATCTCCTTATTATCTCTTGGTTCACATGCAGTTACACTATCCAGAGGATATTGATTTTGAAAATATGGGCTTTTACAACCATGAATGACAAACAATCTTTAAAAGTGCTACACAATTAAAGCAAAACAATCTTGTGTTTGTTCTTTGTAGATTCAATTTAAATAATGCAAAAAAATCTAGAAAATTGGTCCTTTAGTTCAGATATGTCAAATTGGAATGTGCTTTACATTTAGGCCAGATTTTCCTCAAAGATGAATCTACATAAGCCTTTGTGAATTGTCAAATGAAATCATTTCAGACTATGGGGGATTTTTGGTCTTTAGCCATGGCAGAAATTACTGAAATGTTCTTAGGAAGAGTAAAAGTAATGTGTTTCTGATTTAAAGCTTCATTTCTACACATTTGGACCCAGTTCAGTGCTGCCAATTTTCTCATGTCCTTTTCTTCTGAAAATCTATCATTGGTTTGGTTTTCCAGCTTCACTTCTTTTTCTATTCCATGCCTTTTCAAATACCAGTTATCTATGTGGTAATTTCCAAATATGTCTGTCTCCTTAGTTTCTCTTTCAGGTTCTATTTCTCAGCAAGACTTCAATCCCCAGATTGCTGCTACCAACCATTACTTGGAAATATAATTTTGCTGTAGTGTTGCCAAGAGTTCTTATAAGGGAGAACTTTCTCTAAAGATGCATTAGAGTGTTTAGGATATTTTATGAAAAAGGCCATGATGAGAAAGAAGATCTTCCTTTTACAATGAATGTATAAATGATTGAAAAATGTTTTATGATCAAGAGGAAGAAGCAAGTTTGATTTGCTGTGATTATGTTGTTAATGTATTTTTTTAAATATGCAATTGCAATAATATGCATGGCATTTAAAGTGGTCTGCTTGAGTTAGTATCATGGACACCTGGGTTCATATTTCTTCTCTCATACTAGATCAATGACCATGAGCATAACTTCCCTAAGTCTGAGATACCCAATTCATAAAATGAAGGACTTGGTTTACACTACCTCTAACATCCCTTCTGGGCCTAGATGTAGTTCTAATCCTATGTACATATCCATATGATCCTTGAGAAACAAACTTCATGTTAAAAATGGTTACCTTTGATTTTATTGGAGTAGGGACATTATTTTAAAGCCCAGTGTTCCAACCAGCATGCATAATAAGCATAAACACTTTGTGATAATGGAAAGAAATCCCAGTTAGGTAATTAAAAAACTCACTATGGATATAGGCTTTGAGATTTATTACCTCTATGACCTTAGAAAAGTTACTTGAGGGGGCAGCTAGGTGGCGCAGTGCATAGAGGACCGGCCCTGGAGTCAGGAGGACCTGAGTTCAAATCCGGCCTTAGACACTTAACACTTACTAGCTATGTGACCTTGGGCAAGTCACTTAACCCCAATTGCCTCATTAAAAAAAAAAGGAAAAAAAAAGAAAAGTTACTTGACCTTGTGGGGCTTTCTTAGTTGTTAAATGGTGTCTTTGGCATACATTATCACTATGATTCCTTCTATATCCAAGTCTTTGGCTCATGTTAGTTAAAATTGAATATTTTGCAATTTTCTACATTTCTTAAACCTCTTAATAATAGAAATGTCTTATTTAACTTCTTTCAAAATTCATTTTTTTCACTGATTATGTGCTATAAAACTATACTATACTATAAATAAATCATTCCTGCCCTTATAGAGTTTACATTTTAGAGCACTGATAAATGTGGAGAAGGAAATGTACATGTAATGAAAGACTTCACTTAGGAGATGATAGAACCAGATAATGTTCTTCTGTCTCTATAATTGTTAGTTTCATCAACAATAATTCCCCCATACCCAACTTTACTTTGTGATAAAGTGTTTTAAATTCCAAGAATGTCCATTTAGAATGAGATCTCTGATCAAGTGGTAGAAGGGACCACAGAGATGATTTAGTCTAACCTACTGATTTTATAACGAAGACATCATATGACATCAATATTAATGTGATGGAGTTTAGATTGAATCCATGACTTCTGACTATGAAAAACCAGGGTTCTTTCCACTCTACCATGCTTCTTGCCATTGTTCAGGGGATTATTCTTTAAGATTGCTTCAGGATGTGATTTCAATTAGACCTCTCTCATGACCTGTCCCAAGCCTTACTTGGGAATGACATCTTGACATTACTTATAAAGAGCATTAGCATATGTGTCTATAGAAAATTGTTTTGACAGCTAAAAAATACAAACTTCATGTAATTTATTTCAATTGCAGATTTTAGAAAATCATCTTGAAGCTTAAAAACTGATTCCTTTAATTTGTATGTTTCATAGATTGTCATGCATATAGTATATCTGCAGTCAGAGACTGAATTTGAATTCTATCTCTGACATATATTGATTAAATGACCCAAAGTAAGTCATGTTACCTCTCTGAGCTTATCATCTTACCAATTTAAGTTTCTTGAGAGTTCCATCATACAGGGAGATCTTTTAGACATAGATTTAGATACAAAAATTAGACATATACATATCTTAATACACAAAAAACACACAATACATATATGACATGGATAGATAGGAGGGATTTATTTGAAGAGCCTTTAATGAAACATTTTGCTCTACCAAATCAACGTTAATACCTACCAAATAGTAAACACTGAAATACTGAAATATGTACAATTTTCAGTCAACTGGAGGATGGTGTCCTAAAGGATTTCTCATTAAATGATACAATAATTTTGTATGTAGCACAGTGCTTGGTATATTGTAGGCACTATATGAATGATTATTCTATTTCTTCTCACCCTCTTCTCATTGCAGAAGTCTGCTCAATCTTATGTTATAACCATACCAAGTATGTCCTCCATGTATGTGTATATTAGTCTTTCAAAGATTTGTAGAAATATGAAAATAAGCATACTGGTCAATAGCTGTTGAATATTTTCTTAGCAGTTACCTTCTTTCATTTATTTTCAAATTTAAGCCTCATAACTCACTTTATCATAACAATATCCCTGTGAGGTAGATGCTACCTTTTTGTCATTGTTGTTAATTCATTTCATTCATGTCTGTCTCTTCATGATCAAATTTAGAGTTTTCTTGACAAAGATACTGGGGTGGTTTGCCATTTTCTTTGCTAGCTCATTTTACAGATGAGGAAATAGTGGTAAACAGGGTAAAGTCAATTACCCAAATTCACATAGCTAGTAAGTGTCTGAGGCCATATTTGAGTCCAGGAAAATAAGTATTCCTAACTCGAGACTCAGCACTCTATCCAATGTACCACCTGACCACTGTTTCTTGTTGTTGTTCATTTGTTTCAGTTATGTCTGACTCTTCATGACCCCTTTTGAGGTTTTGTGACAAAGGGACTGGAATGGTTTGCCATTTTCTTTTCTAACTCATTGTATAATGAGGAAACTGAGGCAAACAGGGTCAAGTGACTTGGTCAGGATCACACAGCTGGTGAGTGTCTTAGGCCAGAATTGGACTGAAGGAGATTAGCCTTTCTGACTCCAAGCCTAGCACTCTATTGTACTACTTACCTGTGCCTTTTTATAGATGAAAAAATGATATTCAATGAGTTGCAGTATATTACACAGATTTTAAAAGCTACAAATTGTCATGAGATATATATGTATATATATATGTGTGTGTGTGTGTATAAGAAATGAATATACATATACACACATATATATTGGCAATGTATTGCACACCTTTTCAAAGCTACCAATTGTCAGAAATAAATAGATGTGTATGAATATTAATTAAATTACTACACAAAAATATATACACACATACATACACACATATACTATATATGTATATATACATATGTATGTGTATATACATATATAATGCACATATACATGCATGTATATGTATGTATGTATGTATGCATGTATGTATGTATATATAAAATCTCCCAATAATCCCTGACTCTGAATCTATTATATGGCTCATCTACTGTGGCTTACTGGCAGGATCAGAACAGTAAAGCTGAAAATTATGGTAATATTCTGAATAACCTGAATTCTACTCAGTTTTTTTAATTTTGGGATTCATACAAGACAGCCCTCCTTCACCCTTTTACATTTTGTAACTTGGATTCTATAATCACTTTCAATAAAATAGTTACATGATTTTAAGTAAATACATAATCATAGTAGCTAAGGTGATGTTAGTACTACAGTTCTTTCCATTACCTGGAGAGTAGAATCTTTTTGTGCTAGTTTTCTTTGGGTGAGGTTGACTGGGCCAAATCCAAAAATATTTGTTTGATAATATTCTGAGACTGTCTAATTTGGCATTACACACAAGGTGTAAATGTCCATGAGAATCATTCCAATAGCATTGTTATAGAAAAGTCGCGTGGTTGTTTTGTTTCTCTTAAAATATTTTAAATTGCAGTTCTAATTTTATACAAATAAGAGAGTCCCTATTTGATAGCTTTTGTGTATAATCATCTTTTTATAGATCATCTACCATGCCAATTTGTATTAAATTAATTGGAATATTTATCATTTAAGATAAAGATGTGAATTCTTGATTTCCACCAGGGCTGTTATCTGTGGGAGAGATTATGCTAGTCAGAAGCATGAAGTGAACCAGAGCTGATCTGGCATATGCAATGATTCATGACATGACTCAAGAGGAGGTAGGAGCTTGTAAATCATTCCTATCCATTCTAAAAATAAATGTTAACAGAATTTTATTGATGTCCTTTTAAGATCTACTTGTGACAACATCTTTGACATAATTTCTGCCAATTTGAAGCTGGAGAGAAAGGCTGGGAAGAGGGAGAGGGGACAGTAAATCTATCCAGTTCAAGCTTTGAAATATACCAGTCAAGCTCTTTTGACCCAGTGGGCCTTCCATTAGCATCACATGGGCTGATGTGAATGAAAATTCATGCAGTTTTCGCTTCCTCAGAAAATTTCTACTATAAACCTGATACCAAATACTCAGTTAATAAATATGTGTTAATTTATTTTATGTCTGAAAATGTCATAAATAATTGTAGTTGTTGTACCTTATACAACAGAACCCTTCCTTTCTGTGTTTGAGGACCAGTGCTCTTTTATTTTTGTCTTTTTATGCATCTTTGGTGGACCAGGAATACAAAGTGATTGATGAATTGAATTGAGAATGAATCTATTTATTTTCCACTTAGGGATCTCTCTGAGATTGTCAACATCAAATTCCATGTCATGGAAATGTATACTTGAAGCACCTTTCCTCACTAATAAATGGACAAATAAGCAAATGAATGAACAAATAAACAAACAAATGAACAAATTGATATAAAGGTAAGTAGACAGAATAGACTAACCATGCTTTATAATATTTTCTTCATTAAGATTTTTCATTTTTTAATGATTGGGAAAAAAAATGTCTTAACCTTAGTTGGTGATTTGAATTTTTAAGGTCTATATTAGTAGAACACAAGTGCTGGTAGGTCCTATCAAGTTGCAAATACTATTACTTTTTCCCTAAAATAGTATATAAATCTGTTATTTGAAGAAAAGCCTACCTACAGTGAGTTCAAGGTTTCTTAAAAGAATGTTGGCCAAAATGAAATTTGAGATCCTGACACAGCATGGAGAAGGAAGATTTGCTTAATTCCTGAAAACCCTAGCTTGGGAAGCTACATGGAGCAATGGATAGATCACTGGACCTGGTGTCAGGAAGACCTGAGTTCAAATTTGGCCTCAGACAATTACTAGCTGTGTGACTCTGGAAATATCACTTAACCCAAAGTATCTCAGTAGTTCATCTGCAAAATCATCTGGAGAAGGAAATGACAAGCCACTACACTATCTTTGTCAAGAAAACATGAAATGGGATGAAAAAAGTCAGATATGACTGAAATAACTAAACAATAACAGCAACAACATCTATTAGAAAATACAGGATTTACAAATTGTTTCATCTGAGATTATATAATCAATAGTACCTGTTTAAGAACATGAATTTCAGTCTTTATACTTTCTGATAAGTACGTATTGTAATATTGGTGGTAGGGAATGCTATAACCAGCATCAGGAGAAATTGGTTCACTTACATTATTTAATCTTACTAATTTTTTGACAATGGTAAAATGTATTTATCTCTTTGGCCCTCAGTTTCTTCAGCTATAAGCTGGGATTCATAGCTTTTACATCACTGGGATCCTGTGAGGAAAGTGCTTGAACTTTTATGATAAAAATAATAAAAAAACAGAGAAGAAAAAAAATACCTGGAAACAAAGTCAAGTTGAAAAACTTTTAAGAAGTGCTTTCTATGTGTCAGGCACTTTGTGTAAACATCGGGAAAACAAATCAAGCGTCCATCAAGTATGGAATGACAAAAATTGTGGCAGATGAAAATAACAGAATATTATTGTTTTTTAAAAAATTATAAATCTGAAGGATTCAGAAAAAAGTTACTTTTTACTTTAAATTACTTTGCAAATCTTAAAGTGCAATATAAATGCTGACTATTATTATTATTAAAAGTATCAACTGATCCAGAGTGAAGTAAACAGAAAAAGGCAAACAATCAATACCCAAGGAAAAGGCTATAAAGGAAAATAATGCTGAAACAAAAGGCTAACAGTTCAACTATAATAGCTAATATTGGTCTTGCGGAAAAAGGAGAAGAAATACATCTCTCTAATTTCCTTGGAGATATGTGCTATGACAAATACACTGTAAAAAATGGTGGATAAGGCATTTTTTGTTGTTGTTTACTTGATTTTTTTATGAGGGCAAGCTCACTAGAATGACATCAGAATCTCACACAAAAAGAGATTACAATACAAAGATGAAAGGTATAAAACAAGAACCCAAGAAATCTTGATTATGAATGTATTAAATTATTCTTAATAAAATAGAGGTAAGTGCTTTATAAACCTTAAAATATTTTGTGAATCAGAACTTTATAGGAATTCAAGTAATGAGCATTGGGTTGGTATAGACCTTTAATGACAAAAATGAAAATTCTTTGTAAATGATTCTTCACACTCTCTCTGATAGGGACATACATTCCAATCCAGATTATCTGATGAAGCTCTCCAAATAACTCCATAGTCCAAGGCACTAGGACTATGGATAAATAGTCAATTGTTAGGTCTATATTTTAAGTCTGTCTAGTTTTCTATGATCTGTCAGACTTGAGCCGCAATGCCATAGCCTTTGAGAACTCATGATGAGCCATTGGAATTCAACTTTAGTAAAAATTCTGATGATTCATGTACATTATATACATATACACGTGTTCATACATACACATAAATGTCTATGTGTGTATGTGCATGCCTGTGTAGATATGTATATACATAACCTCATATGTATATGTCTATGCATATATCTATATCTATGTAGATAGATAAAAATGTATAAATATATCCATCTATAATGTAAAGAAATAAATCATTTCTATAAAGATATTTTCACTGTATCTATATATGTTTCTATATTTAGCCATATAATTTTAAAAGATTTATCATTTCAGCAGCATGTAGGAGAAAGCATTTCATCCAGACCTTCTTTCTTTCATATTTTTCCTTTTCCTTGACAATTGTTTAGAGAACAAACAAGTACTGACACATCAGCATACCTTATCCAAAATGATTTCAGCATATGGGCCTCAAAGAACAATACAGCACTTGTAGCATCATTGGATTTGGAGACAGAAGAAGTGGACTTAACACCCGGGAAGATTACTTGCTACTAGTAAGACCTTGGATAACATCTCACTTCTCTAGACCTTAGGTTCAACAGCTATAAAATTAGAAGGTTGGATTAGATGACCTATAAACCATCAGGAAGCTTTAAATGCTGTGATCTTATAAAAGATAGCATTAAAGTGATTAATAAACAGGGCTTTACTTTTTTTTGTGTGTGTGTGTGTGTGTGGTGCAATGGCGGTTAAGTGACTTGCCCAAGGTCACACAGCTAGTAAGTGTCAAGTGTCTGAGGCCGGATTTGAACTCAGGTACTCCTGAATCCAGGGCTGGTGCTTTATCCACTGTGCCACCTAGCCACCCCCTAGGGCTTTACTTTTTTAAAAAAATATGTTTTCAGGGAAGGTATTTATATTTAATTTGGGAATATATTAAATTATATGTTCTATGTTTATTATCTATAGCTTTATTTTTAAATGTGTAGGGTCTTTATCTTTCTGCATTGTAATGATTGGAATGATGCCACCTACTGGAGACTTGCTGTGGGAAAGCTCCACCATGAGGAAAATGCCTCAGAGGCATTGTGGCTTTTCCTTAGTGTCAGGAAATGACGTTTGCTCATGGGTGCTGTCTATCAAGGCTACCAGCCAATCAACTTGAGGAGCCTCCTATGGTCTGGGAGGAGACAGGAAAGAGGAAAGGGAGCCTGCACAGAGAGCGCTGGGGGCCTTTTGGCTTCCTGACTTGATGGTGGTGGTGGCAGAGGACTTCACAGGAAATTTGAGGAAAGATAGGAATACCAGGCTGTTAGAATTCTGTTCTCAATCTTCTTCTTTCTATTTTCCAATAAAACCTTAAAAACCTAAACTCGTTTTATCAGTGATTTTTAGTCACTTTCCCCCAAACTGGGGGAACAGATTAGAATCCACATTTAGAATCTTAAATTACACAGTTTGGCTGACCACGAAGAGGAAAACCGAACGTTCATCTTCTGATCTTCTGATTGGGTAAGATTTCCCCTCCCTTGTCCCCTTAAATTGGAAAGAACTACCAAGTATAGGCTATTTTAAATTTCAAATGGATCTTTTAAACATCCTAAGTACCCCTTTTCTAGCTTTACCTTCACTAATCAGAGATGTTGGCCAGTTTGAATTTGAATATATTTTTATTACTCTTTTTGGTTTTGTGGGGCTTTGTGGTGTGGTATGGAGAATATGGCATGCCCTAGATAATGTTAGAATAAAGATGATTCCCTGGGATTCCCCATTAGGAAAACTTAGACTAAATACAACCATGACCAGAGGAGGTCTTATCAGACTGTGTTTTATGTGGCATGAGGAATTACAGGAAGAATGGCCCAAATATGGGTCATTTGATCCCCAAACATTGAGGCATTTGCAAAGAACCCTAAGTAGATGTCCACCTGAACATTTATGTTATTGGAAAATCTGGGTCAGAGCAAGCGAAAATTATCATACTAAAAATATAAAACGAAGAAAATCCAGGCCCCAGTTTACATCTGAGTCTGCCACCCAAACTGAAACAATAAACTGACAGAAAGACATGGCCTCCCAAACCGAAATGCCCAATAATACAACTAAATCCAAGGCCATTCAGACTGAAATTCCAAATGACCCAACTCTTATTCCCTCGCCCTCTACTTCCTCCATGCCAAACAAACAAATAAAGCAAGAAAGAAATGATTCCCCTGTAGAGGAGACAGAGAAAGTAAAAATTTTTCCCCTTCAAGAGATCCTTGCCCATGGTCAAAAAGGTACTATACATAAGCTCAGACAATACACACCTTTTACACCCAAGGATTTGGCTTTATGGGGACAAAGCACTCCTAAATTTGATGAAGATCCCACAGCAGTTTATCAGGCAGTTTTAGAGCAATTTTTAGAGCATATCAGCCCACTTGGAATGATGTTACTGACCTTATGGAAACAATATTGTCCCCCGGAGAAAGAGCAGATATAGTAGCTGCAGCAAACAGCCTGGAAGCCACGGGAAAGGTTGATATTGGGTGGCCTATTCAAGACCCTGACTGGGACCCCAATACCCTAAGCATTTTGATATGTTGAAAGATGCAAGGAAACATTGCTGAAGGCAATGGAATCCTGTATTAGAAAGACTGATAACTGGCAAAAATTTATAGATACAGTTCAGGGACCTGATGAGAGACCTAATAGATTTTATGACAGGCTGTGTAAGTATGCCAGGCAATATGCTAGACTAGACCCATTAGACAGTAGAGACGCCCATATTATCTGCTCTCATTTTGTAAACCAGTCATTACCAGAAATTCGGAAGTATTTTAAAAAGCAATGTCCTGGGTGGAATAGTTTGAGTCCTGACAGACTTAAAGAAATAGCAACATATATTTACGAAGGAAATGAGAGAGAAGAAAGGAACAGACAGGACTTTTAGCTCCACTACAGAAACAACAGGGCAGAGAAACTGGAAAATTGAAAATCGTTATCAACCCCCTAAATTTTGCAAGTACTGCAAAAAACAAGGACACTTCTTGAGGGAATCTAGAACTAGAAAACGAGACCTTAAGAGGACAATGACTGAGAGCCTTGAGGAATTCTTTGGGGGAAATCGAAATAATTTTGGAAACTTTTATCAGAAAGGAAACAACAGGAGTAATTATAGGCCTTATTACAGGCAGAATCAAAATGGATATAAATCTTTTCAGGGGGATACAAAGAGACAGTATCAGAAAAACTGTAGACACTATCAGGGAGGAACAGAAGCACAGAACCAGAATTAGGGTAACCGTGGACTCCCTCAAAGGGGGGCACAGGATTGACAAGAGGAAGGGGGAGGAATGGAACAAAGATAATGAAAGCAACATATTCCCAGATCCGGATTTTTTGAAATGCACTTGTGCCAGTCCATTCACCTCCCCAGAGTAATGAACCTCATGTGACCCTCAAAGTAGGGGACAGTATTATGACTGTTTACTAGACACAGGAGCTTCTAAATCAGTATTAATATAAGCAAACCAGATGCTGGGTTTGTAGAAACTGTAGGATTTTTGAATGTAGTAGGAGTCTCAGGAAAGAGCCAGAGAGTGGCAAAATTGAATCCTCGCATGGTATATATGGGGCCCTTAACAGTAGAACATTCATTTTTACTCATGCCTGATGCCCCTGTAAATTTATTAGGTCGTGATCTCCTTTGTAAGCTTAGAGCAACCATATCTTGTGCTCCAGATGGGGCTGTCTCCCTACAATTGCCAGAGGATACTGTTCATTTATTACCAATTTTACTTACAGAAGCTCAAGGAACAGCAGGGGAAGTATCCAAAATCCCCTCTGACATTCCTGAGTCTTTATGAGCCTCATCCCCTAATGAGGTGGGGTTCCTTAAGTCTGCCATGCCTGTTACCTTTAAAGTTAAGGGGGGACCACCCCCCTCCATTCCACAGTATCCATTGTCTAGGAAAGCAATAGAAGGGATCACACCTATAATTGAGGCTTTGAAAAGCCAGGGTATTATTATTCCATGTCATCACTCTCCATGCAATACTCCCATTTTGCCAGTTAAAAAACTCAAGCCTGGGCCAGATGGTAAACCTATTTATCGTTTTGTGCAAGATCTTAGAGCAATTAATAATTATGTTATCCCTAGACATGCCATAGTGCCTTCCCCTTCTACCATAATTTCTTCCATTCCCTATGAATCTACATGTTTCACAGTGATAGACCTCTGCTCTGCCTTTTTCTCCATACCAGTACATGAGGACTTCCAATATTTATTTGCTTTTACCTGGAAAAATAGACAGTGGACCTGGACTAGACTCCCACAGGGATTTGTAGACAGTCCTACATTATTTTCCCAAATTTTACAACAGGATCTGGCCTCCATTACCTTTAAAGGCTCCACACTAGTACAATATGTTGATGACTTACTCTTAGCCTCCCCTAATGCTGAAATTTGTCAAGAAGATAGCCGTCACTTACTACTAGAGCTGCACAAGAGAGGCCACAAAGTGTCCAAGTCAAAGGTACAATGGTGTTTGCCCCAGGTGGAATATTTAGGATTTATTCTGGCTGCTGGAACTTGCTCTGTCTCTTCTAAGCGAGTCCAGGCCATTCAACAACTTTCTGCACCCTCTACTAAGAAGCAATTAAGAGCCATTCTGGGAGCAGCTGGGTACTGTAGACAATGGATACCCTCTTTTGGTGAAATTACTAAACCTCTCATAGCTCTTACAAAAAGTTCTGTTCCAGACATTTTACAGTTGGATCCCCAGCATCTCTCAGCCATAAAAGAATTAAAACGGGCCTTGTTATCAGCACCTGCCCTAAGACTACCAGATTATAGTAAGCCTTTAACTCTCTTTGTGCATGAACAAGGGGGGGGTGGCTTCTGGAGTTCTGACTCAGTCACTGGGGCCTAACCAAAGCCCTATAGCCTACTATTCAATTCAGCTGGACCCTGTAGCGGCTGGAGCGCCACCTTGCCTTAGAGCAGTGGTGGCCACAGCCCTTTTGGTAGAAAAAGCCTCTGATTTGGTGCTAGGTAACCCTCTAACTGTGCAATGCACTCATGAAGTGGAGTCTCTCTTACTATGTCACAGGACACAAGCCTTTTCAGATCAAAGGCTGGATAAGTATGAAATAACCCTGTTAGGTAATGAGAATATCACTTTAAAATGCTGCACAGTTCTTAATCCAGCAACACTACTCCCTAACTTACCATTCTTGGGGGAACCGTTGCATGACTGTGCTTCTTTAGTTGATATGGCTGAAAAACCCCATGATGATCTTTTTGATACACCTTTAGAAAATCCTGTTCTTGTCCTCTATACATATGGTTCCTCATTTATGAGAGAGGGAACCCTTTTTACTGGAGCTGCTATAGTTTCTGATTATGACACCCTCTGGGCAGCTTCTCTGCCTTGCCATTTTAGTGCACAGGCTGCTGAACTTGTGGCTCTTACACAGGCCTGTAATATAGCCAAAGGTAAGAGTGCCACTATTTTTACTGACTCGAAATATGGCTTTGGCATATGCCACTTTATTGGTATGATTTGGCGTCAACGAGGCTTTCTAACATCCTCGGGCAAGGCTATTGCCAATGGGGACCTTATCAAGGACCTCTTAGATGCCCTGAAACTGCCTTCTTCCCTAGCTGTTGTACATTGCCCTGCCCACACAGGGAATAGTGATCCTGTTTCAAAGGGAAATGCACGAGCCGATTCTGCAGTCAAGCTTGCTGTATTAGAAGCTCCTGAACATGTATTTAACCTTTCACCTTCTGAGGATATTCCTTCCAACCTAACCTATGACAATTCTGAAGTAGAAAAGTGGAAAAAGAATTTAAGGCAAAACAGATCAATGGCAATCTGGGTGTCTCCGGAAGGTAGCCATTTCTTCCCCGTAAATTCTACCACCAGGTATGCCTCTCTGTTCACAGAAAAAGGCCATTTTAGTACACAAGGCATCGTAGACTCTATTAAGAGGAACCTGGATAGCACCAGGTGTGACTAATACAGCATCTCGAATCTGCTCGGGCTGTTCCACATGTCAGTCTTATAATCAGTATGCTTTTAAGACCAAAGCTTATGGAGGGCCGTCCCTAGCATATATACCTTTTGAGCACTTACAAATTGATTATATTACTATGCCAAAGCAGGACATTATAAATTTTGCCTTGTTGTAGTTGATCAGCTCACTCGGTGGGTGGAGGCCTTTCCCAGCCCCCGAGCCACAGCTGCCTTTTTTGCCAAAATTCTCTTAAAGAGGTAGTACCTTGTTTTGGCCCACCAGCCCGCATTGATTCTGACAAAGGCAAAACATTTCACTGATTCGATTTTATCCCAAATCTACTCTTTCTGGGAGTGACTCCAAAATTCCACACGCCCTACCATCCAGAAAGTTCAGGCCAAGGTTGAACGTATAATAAGATCTTAAGAGCATGATTGGCAAATTATGTACTGAAACCCATTTGAAATGGCCTGATGTTCTACCATGGCATTATTCTATCTACGAAGGAGACCAAGGGGAGAACTTCATATATCTCCTTATTGAAATGCTTTTGGTCACCCTCCTATCCAAGGCTAAAACTTTTTCCCCAGTTTATACATCACTGGTGGGAGGTGATACTTCTGTTGCCTCCTATATACAGGAATTACAATCCAGGCTATGTGAACTCCATGAGGCAGGAGCTGTGGTCCAGGCAGGCCCATTAGACTTTTCATTGCATAACTTCAACCCAGGAGATAAAATATATGTAAAGAATTTTCAGAGAACCAGTGGAACCCAACCTGCCTGGGAAGGACCTTTTCAGGTATTATTGACAACTCCTACTGCCATTAAAATTGGTGAAAAAGACTCATGGATTCATTGCTCTCATGTAAAGCCTGCACCATTCATAGGTGAAGAGATTTCAGATAGACCTGAGGTAGAAGCTGAAAAGCTAAAAACCCTAACGATAGCAACTGTTAAAGAGCAAAGAGAGTTCAGAGGAAATAGGCAGTTCCCATTTGATAATCCCACTGATCAGTTAAATGCTTTGGGACTCAGTCTTCGTAAAGTATCAGGAGATGGAAATTGCCTTTTTAGGGCTTTAGCAGACCAGCTAGAAGGTCACTGTAAATCATCTCAGACACAAGACAAGAAGCTGCTTCTTATATGATTAACCATAGACAAGAGTTTGAGTCTTTTAGAGTAAATGACTCCCCTTTTGAAGAATATGTGATGAATTAAAGAAATTTGGAAAGTGGGGAGGAAATGATACAATTGTTAGCATTTGCTAAGCAGCATCAGCTAAATGTTTGTGGTTTCATCAATTAAATCTGCCTTTTATTGAAAAATCAGTGGCACAGACAAAACTGATGCTAGAGAACTCCACATTTTCTACCATAAAGAACATTATTGACAGCATTAGAAAGATCAATGACAATTCAGAAACCCCTGCCACTTTGGCTTGCAGAGAATTGGGGAACCAGTTAAAACAATGTGGCATACCCCAAACTCTAGGCAGCTTAAATACCTTAAAATTTTAACAAGCATTTCCTTCCACAGGCAAAAAGCACTGAAGCACATGGCCTAGTTTTCTGGCCCACCTCATTTCTCCCACCCTTTCCCTACCCTATACCTATTTTTTTTAATCCTTTTTGTTTTTGTTTTTTGTTTTTGTTTTGTTTTGTCTTTCGAAAGGGCACTAAAAAAAAACCTGGAATTCACCACACCTTTTAAGTTCTTTACGAGCACAAAAGGGTGCTTAGCAAATCTTTTGCTTTTTATTTTTGGTTTTTGGTTTTGCTTGTTTTTTTTTTTTTTTACTTTTGTTTCTTTACTTTCTTTAAAACTAAATTTGTAAACTAAGTGATTATTCAGAGACATTTTAAAGTATATGCTGTGGGTGAGGCCATCGGGCCTCAGAACTACCAGAAGAATTCTTTTTTTTTTAGCTCTTTCTTTTGAGAGAACCATGAGTTCTAATGAGTTTTTTTTTTCTCCTTTCTCTTTTATGTTGTTCTGTTTAACTAAAAAAGACCAGAAAGGGGTATTGAACCCTATTGCTTGATACCTCACTGAAAACATTGAATATTGAAATCTTATTTCTTTTGAAAAATTAATCACCACTTTAAGCTCTGCTACTGTTATACTAGAGAATTCATGTATAGAGATATGTGGTTTACGTGCTAAAAGAGATTATGTAATAATGTCTAATATAATCAGCTATTTACATTCATTTATTATTTATATGTCATTTATACTCTAGGTATGGTTTGGAATTATTGTATATATCACTAATAATTCTCAGTTATGCAGCATAGCACGCATTTTTACCATCATACTGTCTTTGGTGAAATTAATGAGATTTCGGAAGTATGGAAACTTATCATTTCAGAGACTAACTTGCTGTGAACTCTGATGCAGGCCCTGGAGAGAATATATGTGCAACAAAAGGAGAGACAGGTATACGTAAGTCCATGGTTTGCTTATGATAGTGACTATGTAGAGCACAATTACTAGGCACAGTCCCAGTATTCATCCTCTCTCCCTCCTAATTTAACCTAATTTAACTGAACTTATTTATCTTTTTATCTCACTCTGTTGAACTCACCTGTGGCCTAGCACAATCACTGGCTGTCTCGGAACCATAAGATATGGTATGATAACCTTTCCATAATATTTTCAGGTGTCATGAACACATACTAAATTTGGCTTTGTTCCAGACACATGGTGGTAAGAAGT